>NC_041231.1:24310683-24480790 GCF_002837175.3 Physeter macrocephalus
GAATTCTTTTTCAGGTAGACTTCCTATTTCCTCTTCATTTATTTGGTCTGGTGGGTTTTTACCTTGCTCCTTCATCTGTTGCGCATTTCTCTGTCTTCTCATTTTGCTTAACTTACCGTGTTTGGGGGTCTCCTTTTCGCAGGCTGCAGGTTCGTAGTTCCCGTTGTTTTTGGTGTCTGCCCCCAGTGGGTAAGGATGGTTCAGTCACTTGTGTAGGCTTCCTGGTGGAGGGGGCTGGTGTCTGTGTTCTGGTGGATGTGGCTTGATCTTGTCTTTCTGGTGGGCAGGACTGTGTCTGGTGGTGTGTTTTGGTGTGTTTGTGAACGCATTATGATTTTAGGCAGCCTCTCTGCTAATGGGTGTGGTTGTGTTCCTGTCTTGCTAGTTGTTTGGCATGGGGCGCTCAGCACTGGTGCTCTCTGGTCATTGAGTGGAGCTGAGTCTTAGCGTTGAGATGGAGATCTCTGGGAGAGCTCTCGCCGATTGATATTACGTGGGGCCGGGAGGTCTCTGGTGGTCCAACGTCCTGATATCAGCTCTCCCAACTCAGAGGTTCAGGCCTAACACCCGGCCGGAGCACCAAGACCCTGTCAGCCACACTGCTCCAAACTCCAGAACTCCACACTCCGGAGGCCCTCTTTTGGAGGTGCTGCCTCTCCCCTTCCACGCAGGTCCTTTATTTCACACTTTTACCAATGTACTTTGAGGAACATTCTTAGAAATGGGATTGCCATATTTACAAAGTAAATGCATATGTAATTTTGTTAGATATTGCGAATTCCCCTGATAAGGATTAACAGCATGATATGATGGGAATGATAGAGAAAAAAATGCTAACAATACGTTTCTCCATAACAGTGGGTTATTGATTAGTCTTAATAGAGCTTGCCCTTTTTTTTCAATGCATTGCATATTTCAAATTACTACAGTTGTTTTTAAGTGTGTACACACTAGAGTTTGAATTTTAAAAACACAAGACTCTGCAAAAAATGTAAGACAAAAAATGTAAGAAAGAGCATGATCAATTCAGAAACTAATAGAGGAATAAAAACAGGCAGAATATGGAAGTATTATTCTCTTAAAACCTGAATAGTATATGGTAGGAATAATTTATAAAAGCATTTGGCAACAGATATTGAGAACTTTCAAAGTAGTTGTATATCTTAGTCTTATATTTATTCTTTCGAAATGTTTTCTAAGAAAATACTCTGAAATATGGATGATTTACATACAAAGTTGTTCACAGCCCACATTTTGGATACAAGGAAAACAGTGTGTTCATAAAAATGAACGGTATTTTTAAAGAATTTAATTCAAACCTGCTATGAGAATAACAATGACAACCCAAAGGAAAATTTTCCAGAATTTCATCACCCAATCCATGTTTCCATTTTTATGGAGAACCCTTCAGTACTTCTGCATGTATATGCAACTTGGGCAAAGTTACAATAAATTAGAACTTGATATTTTAAATTTTAGAAAACATACCATCAGTCTGTTTCTATTTTGCTACTGTCTTGGTATTTCTTATCTCATTCTGACCCCATTAAGATTAGCCAACTTACCAATGTGTTTGTACCTTTCTTCACCTTTCTCCAGGCTCACAGAAGTTATATGCACAAATTCAATTCACATGCAGACAACATTTTTGTCTTTGCTTATTTTTACATAAATGTGATCATTCTATAGACATTTCCCAATAACTGGCTTTTCTCACTCAACATCACACATCATGGACATGGGTCACCAGGTACAATTCTAAATCATTCTTTTTTATTAGCTGAATGATATTTCCTAATATGAGTGAAACATACTTTATTTTAACCATTCTCCTATTTATTGGCATTCAGTGTAAACAGGTTTTTGTTTTTATTTTGCCACTCCATGCTGAAATAAACATCCTTACACATAAAACTATATATGAGCGATTTTTATTTTAATGGAAAAGTTTCTTAGGAGTGGAGTAGCTAGGTCAAAGGGGATGTACTTTTTCATTTGAAATGCATATTTCCGTATTACTTTTTTAAGGTCTATACCTATAAACGTTCCCACCAGTACTGCGTGAGAGTGACTTGCCTCCTTGTACTCACCAGCACCTTATTAAATTTTTGCCAGTCCGATGGGTGATAAGTAGTATCACATTGTTATTAATGAAATAACTCATTCTTTCATGTTTATTGGCCTTTTGAATTTCCTCTTCTGTCAATTGCTTATTATGAACATTTTTCTATTGGGCCACAATGCTTTTGCTTATGTAATTGTATGTATTTGACAATATTATAGCTAACATTCTTTTCCTGTCATATGTGTTGCAACATTTTCCTCCAGCTTCTCATTTGTCTTTTGATTTGGTTTTAGTACAGTTTAACATACAAAAATACTTTATGGATTTAAATGTCTCTTTTCTTTTATGGCTCTGAGTTTTTCTGTCTTGCTCAAATTGCTTTCCTTCATCCTAAAGTTATAAAAACATTCACCTAAATTTTCTTACCAGGTATTTAGTTTTATTAAAAAGCATTTAACCTTTTTATCTACCTGGAATTTATTTCTGTTTATTGTGTGAGCTTGGGCTGGGGATGGGGTCCAAGACTGCTGTTTATCCAGGTGGATAGCCAGTTTTGAAAGCACATTTAATAAATAAATAAACCACTCTTTCTCTACTGAATCAAAATGTCATATTCGTTATATTTTAATTTTCTAATTATACTCAGATATATTTTTCCACATATTTGTCTGTTCCTCTGCTAATATTTTAAGATTTTGATTATCATACTAAAATACAGATTTTAATTTCTAGAAGTTAATCACCTCATGTAATTTTTTAAACACAATTTTTAGATATTTTCAACATGTACTCTTCCACATGGATATTAACATAGTTTGACCTTTTTCCTTCTACTCTTTCCAAAAATAGTTTGAAAGAAGTTTTGAACTTCTAATTCAGATGATGTTTTACTTATATATTAATATACTAATTTTTGGATAATTGACATTTTTTGATACATCTTGCTGTCCAAGAATGGTATGCCTTTGCTTTCTTGTGGTCTACTTTTATTTACTTAAACAAGAGTGAATAAGAATATTCAATGACTAGAATGACATTTGTGAAGATTTTTAATGACATAGAATAACATTTAATATTAAACCAAATAAAAGCAAAGAAGTAAAATTACATGGAGAGCATGATGCCAATTAAGTAAAAATGCATGGAAAAAGACTGAAAGGAAATATTCTAGAACGTTAACAGTGTGACATGTCTGAGTGGAAAATCTGTAGATGACCTTTATCTACCCTGTATAATTTTCTATAGCTTTCAAAATTTTATTGTGGGCTGGATCCAGAGCATGGCTCTGGATGAATAAAACGCATATAAACTCTCCTATTTTGCCCACCGAAAGAGGTAGTGAATTAGGAATCCTAGAATCAATGAAAAATAAGCGGCACCTCTTGGTGTGTGCCAAAGTCCCATTCTGTCAGAGAAGGACCTATAAAAAACCTTCTGTGACAAGGTGTCTGATGGATTCAGTCAAACTACATAGAACCATTATATATGTAGAACGTTTCTTTCCTTATCAAACAGAAACTCTAAAATAAGCATACCAGTTCAAGCTTCCAACATAAGCGTTATGTTGGAGCTCATGGGAAGTAACAGCAATTAGTGTACTGGGCATTTATAACTTCATTCTGACATATAATAAATGCTTCACACAGAAATTCTGAAAGCACCTTACCTGAAATCACCAACTAGTCAAAGGATGAATCGGAGATAATGCTTAGTTAACTCAAAAGAAATTTCTGTGGATTTTCTAGAAAGTATTTTCATGAAGGCTAAATTGCCAACTGAAAATTGTTACCCCCGAACAAACCCTATCAACATGTTCTTTGCTGTCTCATCTTCCAGTATGTCTTTTGATTCTTCTGAAGTATGAAAATGAAAGGCTGAAACATTAGGTACTCAATAAACGCAGGTTAAAATTTTCCACTAGGAAAATACCGCCCGAAGGCAGCATTTTTTTCACCTTCTCCTCTTGGAAATCATATAACAGCAACAAGAAGTCGCGGAAAATAGTCTGCAAACTCCATTTACAATGAAGCTAAGGTATAGATGTAACACAGAGACACATATATGATCTGCTGAAACAGCTTAGATAGGGAAAAAGCGAGGAAAATTTTTAAAAATGAAATGTTTGAGAGGGCCCAGCAACTGTGGATATCAGAAAGAGTCAGGAATGATACACTTCCTGAAGGTGAGAACCTCTCCCTGTGGTGAAAGAATTATATCCGGCAATGGCAATAAGGGGTCAGAAAATGTAGTAGACAGGGTTGGCAACTGAGAAAACTCTTTGACTTGGTTCAGTTTACAGAAGCAGACGAGGTGGGCCTATACGAATAATCACATCAATACCATATTTTCAGGAGTGCCATATTTGCATATTTGTCCCCGTGGTAGTAAAGAAGGAGACAGCTTTCAGTTTGTGAACCTGGAGGACTTCCCCTGCTCTTCCCCATTCTGAACACTTCCACCACAACAAATCTGCAAATAGCCAACTCACTCAGATGAGTAATAACAAAGTTCTAGACATGCATCAACACAAAGATATAACATGAAAGCTGCAGCAAAGAACAGCAAACGTTAATAGATTTTTTTTTTTTTTTGCGGTACGCAGGCCTCTCTGTTGTGGCCTCTCCCGTTGCGAAGCACAGGCTCCGGACGCGCAGGCTCAGCGGCCATGGCTCACGGGCCCAGCTGCTCCACGGCATGCGGGATCTTCCCGGACCGGGGCACAAACCCGCGTCCCCTGCATCGGCAGGCAGGCTCTCAACCACTGCGCCACCAGGGAAGCCCCATTAATAGATTTAAAAAACACATTTACCATAAAATATTGTCACAAAGCCGGAAAAAAATTACACCTAAAAATATCATGGAGTATTCTGAAAATGTGAGGTAGCAAACACCACTAGGAAGACCACAAAGAAAAATGCAGGAACACTGAATAAATGCAAGAATTTAGGGAAAACAATGAGGGATAATAAAAAGAGGATATAAAATGGGATGTGTATGAATAGAACATAGAATAGAAGTAGAATACAAAAACAAAAATTTAGGAGGGACTTCACTTATGGCAAGATGAAGTAGATGTACTTTTCAATATTCCTCCCACTAAGTACAGCTAAAAACTCTGGAGATCTATCTATCTATCTATAAAACAATCATTGGAAGATTCTGAAAGTTGAAGAGAAGATGGCAGGCTCATTAAGGATCTTGGGACCCAAGGAATAACACAGTGCTGTGTTCCCTGGTTGATTTTTTGTTCGTTTATTTTGCCTCATATATATCAGACTGAATATTGGAAAAGCCAGCAACCCAGAAATGCCAAAGGGTGCAGACAAAACTAGGACCCAACCAAAGCCTGCTCTCTCTAGCCAAAGGATCAGGAAAGGGGACAAGAAACATTTAAATAACGGCCACTATACTCCAGCCAAATAACATACGAAAAAACTGTGGTCCTTGCCCCAGCCATGACAGCAAAGGCCAAGTTAGAAGCAACTCAGTGTCCCTGCTGGGGTAGTAACACAGAACAGAGTCAGGAGTTTCATGCCTTTTAGGCATCAATAATGCTTCTCCTACCTTGTGGTATCAGTGGAGGCCACATATAGAGATCAATAACAAGGCACCCTCCCAAACAGGGTTTTACCATCAGAGGTCTAGTGAGAAACTAGAAATCCTACTACCACCTAGCAGCAATGAGAAGCTCTTCCCATCTTGAATGTCAACAGACACAACGAGAGGAACTTGGACTCCCCCGCCACCAGCAGTAAGGAGGCACCCCTCCTTCCCCTATTGGAATGGTGTCAGAAGAGACTACCTAAAATAAAAGGTTTAAAAAAGATCCAGAGTTACCTAATAATTCAAATGTTCAGGTTTCAATGAAGAAATAATCACTCATTATACCAAGAAAAAGGAAAAAGCTCTTCTTTAAAAAAGGGCAATCAATAAACACAAACACTGAGGTGACAGCAGTGTTAGAATTATCTGGCAAAGATCTTAAATAATCATCATAAAATGCTTCAATAAGCAATTACTAACACAGATGAAACAATTTTAAAAAGTAGAAAACTCTCAGCAAAGAAATAAAAGATACAGAGAAGGACCAAATGAAAATATTTGAACTTGAGAAGTATAATAACTGAAATAAATAATTTAAAATTAAATAACTCAGTGGATAGGCTCAACAGAAGAATGAAAGGAAAAGAGGAAAGAATTAGTGAAGCTGAAGACAGGACAACAGAAGCTAACCAATCTGAAAATTGACTGGGAAAAAAAAAATAAAGAACAGAGCCTAAAGGACCTGTGGGACTATAACAAAAGACCTAATATATTTGTCATCAGAATCTCATAAGCATAAGAGAAAGAGAGTGGGGCTGAAGAGGTATTCAAAGAAATAATGAACCAAGTTCCCAATCTGGCAAAAGACATGAACCTTAAAGAAGCTTAGCTGGGGCACTTCCCTGGTAGTCCAGTGGTTACAACACCACACTTTTACTGCAGGGGGCATGGGTTCGATCCCTGGTCAGGGAGCTAAGATCCCACATGCTGTGGCCAAAAAATAAAAATTTGGAAAAAAAAAACCCTTTAAAAAAAAAGACACTTAATAAAGGCCCAAAGGACAAACCCCCAGAAAGTACCCACCAAGGCATATCAGAGTCAAACTAAAAATGAAAAACAAGAAAAGAATTGAAAGCAGCAACAAGAAAACAATACCTTACCTACAGGAGAAAAACAGTTCAAATGTACAGAGGATTTATCACCAGAAACTAAGGCCAGAAAGATGTGGTACCACATTTTTAAGAACTGAAAGACGAGAACTGTTAACCCAGAATTGTAAAAAAATATCCAGTGAAAATATCCTTAGGAATGAAGGGGAAACACGAAAGTTATATGCACTAAACAGCAAGGCAAAAATTGATAAAACTGAAAGAAAAAATAGACATATCCAAAATTATAGTCTGAAATTACAGCATCTCTCTCTTTCTTTCAACAATTGATAGAACAAGACAGAAAATCAGCAAGGATATAGGAGAAATCAACAACACCAACAATTAACAAGATCTAGTTCACATTTGTTGAACACTCAATCCACTAATATCAGAATACACCATCTTTTCCAGAGCCCGTGAAATATATACATTTACCAAAATAGGCCACATTCTTCCTCATGAAACAGATGTTAACAAATTTTTAAAAATTTAAACCATAGATAGCATGTTTTCTGACTAAAATGGAATCAAAACATATAGAAATAAATAATAGAAAGATAAGAGGAAAATCTCAAAACACTTGGAGAATAAAACCACACCCACATGACAAAATCCAACATCCGTTCATGATAAAAACTCAGCAAACTAGCAATGTAGGGGAACTTCCTCAGCTTGACAAAGAACATCTACAAATCAATGAAGGCTGTAACAAAACAAATGCATTACAAATGTACAAAACAACTCACTGAAGGGGTTGAGCAGAAGGTACTGATCTAGGTAACTGTAACTGAGTGGATTCTTTAAGATGAAAGACAAGAGAAACTATAAATAAGCACTATATTTTAGTTGATAAAGTTATTTCCTACAGAGGCACTGGTTAATAATTCTGATACCTTATAAATGTTTACTGGAATTAATAATAAAGTAAATGGATGACAAATGGTACGAGTCAGGTTTCTTACTGTTTGAAGGGGATTTTAGAGATAAGGAAAGGGAGGAGGCTCTGCTGATATATGTGGAAATGAATTAGAGGTGGGCACATTTCTATGAACCCATGTTTAGTCTAATACAGATACAAATAGTTACACATAAAAATATTCATTAATATGAATTCATGTTTAGTCTAAACAGATACAGATAGGGAAAATTATCAAATGATACAATTTTTTAAACGGATAAAAGACATAAACAGAAATTACAGTGAAAAGGATATACAAATGGAAAATAAGCACATGAAAGGATATTTAATCTCATCTATTGGGAAAATGCAAAATAAAACCACAATGAGGTATAACTACATACCTATCAGACAGGTTACAATAAAAAATATTGGCAACACCCAATGCTCGTGAAGATATAGAGAAACCGGGTCCCTCATACATTGTTAGTTGGAATGTAAAATGGTACAGCCACTCTGGAAAATGGTTTGGCAGCTTCCTAAGAAATGAAACGTGTAATTACCGTAAGACCCAGCAATTGTACTTCTGGGCATTTATTCACAGAAATGAAATTTTATGTTCACACAAAAACTGTACATAAATACTTCTAGCAGCTTTATTTGTAACAGCCAAAAACTGGAAACAACTCAGATGTTCTTCAGCAGACGGATGGTGAAATATCCTGATACCCACATCCCAGGGAATACTACTCAGCAATAAAAAGGGACAAACGATTGACACAGCAACAACCTGCATGAATCGCCAGAGAATAAAGCTGAGTCCAAAAAGTCAGCCTTAACAGGTTACATACTGTATGCTTTCATTTATATAACATTCTAGAAATGACAATAGTATAGAGAGCAAATAGATATCGGTGGTTGCTAGGGTCATGATTGTTAGGGGGCATGGAGTAAAGAATGAAGTGGGTATGGCAATAAAAGGGCAACGTGAAGGAACTTTGTGTTGATGGAAACTTCCTGTATCTTACCTGTATCCATGTCATTGTCCTGGGTATAGTATCATATTATAGTGTGGTACTGTACTGTGTCATAGCTTTACAAGATGTAATCATAGGGGGATTTCTGGGTGAAATTTCCATGGGTTCTCTCTTCATTATTTCTTACAGCTGCCTATGAATCCACAATTATCTCAAAATGAAAAGTTCAATTTAATACCAACCCCCCTTCAAATGACCAGAGAAATGAGCATAAAATTGGAAGGAAAACAAGTGGACACAGCTACTGTGGAAAAAACGGTAGGAGATTCAGAGGATAGAAAGAGAAAATGAACAAAACGAAGACAAAACGAAGCTTGGTTTAAAAAAAAATAGCTATAGGATGTAGGGAAAGAAGATGAAACATTTTTCATCTTAGAGTATTATTAGAGTCCCACAAAGAAGATCAGAATAATGGGAAATTAAATGCAGTTGGCTTCTTCACGTTGATACTTTTAACACCAGAAGAGGTGTTACATCTACAAAACACTCAAGGAAGTAAAGGGTGATGCAAAGATTTTATATCCCTCCAGGAACAAGGCTCTTAAAACACACATGTATACGCACAGTTTTGAACACTGAAGAACTCAGAGATGATGTTTCCCATGAGACTTTCTTGATGAAACTACCAGAGGACAAACTTCCTCTAACAAAGAGATAACTGAGGAACTATGGCAAAGAGACACTAGTGGGCACTGAATAGGTTTAACTGTAGAAGTAAAACAGAAATGAACACAGGAATTAATCATAAACATTGTATGCTTTGCAATATAGGAATGATAGAAATGACAGGTATTAGGAAGGAAAGCGGGGGGAAGGAATGAGATAGCAATAGATAAGACCTCAAGAAAATGAAAAACATTTCTAAGTTTTTTAAGACCCAGAGCCAAACTAAAGAGAAAAAATGCTAGACATATATTTGCTGCTCATACTACATGAAATGGCCCATGTAAAACAATAAGAAAATATTAAAATCCCAAAACATATATGGGAATTAGGTTACAGGTAAATCCTCCCCTCTCTTTCTCACACACACACGTACATATAATGCAATAATGCAATTACAAAATACCAGCTTTCAAAAAAGTGATAAATTACACATGCTAATGAGGGTCAGTGAAACGGACACTCTCAAACAATGCTAGTGGCACTGAAAGTGAAAATGACTCTTTGAAAAGCAATGTATCAAATATCAAAAAAAAAAACAAACCTTGTACTAAGACCTTCAAATGTTTATACAAAAAAAAGTTCATACCCAGTAATTTCTTCTGGGTCTCTATAAAAAGATAATTCTGAGCTTAGAAAAGGGCATATAACAAGGCTGTAATTTATGGAAGAGTAAGTATGTGCCATTCCTTTTAATGAATTTTACATGCACTAAATATTTTAAACCTCATACCTCTATAGTACTACGGTAGATACTAGAAAAAGATAGGTAACAAGACAGAAATGCTTACAAAATAACATTAAGAGACAAAACAGGAATTTATCAAACATATACAGATATATTCTATGATTGCTGCCACATGAAAACATTTAGCAAGGCACATGTAGTACTAAAGCTCTGGAATATGATTACCAAAAACTTTGCAGAGTTTTCTTTATAAAACTCAGTAATTTCTTTTAAAAGATAGGTAGAGAAGTAAGTAGGAGGAGGGGAAGATTAAAAGAGAGGGAGAGAGAAAGAGATGCAAGCAGCTTGACTAAATGCCTGGAAAAACATTACCTTAGGGCCCTTACAGGTTTCTTTTAATTATTGTTCTAAAGCAGAGGTAGCAAACTGTCTTCAATTTCACCATGTGGCCCACTAGGCAATTTTTATTGGCATTCTGCAATTAACATATGCTCTACTTTTCTCTCTTTCCTGCTCTGCTTTTCCTTTCAATTTATTATTCTTTCAATCCTCTTTTTTCTCCACTGTGGTCTACACTGTAGCCCATACATCTGATAGACCACTTCATCAGAATTGCCTGGAGGGCAACTGACATCCATAGAGATACCTGGGGGCTACTCTAGGCCTATAGATAGCAATATCACTGGAGACGGTCCAGGAATCTGCAGCTAACATGTTTCCTGTGGGATTACTGCTCACACGACACTTTGAAAACCACTCTTGAATCTAACACATAACACTTGTTCCTTAAGTAGCCATTGGAAGGAAGAGATGAAGGACAGACAAACACAGATCTTTCCTGGATCGCCAAAACTCCACAGAACTGGGTAAACACACTGGGTTAGAGTCAGAGTTCTTTAGATACAAGCTATGAGCAATTAAAGCAATTTAGGGACTTAGGGAAATCACACACACACACACACACACACACACACACACTTTTTTTTTTAACCAATTTAGGAAATTTCAAACAGTACCATGTAGGTGGTCTTTTCTTCCTGTCCCTTACTTCAACCAGACTAGCTGTCTGCCTTTATCTGTTTCACACTTAGTATTGCATGAAATTTTTCACTTCATAAAATGTTCTGCTTCTCAAGGAAAAGGCTTGAAAAACTATTGGTACGGTTCTACCAAAAACCTCTTAAACTGATTTGCCATATCCACAGTACACAGAAATATAAGGTCAAAGATAGACATGTCCAGGGCTTTAATAGAAGCAAGAAAAGCAAATCATCTGCTCCTTTCTAGTTTTCTGAAATGTAAGATTGATCCCTGTTGAGAAATCCAAACATCATGGACTTTATTTCTCAGATCAATTAATTTCTTACGTTTGATCTTAGACTTGATCTGTTAGGTCAACTGATTTCTACCTCCTCTAATGATTGACACAAAAGAAAATCCAAAGGTCTACTCATCCTCCAAGAGTCAATTCAAATACTATATCCCCAAGTGAAGATTCTTTAACGTCTTCCGTCATATTTAAAGAATCCTTCCCTTTTTGATGCTGTACTTCACAGGCCTTTAACACAGAACTGGTAATGATGGTTTACCTATCTATATCCCCTTAGACAATGGCCAAGGTGTAAACATTCATCTCAGGAAATCCTGGCATAATAGATACTTTAAGATGATGGCATGAATCTAATTACAGAGCAAAAGATTCAGTCCTCTCCTCTAGATAATTCTGTAGTACCTTCAGAACATATTAGGAAAGTGTTACCCATTTAAAATGTGTCTTCTATCTTTGGATTTATTTTCTTGCTTTTTGATCTTCATTTGTGGTGAAAATGTTACAAGAATGATGTTGCCTGCTGCCGAGTTCAAGATGAAAAAGGCACTATATTGAGGTGCAGTTTGAAACATGACAGCATATGTAAATGTGTTGGTGATGTTAAAAATACATGGATAAATGATGCATGACATCCACAGAGTATGCACAACTTTGTATTTATATAGTACCTACATGTAGACATTAGGATTCTATTTATGCGTTTGCCAAGAAAGGGAAAAGTGTCTACATATGTCTCGTAAATATGGATCCGGGCTCATGCCCAATGCAGATGCTGCAGAGAGACGGGAGTGGGGAAAGGGGCGTGCTGCTCTGGGAGCAGCCTGTCTGTCAGATCATTTCCCCAGAATAGGTTTCTGGAAACATGAACAAAGATGATGGCCTGTAGACAATGGAAATTTACCCAAAGAGGATGAAAATTGTCTTCCACAGGGTTTCAGCATACGTATAATTTCTTATAATTATTTGAAAATTGGCAATCTAGAAATGTCACGTGCAGTTGCCTTTAGTTAGAGAACCCAAGCATCCTCATTTCCCAAGCACGAGAACACGAGAGCTCTGCCTATTCCTTGTCTTATAACCAGGATAGTGACTTGTAAGGAGACAAAGATTTTCAAAAAAAGAACGATATCGCTGATGCGTTATGTGTTTAAGGACTTTGCCCTTAGAGTCAGAAAAACCAGAATTAGACTCCCAGTTTTAGCACTTAGCGTCTCTGTGACCTTGGGCCTCCTAGCCTGACTCTTCTTATCTGTAATATGGGCATGATTAAGTACCCACCTCAGAGCAGAGTTTTTAAAATTTAAATGATATAATGGTGGTAAAATGATTAGCACAGTGACAGAACATTTTAAAATGCAAAACACTGTAGCTATTCATTACATTTATCTTTTACTAATCTTTCTCCTTTGCATACAATAGGGTTTACTTCTTCATTTAGAATGACATTAGACTAAATAATATTTTAATATTCTCACCCTGAAATATGAATGTATAATTTCAACAAAGTTTAGAATGTACATGCTTTCCCCAAATCTGGATTATTTTCCATTCCTATTATTGTTTTATCACATCTTACTCTGAAAAGTCTTGGATTGTTTTAGTCCATTCAGAACATCCATGATTAAAGAGTTCATCTTATGACACTCAAAAAGTTAAATCAAATTCCAGGTCAACCATCTTATTCTGCCTTCTGATATTCCTTTCAAATTAGTATGGGAAACGCGCTGGGTGTGCCACCACTGATGGGGATGGTGGAATAATAGAGCGCATTTAGTCCGGGGAAGTGAAGGAGTTTCTATCATCTCCTTCTTTCCCTCGGCAGCCTCAATGTAAAGTACATAACTGTCATTTTTACAACAGGAAAAATGACTGACTTGTACAGTATCAGCTTCTACTGCAAAATAATTAACATCTATAACCACTTGATTAGCATTGTTTCCAAAAAGGTCTTGTCCTTATTGTATATGTGAGTCGTAATGTTCAGTGATGCAGAATGCATACCTTGAATTGGGAAACTTGGCTTTTTACAAGCATAACTTTACAGTCTAATCCACACGAGGGCCAAGAAGGAAACAAAATAGTGTGGGGAGAGAAGGGATTTTTGCTCTTCTCCTTTCTATTAATTCTTTGACTTTTGGTCATCCTCTCCTCTGTCCCTTCCTCTCTAATCTCCTTGTTCATTTCTTAATGACATAAAAAGAATATGGGGCAGGAAATAAAGGCTCAGACACTGAATAGCAAATACACCGATAGAAGTCTGTTTCATTTACTAGCTCAAATTCCGCAGATGAAGGATTTGATCTTCATAGTAAAAATATTCCAGAGTACTACCATTCAAGCGTGAGTCCCAAAGGGCCAATTCACCACCAACTCAACCTATTGGACAGTGGATTTCTACACTTCTAACTCCAGAAAGCCTGACACATATAGAGATAAGTATATGCTAAACTAGTACATTATAAGGTCTGATATGCCACAGTCATTATTCTCTCTAAAAGAATTTTCTTTAAATATCACAAGAAATATCCTCTTCTTAAGTACACACAAGCACTATCTTTGTACCATAATTAATAATAAATGAGGAACCTAAATATTTTAAACAAGTGAAGGAATATTCTTAAATGTGGTAGCTTAGCTTACAGAACACAGTAAAGGCTCACTATCGTTTTAAATAATAGCAATACAATTTTAATAAGGTTGCATTTTTTTTATTAGGTACATTTAAACACTCCTTCTGATCTTTCATATTATACTCAGCAGTTAAGCAGATTTATTTGTGGAGCTTTTGTAACCACCTCATTTAACATTAGGTATATCTTTTAGTTTAATTAAAGCATTCCTCTCCCTCCGTAGTAGTCAATTGTTTTCAGTTCACCCATTATGTATAATTGTTTTCTTTGATCCGTTCAAAACCTGGCTATTTTTCATGGCTAATTAAATCAACACTTGACCACTGCATTTAATGCTTAACTCAGTTTTATTTCTAATCTTGCGTACCTGGGCTCCTGCACCTAACATGCCTTGAAAAGACTGCACACATTATATTAAGCTGCATACCGCCTGCAACTAGTCCCTGGAAGTAGAGGCAAAGTGTATATTTCAGGATTTCCAGCAGAGGGCAGTCAAGCAAGAATAATCACTTTCGCAGGAGGAGAAATTGATGATGATGTTTCCTGATATTTTTTCAAATCAAATTAACATCAGAGTATGAGTGTATATGTGTGTTCGGGTTGGGAGTGGGTGGAAAAAAATGTATCCTTTGCGAGCCAACTCATTTCTCACTTAACCTCTTTCTCAGCTGAATAAGAGCCACTATATGCACAAGATAAGAGACAAGATATTTTCAAAACACGCTTAGTATTAAAACCAAAGCCATAAATTCTGTTACGACAACTGACATTTTCATCACTCTACTTTGGCGTATTTTACATTTTAAGGATTTTAAGAATAAGTTCGCATCACTGAAGAAAGTAATCAAACTTTTGAAGCATATGATTCCTTGCCAAGATATGACTGAAATAAATACATTTCAATTAAAAACTAATAATCGAAACAAAAGGAAGCTGGATTCAGTTTTCACAAGAAAAACAAATTAGAAGATATATTCTCTAGCAGGAGGTGGGATTTCTCACCCACAAAATGCTCAGTTATAATATGATTAGCAACTCCTACCTGCCATCCCTTGTAGATGTGTTCTCAATTCCTTACCAACTATTCCTTTGCAAGGAGGTCTTCACTACCAGTTAGAAACACTGCACCACGAGTCACTTGGCTAGGGATATGGAAGTTCAGCTCCTTTTACTCTTATACCCAGTGGTGTGCTGGTAATTGTTTAATAACCACCTCTCGAGAAGGAAAAGGCCCCAACTTGTTGATTTTGCCCATTTCCACAGTGTAAATATTCCCACCTGGTTAACTGTGAATTGCCAACATGAAGTTACTGAGCACAGAACTGGGAAGAGATGTAGGGTAGCACACCAGGAGATCATATTTCCAATCTAGAGATACAGCAGATGTTAAAAAAAACTCAAGAGCAAAGAAAGTAGTAAAATAATTAGGAAGTGATGACTTTTGAGTATTTATTACTTTTGTTTATAATTTATTTAATGTTAAGTTGGTATAATTTAATTTTGAATAATGGCTATGTTTAACAAGGGCTCACAAAATTATTGAAAATTTAACAGTCAGCTCTCGGGAGCTAGTATGAACAAACTCTAGCACACCATGAATGTGCCAGACCTTCCAGTTCTTAGACCTAAGAGAAGCAAGGCAAGGAAACAGAAGGCAGTCAAGAAGGAGAATCAGTGTCCTTCTCATTTAGGGCATTTCATCATCTCTTACAACCAAGTTCTCCAGGCATGTAAAACCCTATCCCCTTCATGGATTATACTCTAATTTTTAAAATTAATTTTTCTCCTAGAGACATATTTTCATATTTAATAATTTATAGGCCACCTTCATAGTTTTTTCTGCCATATCTGTAAACATCTTTTGTTACTTGACTCAAAAAAAGAAAAAAAAACCCCTCAACTTCTGAGAAAAACATCACACCCATAAAGGGAAAATCATTATCATTTTTTATAAATAGGCATAAACCTAACAAATAAATGATGAAAGCAAATTGTCAGTAAATTCTAGCTAGATACTACTACTGACTGAAAGCTTTATATCTGAGGCTTGCTCTTTTTGTCAAAAAGATATCACAGCAAGTTTTAATAAGGAGTTAAAAACATATTACCACTCATCGAGACTGTCTCCTTGACAGAATCAGAAAAACTGAAGCTGATTTAGGCTCATTATGTAATTCAACGTTGTTTATTTTTACGTCCATATCCTTGCACATAAAATGCCTTAGTGCACACTCTAAAATCACCTTGCCTTCCACTAGGGGTGCATACTCCTAGTTCTTTTTTTTTTTTTTTCCTAGTTTTTAATAGCACAAACATCCTACCAATCATGTAGGCTTAAAATCCCCAGAATAAAAATTTCCTTCTCCAGATTTCAGGCGCTATTAATCCTGCTTCAACAGCCACCGTCTTGGACTTCCCTGGTGGCGCAGTGGTTAAGAATCCGCCTGCCAACGTAGGGGACATGGGTTCGAGCCCTGGTCCGGGAAAATCCCACATGCCGCAGAGCAACTAAGCCCGCGAGCCACAACTACTGAGCCTGCGTGCCACAACTACTGAAGCCCACACGCCTGGAGCCCGTGCTCCGCAACAAGAGAAGCCACCGCAATGAGAAGCCCGTGCACCGCAACGAAGAGTAGCTCCCGCTCACCGCAACTAGAGGAAACCCGCATGCAGCAACGAAGACCCAAAATAAAAAAAATAAAATTTAATTAAAAAAATAAAAATTTAAAAAGCCACTGTCTTTGCACAAATGAACTTATCTACGAAACAGAAACAGACTCACAGGTATAGAAAACAGACTAGTGACTGACAAGGGTTGGGGAGGGATGGAGTGGGAGTTTGGGATTAGCAGATGCAAACTATTATATATAGAATGGATGAACAACAAGGTCCTACTGTATAGCACAGGGAACTATATTCAATATCCTGTGATAAACTATAATGGAGAAGAATATGAAAAAGAATATATATATGTATGTATAACTGAATCACTTCATTGTACAATAGAAATTAACACAACATTGTAAATCAACTATACTTCAATAAATTTTTTTAAAAAGTCAATGTCTTTGTATAAATTTGTACAAATGAATTAATCTCTGCTAATCCTGAGTTTCCCAGTCAGTTATTTTGGAGATTAAAAGCATTTATCACAGAAATGTCCTGGAATGAACTAAGTGCTCAAAAAAATGCTAGCTAGGAGTATAAATTTAAGCACAGGCAAATTTTATGCCTGACTGTGTATTACCTTCAACAAACCAAAATGTACATCGTAAAAAAAAATAAAAACAAAAACACTAGCTCTACTTACTGCTCTGGGTGGAGTCAGGATTATTAATAAACTTAGCTATTTGGTTTCTCACTCCACAGCAAATTAGACACATTAAATTAGAAACAGACACACACTACCCAGGATTACTATTCTTAAAGCAGAAAGAAATATCAGTTAATTCCTGACCATTCATGAGAAAACAACCCATCAAAACCAGAATTATGGACAGGTTTTTTAAAAGTAAGAGTAGTGAGGGACTGTGGAGCACCAGAGCCAGGGGCTGACACCTCCCAAGAGATCTGGAGAACGTCATTAAAGAACAATTGGGACGAGGACTCAGCATTATCAAGGAAAGTTTATAGTATGTTCGATTATCTGTTTATTTAATGGGTAAGTGTATAGCATAATTTGGAATTCTTATCAACCTATTTAAATTTATTAAAGTTGGTTAATGTATACACAATTTGATGATTTTGTTTTCTAGGCACAGAAAAAGATTGGAAAAATATATGCTAAAATCTTAATATTTGTTATTTCTGAATTTAGGATTATGGGTGGTTTTAATGTCCTTTTGTGTGATAATGCCTAAGTTTCTAAAAAGAACTTTTAATTAAAAAACTAAAAATTTAAAAAGCCACTGTCTTTGCACAAATGAACTTATCTACGAAACAGAAACAGACTCACAGGTATAGAAAACAGACTAGTGACTGACAAGGGTTGGGGAGGGATGGAGTGGGAGTTTGGGATTAGCAGATGCAAACTATTATATATAGAATGGATGAACAACAAGGTCCTACTGTATAGCACAGGGAACTATATTCAATATCCTGTGATAAACTATAATGGAGAAGAATATGAAAAAGAATATATATATGTATGTATAACTGAATCACTTCATTGTACAATAGAAATTAACACAACATTGTAAATCAACTATACTTCAATAAATTTTTTTAAAAAGTCAATGTCTTTGTATAAATTTGTACAAATGAATTAATCTCTGCTAATCCTGAGTTTCCCAGTCAGTTATTTTGGAGATTAAAAGCATTTATCACAGAAATGTCCTGGAATGAACTAAGTGCTCAAAAAAATGCTAGCTAGGAGTATAAATTTAAGCACAGGCAAATTTTATGCCTGACTGTGTATTACCTTCAACAAACCAAAATGTACATCGTAAAAAAAAATAAAAACAAAAACACTAGCTCTACTTACTGCTCTGGGTGGAGTCAGGATTATTAATAAACTTAGCTATTTGGTTTCTCACTCCACAGCAAATTAGACACATTAAATTAGAAACAGACACACACTACCCAGGATTACTATTCTTAAAGCAGAAAGAAATATCAGTTAATTCCTGACCATTCATGAGAAAACAACCCATCAAAACCAGAATTATGGACAGGTTTTTTAAAAGTAAGAGTAGTGAGGGACTGTGGAGCACCAGAGCCAGGGGCTGACACCTCCCAAGAGATCTGGAGAACGTCATTAAAGAACAATTGGGACGAGGACTCAGCATTATCAAGGAAAGTTTATAGTATGTTCGATTATCTGTTTATTTAATGGGTAAGTGTATAGCATATTTTGGAATTCTTATCAACCTATTTAAATTTATTAAAGTTGGTTAATGTATACACAATTTGATGATTTTGTTTTCTAGGCACAGAAAAAGATTGGAAAAATATATGCTAAAATCTTAATATTTGTTATTTCTGAATTTAGGATTATGGGTGGTTTTAATGTCCTTTTGTGTGATAATGCCTAAGTTTCTAAAAAGAACATGTGCTACTTTGTAATCCATAAAACAACAATGTGTATTACAAAAAAAAAAAAAAAAAATTAAGGGAACAATCTCACTTCTTGAGAAACTTTGGTTAAAATTAAATCTGCTTCTATCAATGTTGTTGATTGAATCATTACTGTTAGATCTTCAATCAAGTGTTAGTAATTCAGATTCACATAAAGAACACATCATTTCAGGTCTATTCCCATCGATTAACGCTGACTTTAACTTCTTTGTAATGAGTATGACAAATTTATATCTTTTTTTGTCATCATTTGCTGAGTACTTTTCTGTTGAGTTTTTCTTAGAACATGTGAAGAATTGTAAATCAAATGTAATAAGAAAACAAGGATTCCAGAACTCAAAAGACTGTTGAAGGAACAAATGAAATTGTGGCTGTGAACGTGATTCAAAAACACTATCATAAAAACAATGCCAGTTTATATTACTATTATCATATATTTCGTTCAGCTCTAAAACTCTCCAATTTTAGCTTTAGAATTTGTGAATGTGTTCTGAACAGAAGATGTTGTCAGATAAGGCTCTTTAGATAATTGAGGACTTAAAAGTATTTTTTCTCACTTTAGTAATGTCCAGGAAAGCCCAAATCATATAACTGAGAAAAGTAAGAAGCAAATAATGCAAATCTTAGATAGACATGATGTTAAGTAATACTGAAGTGTCCTCTCTGTGGTTTCTTCACTCTATCTCACTGCCTATCTATCCATCCATCCAGCCAGCCAGCCATCCACCCACCCATCCATGTCTATTTGCTTATCTATCATCTATCCACTCATGCATCTCTTCCTTTATGTCATGAACTTATCAGCGAAATTTCAGAAAGCTCTGCCTATCACTAAAACAATGCACATTTATACAAAACTGTATGAAACAAGGCAAATGAGTCACAAACCATCTATGCATCTGAAGAATCTCTGCTCTGTTTCATGCAGTTTTCCATTGTTTATACATAATCTCCTGTTTGGATATTTTAAGCATTAATGCATTGATACTGATTCTACTGTTTCATAGGAAAGATTTAAAGATATTCTATTATTGGTTTGCTGGAATTTCACAACATGTTCGGTGTTTACTACTCCCCTCCCCCCAGTGCACCACCATTCCATACACTGAGCGCTCAGTGGGCACTTTTAATTTGTCAGTTCTGGAAAATTATTTTGTATTATTTATTTAATCACTTCTTGCCCTCTATTTCTCTCTCTTCTCTCTTTTAAAGATACATTTATGGACTTCCCTGGTGGCTCAGTGGTTAAGAATCTGCCTGCCAACGAAGGGGATATGGGTTCGAGCCCTGGTCCGGGAAGATTCCACATGCTGTGGAGCAACTAAGTCCGTGTGCCACAACTACTGAGCCCGCATGTCACAACTACTGAACCCCACGCGCCTAGAGCCCGTGCTCCGCAACAAGAGAAACCACCACGATGAGAAGCCAGTGCACTGCAACAAACAGTAGCCCCTGCTCGCCACAACTAGAGAAAGCCCGCACGCAGCAATGAAGACCCAATGCAGCCAAAAATAAATAAATATATAAATAAGTTTTAAAAGAGATACATTTAGATCAATCTTAAGAATATGTTTCTCTGGGCTTCCCTGGTGGCGCAGTGGTTGAGATTCCGCCTGCCAATGCAGAGGACACGGGTTCGTGCCCCGGTCCGGGAAGATCCCACATGCCGCGGAGAGGTTGGGCCCGTGAGCCATGGCTGCTGAGCCTGTGCGTCCGGAGCCTGTGCTCCGCAACGGGAGACGCCACGACAGTCAGAGGCCCGCATACCGCAAAAAAAAAAAAAGAATATGGATCTCTCATTTTTCCATTTCCTTCCTTCTTTTTTCTACTTTCTGGAAAATATCCATGACTTTATCTTCCAATTTTAAAACTGATTTCTTTGCGATAATTTTCCTTTTATTTTCCAAGAGCTCTCTTTTAACCTCTGGCTATTTATTTTAAAAAATAGTATCCTGTTTTATGGAAGTAATGTCATATATATCTTTGATGATTAGAAATAGTCTTCGTTTTCAGTTCTTTTTACATCTGTCTACTTTATCTGTATGAGCTCCAGTTGGCTCTTTCCATTTATTCATTTCAATATCTTTCTTCCTTGTTGGAGGCTTTCCCTAAGAGCTGGTGATCCTTGGTCCACTGGTATTTAAGAATTAGATATGAAAAAACTGATTGGAAGCTTAGTAATGCTTGTTGACAGGTTGGCATGGAATGCCATTTTCCTAAGCAGACCTCCAATGTCAGGACATAGAGATCTTCTCTTTGTAGCTGTTCAGTAGATCCAGAAAAGAACCAAAGGTCTCCTGCTTGAGGGACTGACAGCTGGTTGCTGGTATTGTTTGCATTAGCCAGGGATGGATGACTTATTTTCAATTTATCTCTTGTTTTTAGTCTCTGTCTTTACTGAGCCCTTTACTGTACCTCAGCCCTATACTGAATCTAAGGCCTCAAATTCTTGGTAGATTTTTGTGTTCGTTCAGGTCCTCCAAAAAGCAGAAGCCAAGATGTGGTTACAGATCCAAGGATTGTATGAAGGAAAACACCTGTGTTAAGAGAAAATGGAGAGGGAGCTAGTTAAGACTGGGAAGGCAGTCAGACCACAAAGCAAGGTTGACCCCCAATAAGGAGAAGGAAAGAAGGCTGGAGGCCCACCCAGCAGCTGGGGCTCTTGGTCAGTTATGCTCCCCACTGTAGTTGGACATCCAAAAGGCACATTCTCATGGCCACCACCATTTTCTTTTTTTTGAAGAATTTTTATTTTATTTTATTTTAATTTTTTCGCTGTGTTGTTTCTTCGTTGCTGCACGCAGACTTTCTCTAGTTGTGGCGAGTGGGAGCTAATCTTCGTTGTGGTGCACGGGCTTCTCATTGCAGTGGCTTCTCTTGTTGCGGAGCACGGGCTCTAGGCGTACGGGCTTCGGTAGTTGTGGCATGCGGGCTCAGTAGTTGTGGCTCTTCGGCTCTAGAGGGCAGGCTCAATAGTTGTGGCGCACAGGCTTAGCTGTTCCGTGGCAGATGGGATCTTCCCGGACCAGGGATCGAACCCGTTTCCCCTCATTGGCAGGTGGATTCTTAACCACTGTGCCACCAAGGAAGTCCCACAATTTTCATCATGATTCTCCACATTCCTGGTTTTACTTAATGAAGTGTTGATTCTGCTACTTACTGCTTCTGTTGATGATTTTAATTCTATGACTACATTTTCTAGTCTTTACACTATTTCTTATCTTTCTGACATTCTTCGTACGGTTTCCAATTTTATCTTCATTTGAGCTCATCTTTAATCTTTTTTTTTCAATAGGTCTCTTTTTCCCCCATGAATTTTTAGTATAAAGCCAATACTCTGTAAATTTTTCTTCTGTTAACGTTTTAATCAAACTTTTTATTTTGAGACAACTGTAGATTCATCTGCAATGATCACATGTAATACAGAGAGGTATACATTTAACTTGGGTTCCTCTATTGTTAGAATCTTGCAAAACTATAGTCACAATCAGCATACGTATATTGATATAGTCAAGATACAGAACACTTCCATCATGAAAAGGATCCTTCGTCTTGCCTTTCTGCAGCCACACATACCTCCTACTCCCACTCTCTCACCCTAACCACTGGCAACCACTAGTCTGTTCCCCATTTCTATAATTTTTATGTAACCTTTTTCTATTGGCTTTTACCACTTAGAATAATCCCTGGAGATTCATTCAGGTTGGTCTTTTTTATTGCTGAGTTGTAGTCCATGGTATAAATGTACCATGGTTTCTTTAACCACTCACCCACTGAAGACGTCTGGCTTGTATTCAGTTTTTCATTATAATGAATAAAGCTGCTATAAATATTGACATACAAGTATTTGTGTGAACATAAGTCTTCATTTCTCTGTGATAAATGCCCAAGAATGTGACTGCTGAGTAATACTGTAGTTGTATGTTTAGTTAAGAAAGTTCCGAACTGTCTTTCAGAGTGGCTGAAAGTGGCTGTACAATTTTACATCCCCTCAGCAATGTGAGGCTGACCTGACTTCCCAGGTCATCCACAACATTTAGTGCTGTCACTGTGTTTTATTTTAGTCCTTCTGACAGGTCTATAGTATAGTGATATCTCATTGTGGACTAGTATTTCCCGAGTGACTAATAAACACCTTTACATGTGATGACTTGCCATCTTTACATCCTCTTCATTGAAATGTCTGTTCATGTCTTTTGCACATTTTTGAGTGGACTATTTATTTAATGCTGAGTTTTGAGAGATCTTTATATAGTTTAGCAACTAGTGCTTTGTCAGATATGTTCTCTCAGTAGGTAGCTTAATATTTATTTTTTAACAGGGCCTTTGAAGAGAAAAGTTTTTGTTTTGATGAGGTCCAATTTATCAATTTATGGATCGTATTTTTGGTGTTAAATCTAAGAACTCTTTGTCTAACCTTAAATGTAGGTTTACATTTAAGTTCACGATCCATTTTTAGATAATTTTAGTATAATGTGTGAAACTCAAGTAGTAGGTTTTTTTTAACCTATGGATATCCAGTGATTCTAGTACCATTTGTTGAAAAGACTGTCTTCCATTGAATGCTTTTGCCTCTTTGTCAAAAAGCAATTGAGTACCTTTGTGTGGGTTTATTTCTGTGTTATCTATTCTGTTCCATTGATTGTGTATCTATTCTTCCACCAATATCACATAGTTTTGATTTCTACGCTTATATAATAGGTCTATAAATGGGGTAGGCTCATTCTTCTTCAAAATTGTTGTAGCTATTCTTCTTTCAATTTTGAAAAAAAATTTAAAATACTCTTATCTACAAAATGGTTAGTAACATAATTTTTGTAAATATTTCCTTTATGTACATTTATAATCACATCAGATAGTGTTAATAGTTTTGCTCAACTGTCAAGCACAATTTTAAAAACTCAAAAGGAGGTGGAAAATCTATTCTATTTATCCATAATTTTGTTTTCCGTGTTCTTCTGTCCCTCCCAATACTCCAAGGTTGCTTTGTCTATTGTTTTATTTCTTTTTAAAGACCCTTTTCCTCGGGACTTCCCTGATATATATAAATATCATATTAGAATATAAGTTCCACCTTGATAAGAGCTTTTGTCTGTTTTGTTTACCTGATTTTGATGTCCATTAAATAGACATTGAATATTTGTTGAATGTAACTATTTTTTTTCCCCACTAAGTAACATGTATCCTTCTTATGTGTGGAGTACTCTCTTTTCTAACCTGTTTTTGTTTTTTGGTTTTTTTTTTTTTGCTGCGGTATGCGGGCCTCTCACTGCTGTGGCCTCTCCCGTTGTGGAGCACAGTCTCCGGACGCGCAGGCCCAGTGGCCATGGCTCACGGGCCCAGCCGCTCCGCGGCATGTGGGATCTTCCCAGACCGGGGCACAAACCCGTGTTCCCTGCATTGGCAGGCGGACTCTCAACCACTGCGCCACCAGGGAAGCCCTGGCTATGATATTTCTTTGTCTGCATTTATTATTAGGGGTTCTTTTCTGAGGTTTTCTCAGCTTCCTGAATCTGTAGATTCATGTCTTTGAAATTGGCATCACTATTTCTATGACTATTTTTTCATTCCTGCATCTTTCTACTCTGCTTCCAGGACTCCAAAGACATGAATACTAGATCTTTCATCATAGCCTCAAGGGTCCTTGAGGTTCTGTTCTTTTTTTTTTTTTTTTGTCTATTTTCTGTCTGTTGTTCAGATGAAATAATTTCTAATCTCCTATAATTCAGTTTGGGAGCCTTATCACAGCCTGGTGAGTGAGGAAGTCTAGACCTCCTACTGATCCTTTGCTGGCATGGCAGCGAGATGGACCCACAGATTTTCTATGGTCATCTACAGTAGAGTGGTTATTGTCTAACAGTTTTTGTCTTCCTGTGTTTCCCCTTCCCTGGTCATCTGGCTAGAGAGAGCAGGCTTTTCTTGGGATGTGTGTATCTGTGCCTGTGAAGCATTGCCAGGCGCCAGGTCCTCAGCTCCAAGTGTAGGATATATGAGGTAAAAACAAAACCTGGAAACTCACAACCATGTTGTTCCACAACCCCCCTATCTCTAGCCAGTCTTTCCTCTTTTTCCCACCTTTCTTCTTAGGGTTTTAAAAATGTATAATGTCCAGGGGGGTTCCCTGAACTTAGTAGAAGGAATAGAGAAAGTATACCTACTCTATTTCCCTGGAAATGGAAGAAATATTTCTTTCACTTTTAAAACATTTTTGAAGTATATTTCCATTCCGTGCCTCAAATACCACAGTCTCCATCTTTTCTACTATAGAACCTTGTAACAAGCCTATACTTTTTTTCCCCGACTACTTATCATTTAAGAAGACAAGCTCTATCCAGGTTCCGAAATTTTTTAAGCTCTCTTTTATCCCCCCGAGTGTCAACTTACTTATTCTTAGAATCCTTCACTTTGTTTTTGTGTTAGGGGAACAGTTAATATGAACTACACCTGGCCAATTTCCCCATAGTTTCCCCTTTTATATAGGGAATATTTTTTTTATCCACGAAATTCAAATCTGCCCTCAGGGTATGATTTTACACTCACAAAGTGATCACAATACCTGAAATAGGATATATTTTAGATATACACTATGAGTTCTATGACTATTCTACTCAACTCTTCTTTCTGACCCTTCAACACACCAAACTCATTCCAACTTTAGGAGTTGTCTTGACTATTCCTTTTGTCTGAAATGTGCTTCAACTATATTTTTGGAAAACTGGCTCCTCACCACTGTTCAACCCAACCAACGTCACCCACTTAGAAATGCTGCTCCTAACTTCCCAACCTAAATTAGTCCATTGCAGAGTTTTCCCGATTTCATTAACCCCCATTATTTTCTTCATAGCATGTCTCAATATTTAACATTACCTTGTTAATTAATTTACATATTTCACATTTGTTTTCTATCTTCTCTCGCTAGAGCATATATTTAAAAAGGAAGAACCTTTTC
Organism: Physeter macrocephalus; assembly: GCF_002837175.3. Taxonomy (NCBI): domain Eukaryota; kingdom Metazoa; phylum Chordata; class Mammalia; order Artiodactyla; family Physeteridae; genus Physeter; species Physeter macrocephalus. The sequence goes on from NC_041231.1 coordinate 24,336,714, forward strand.
ATTTTAATGAATGAACGAATAGCTAGTATGCCACATGATAAAACAGTCTTATAATTATAATTGGTTTGAAACTTTGAATTTGGATGAAAAAATACTACATGTGGGATTGCCTTTCAAATATAATCCTTAGTTCATCATATAATAATGGACTCATATATTTCCAATACCATAATTTATTTAAATACACATTAAGGAAAAACTCAGATCATATAAACCGTTACTACTGTTTTAAAAAAAGAGAAACACTGGAATCTCTATATAATGTTTGTAGCAAATCCTGAGGTCAAACTTCTTGCATATTTTGTTCAAAAGAGAAGGACCAAAAAGGTAATTGTTCTTTAGAATTTCAATGCAATTCGATGGAAGAAAATGGTATTTATTTATTTATATATGTATGTATGTATGGCAAAAAAAAAAAGAGCAGCTTTAGAACAGAATCTTTGGGAGGTCAAAAAAAGTGAGAACAAATAAACTGAACTATATTTTAAAATAATAACTTTGGGGAACAAGTTTAAGATTCTGGAAATTTTAATTATCCAGTGGATTTCTCTCTGGCTTATAAGACACCAGTGCCTCCACCATTTTTGGAACTTGGACCATAGTGCATGCCCCATACTGGTGCTCAGGATTAAGTATCCAAAGAGAAGAAGGTTAAGTGGAAATTTTCCTACTTCTTTGATCGTGTCTATAGACCTTCTCATAGAAGATTGCTATGCAACAGCTCAATGCGACAATCACGTTCATAAAAATGTGTTTCGCATTGACATTTGTTCCTAATCCCTTTCCCTGCAAGTGTTTGGTGGGGTGCCTAAGTGAAAGGAGGATGCGTTTACAGAGGCAATTACCCATTATTGTTGAGCAGCTCGGCAGCCTCTTGAGTAAACTCATGCATAATTTGTGCAGAAGATACTGTCTGCAGTGCTTTCCCTACCTCCGCCAGAGGGAGGGCACATTCTTCCACATTATGTGACCTCTTCTCCCACCCCTACCTCCACTCCCATCTCCACATGGCCAAATCCAAACTGCCTTTTCAGCTCAAGGGCCTTAATGACCCACTTAAAAAGTGATTTCCCCTCCTCTCAACCTCCCTTTAGAATTTAGCGATACCCCTCTTACTACATTTAGCTATAACCTGGGTGACAAAATATTTATGAACACATTTTAACCTGTTGGATCGTAACTGACACTTAGTGAACAACTAATGGGTTGCCAGCTTCCTTACATTCATCCCTCCAACTGCTCCCCACTTTCTGAAAACCGTTCTCCTACGCCAGCCCCTCACCTTTCCCACGCCGTCCCACCCATGCTGCATACGCAGGGATGCGACCTGTGTATGCTTGTTTGAAACACTCAATGTGCACATTACATAATCTACACATATTCATATCTACACATATCTACTTTTATTAATATAGACTATAAGAATTGGTGGTTAACCTGAAATGTTGCCTTTTAACAGACCATTTTCAAAACTTTTTAAAAAGGGGGAAAAGACTGTTAAAAGGAGGCTCCGTGATAATGTAGAACACTTGACTATTTTACGCCTCATTCTGTTTGTCAGTTTTAGCAATCTATATAGATGCATTTTGAAACTGATAAACAGAAACTTTAATTTATCTTTGATAAGAATATATGCCACTATACATACAGATAGCATTTAAATTTGCAAACACACTGTTCTTTATGTAAGGTACTGTATCACATAACCTATAAAAAAGAAAGAAGAAAAAGAGGAAGTACACTCCAGGAACCAAGCTCATGGACCAAACCACAGCTCCTCAGAAAGCAATGACTGGCCTGGGATAGGCAAGTGAGCTCTCTCCGCCGTAACAGAGACTAAAAAGAAGGAATAGGGGAAAGATTGACTGCTTCACTCATCTGTCTCCACGTAGCTCAGAAAGTAAGAACTAACCTTGAAAATGAATCAGATTATTCATCTCCTCAAAACCCTTATTTTTCTCGGGTGGGGGGGAAACCCAGTTCTTATAATAGTCTGCAAAGTTCTGCATGACCTGTGGCCCTGTTACATCTTTCCTCTAACCTCTTTATCCTCACGGTCTCTGTTCCAGGCATACTGGCTTCCATGCTGTTCTGCAATACCCTTGACACAGTCCACCTAGAGACATTTACCATAATGGTTCCCCCAGCCCATGACACTTCCCCTATATACCTGCATGGCCAAATGTTGCACTTCCTTCAGTCTTTCTGCGCAATGCAATCCTATTAAGGAGGCCTCTTCTGACATTCTGTCTAAAACTGCAACCTCTCTTCCTTATTCCCAGCACAGTGAGTCCTCCTCAGGCTGTTCTCATTATTTTTACCTTTAGAACTTATCACTCCCTAACATTTTTCTTATTTTTGATGTTTATTGCTGAGTGTCTATCTCCACACACTAGGGTATAAACTCTAGGAGGACAGGTGTTTCTAATCTCTTCATTACTGCCTGTGTTTAGGTACTTAGAACAATGCTTGGAATGATGAGCACTCAGTAAATATCTCTTGGAGGAATAAATGTAAAACTGTTTTCTAATATGTGCCCAGGGAGTAGAAAAGGTCAGATGCTAAAGAGAAGCATAAACTAAACGTAAAGCAGAGAGTCAGACAAATGTTGGTGAGGATGTGGAGAAAAGGGAACCCTCGTATGATGTTGGTGGGAGTGTAAACTGGTGCAGCCGCTTTGGAAAACAGTATGGAGGTTCCTCATAAAATTAGAAATAGAGTTACCAAATGACCCAGCAATTCTACTCCTAGATATATATATATCCGATTAAAATGAAAACACTAATTCAAAAAGATACATGCACCTCAATGTTCATAGCAGCACTATTTATAATTGCCAAGATATGGAAGCAACCTAAGTGTCCATTAACAGATGGATGGTTAAAGAACATGTGGTGTATATATATATACATATATATGTATATATATATATACACACACCTAATATATATAGGACTATTACTCAGCCATAAAAAAGAATGAAATTCTGCCATCTGCAGCAACATGGATGGATTTGGAGGGCATTACACTAAGTGAAATAAGCCAGACAGAATAAGACAAATACTGTATGATATCACTTACAGGTGGAATCTAAAAAATACAACAAACTAGTGAATATAACAAAAAAAGCAGACTTACGGACCAAGAGAACAAACCACTGGTCACCAGTGGGGAGAGAGAAGGGGGCAGGGGCAATGTAGGGGTAGGGGAGTAAGAGGTATAAACTATTAGGTGTAAAATAAGCTACAAGGATATATTGTACAACTTACGGAATATAGCTAATATTTTATAATAACTATAAATGGAGTATAACCTTTAAAAATTGAAAATCACTATATTATACACCTGTAACCTACATAATATTGTAAAGCAACTATACTTCAATAGAAAAAATATTTTTAAAAAAGAGAGACAGAGATGAGAGGCAGAGGAAGAGAGCTTGCTGCATCCTTCAGAGCCCAAGGCTCCAGAGCCATCCTGAAGTCGTTCTCCACCCTTCCTCTTATTATGCAAGACACTCCTATAAAATAACCTTCCTCTTCTATATAAGTCAGTTCCAAAAAATCACTATGGCTTGAACTCAGAATCTAATTAATACATTTAAGAAGGCCAAAGCCAAGTTCATTTATTTCTATCTTTTGACTTCCCTCCCTTGATCTGTCACAATGCCTCGCGTACAGCGCACATATTTATGTTAAACAAATAAATGCAACCTTGCTTATCTGAAATCTAACTTGCTAAGGTATTTGCACCACAGTAAGGAATTCTTGTATTGCCACTGCTTACAGTCAGAAGTTCAGACTGATGATGTATTTACTTGCCTGTGTTACCTTAGTCTGGTTTGCTAGTAAATTAATTTCCTTAACGTGTCAGGTCAGTGTTTGTGCATCTTATTTTAGCACAGGGCAATCCACCTAATGGCTCAATTCATGTGTTGGGTGGTGATCTCCATTTCTCTTTTGCTAAGGTCCGTAATCAATGTATCATCAGTGTGTAATCAGCACATGTCTTTGCGTAATGGTTATGCATTAATTTCATTGCAAGATCTATTTGTGTATTCCTGAAAGAAATCAACAGCTCAAAGCTTAAGTGTAACACACCATAGATTATTACTTTGCCCTTGAAAAAGGGATGTTCTATGACTGGATTACAAGTACACAACATACTAATGATACATTTACAATGTCCAATTGTGTTCCTGCAAAGAAAGACTGGAATACATGTTTTGCAAGAATTTTAGAATTAAATATCATATCATAAAAAAGATAGTTATTAGTCCATCAAAGGGAGGACTTGGAAAATTCAATGAACTCTGGGAGAGTTACAACATCTTCCCTAAGTTTTCATTTCCTCCCTAGAAATTTCTGTTTGAGAAATTTTTCCCTTAAATAAATATATAAGACTTTTTTTTCCTCTTCTTTCAATGCACCTAGTACAGAGGAAAGTTTAAATGTAGTTGTGCTGATAGTTTTTGAAAAAAAAGACTCCATAGGAAACCTAAGAGAGAATTGAAAAAGAATCTTTTGTTTCCTTCTGTTATATTCTAGGACTTCTTGATACTGTTTTGTTAAAAAGTCATGAAGAGAAGAAATAAAACTGATTTTATTCACAGATGACATGACTATTTATCTAGAAAGTCCCAAAGATTCTACCAAAAACTCCTGGAATGAATGATATAAGTAGAGCAAGGTTGTAGAATATAAGCTCAATATACAAAAATTAATTGCTTTCTTAGATAAAAGCAATGGTTATCAAACAATGAGAATAAGAAATTGTAACTATATAATTTACATTTATAATAGCACCAAAAAATAAAATAATGAAGTGTCAATCTGAAACATGTATAAGTCTTCTGTATGTGGAAAATGACAACGAAATAATCAAAGATGAAAATAAATGGGAAGAAGTTCGATGTTCGTGAATTAGAAGACTCAGTGTCAATTCTTCCCAGCTTGATCTACAGGTTCAACATAAATTCTATTCAAAACAACACCAAAGGGGCTTCCCTGGTGGCGCAGCGGTTGCGCGTCCGCCTGCCGATGCAGGGGAACCGGGTTCGCGCCCCGGTCTGGGAGGATCCCACATGCCGCGGAGCGGCTGGGCCCGTGAGCCATAGCCGCCGGGCCTGCGCGTCCAGAGCCTGTCCTCCGCAACGGGGGAGGCCACAGCAGAGGGAGGCCCGCATACCACAAAAAAAAAACAAAACAAAACAAAACAGCAAGGTACTTTGTAGATATCTGCACTAATTCTAAAATGTATATGGAAAAGCAAAGGTTTTAGAGTAGTCAATACAGTATTGAAGAAGAACACAGTTGGAAGACTCAAACTATTTGATTTCAAGACTTACTATAAAACTACAATAATCAAGATATGATGGGTTTGTGGAAAGAACAGACACATAGGTCAACAGAATAGAATTGAGATAGACTCACACAAATATAATCAATTGATATCTGACAAAGGAGCAAAGGCAATCAATGGAGAAATGTAGACTTATCAGCAAATAGTGTTGAAAAATTGTACATCCATATACAAATGAATAAACCTAGACACAGACCTTAATTAAAATTCTCAAATTGTATCACAAGCCTCAATGCAAAATAGAAAACTATAAAACTTTTATAAGAGAACATAAGAGAAAATCAAAGTAACTTTAGGTTTGACGATGGGTTTTTTTTTTTAGTATACAACACCAAAAGCAAAAAACCCTATTTAAAAATGAGCAAAAGACCTGAAAAGTTACCTTACCACAGAAGATATACACATGGAAAATAAGCATATGAAAATATGCACAACATCATTTTTCATTATGGAGATGCAAATTTAAACAGTAGTAAGAAACTTCACAGCTATTAGAATGGCTTAAATTAATTTAAAAACAAAACTTACAATACAATTGTTGGTAAGGATGCAGAGCAACAGGAACTCCATTGCTGATGAGATGCAAAATGATACAGCCACTCTCAGTGACAGTTCGGCACTTTATAACAAAGCTAAACAAAGTCTTACCATAGGATGCAGTAATTGTGTTCCTTGGCATTTACCCAACTGATTTGAAAACTTATATCCACATAAAAACTTGCACAAGAAAAATTTGCAATATTTATGGAAGATTTCTTCAAAATCACCAAAACCAAGATTCAGTAGGTGAAAGGATAATCAATGTGCTTACATCCATATACTAGAATACTATTGTATGATAAAAAAGAGTGATCTGTCAAACCATGCAAATATGCAGATTAATATTAAATGCTACTGCTAAGTGAAAAAGCCAGTCTGAAAGGGCCACACAGTATGATTCCAATTATATCACATTCTGAAGTAGAAAAAACAATAGAGATGGTAAAAACCGATCAGTGGTTGCCAGAGGTTCTGGAGAAGATGGGGGTGGGGGGGGTAGATAAAGCAAAGGGAATTTTTTTTTTAGTGCCATAAAACTATTCTGTATGATACTGTAATGGTAGATACATGACATGATGCATTTGTCAAAATCCATAGAAATTTACAGCAAAGAATGAAATTTAATGTGTGAATTTTAAAAAATACTAATTTAGGAGGGTGGAAAATCAAAGGATGAAATGCATAATGTGACAAAACTATCTGACTGCATTACAATTAAATGAAACAACTTCACCAAAATGGGGTAGGTAGAGAGGTAATGCTCTAAGTAACATTTGAAATCACTGAATTCTATAAGACCAAAGGCAAAAGGAACTGTACATAAGCACTGACCCATACTTGATAAAGTTGTTTCCTATGGGAATATAGGTTATCACTTCTGAAACCACTCTACATGTATGCTGGAATTGAACAATTAAGAAAATGGATGACAAACTTTGGGAACCAGATTTCTTACTGTTGGAGTGGGAAGTTAGAGATAAACAAGGGGAGAAAGTTAGTATGATCCATGTAATAATGGATTAGAGTTGGAGACAAACATTTGAACTCATGTTTAATTTAATAGAGTTATAGATTATTACATGTAGAGATACTTATAAGTATACACAGGAGTAAGTGTACACACTTATTTCCTTGTTCTCTAAGCTGAGATGGCCCAGAAGCAAAGATACACCAGTAACAACAAGATGACCTCATACCCAGACCTTGGTTTCTGGTATCATTCTCCAGAAATCCTTGGAGAAATGGCTAATGCTACGGCTGAGGCAGCAAATACACCAGATGAGCCAGGAGCATCTTATAGTGCCGGAATGTAAGGAAGTGCTCAAAAACACCCACAGTCATGGAGGTATGTCCAAGGCACACAGAAGCCAGCAGAAAAAGTTCCCAAAGGCCAAATATGGGACAATATGAGCATCAAAGTAAACCATTATTGGCTTCTATGTTAAGTATAAAATAAATATCCATGCATCCATATAAATAAATGAACGAATAGATAGATGAGGGAGAAGACACAAATCCCATATGCGTAAGAACTCTGAATAATTTATATAGATACTCCACCTTCCAGGAGGTGGGGCATGACTCCCCACCCTTTAAGTGTGGGTTGGGCATCGTGACTTCCTTCCAAAGAGGACAGTAAAGAAAGGGGAAAGAAAAAGAATAACTTTAGAGTGGAAACTTGACAAACATTACCTCATCCAGGTAATCAAAGTTAGCCTCAACAGTGGTAAGCCATATCGAGAGTGCATATCCTTGATATGATACAATGAGCACCAGACTTTACCCCTATGGCCTTCCTCCCAAAAACCTATAAGGTCAGTCTATTCATAAGAAAACCATAAGAGAAATCCCAGTTGAGGGGCATTCTAATAAAATACCTAACCAGTGCTCCATAAATTTCCCAAGGTCATCCAAACCAAAGAAAGTTTGAGAAAGAGTCTCAGCCAAGAGATGCCTAAGGAGACGTGACAACTAAATGTTACCTGGTGTCCTGGATGGGATTCTAGACCATAAAAAGGACACTGGGTAAAAACTAAGAAATCTACATACAGTATGAACTTCAGTTATAACAATGCACCAATACCGGTCATTAATTGTGGCAAATATACCATACACTGTAAGGTATTAAGAGTAAAGGAAACTAAGTACGGGATATTTGGGGACTCCCTACTATCTTTCCAATTTTTCTGTAAAACTAACATTATCCTAGAATAAAAGGCTTATTTTCAAAAAGCAGTGGGGAATTGGCTTCAAGTACAAAACTCTGCGCTCTAGAGCCCGTGAGCCACATCTACTGAGCCCGTGTGCCACAACTCCTGAAGCCCACGTGCCTAGAGCCCGTGCTCCGCAACAAAAGAAGCCACTGCAATGAGAAGCCCGTGCACCACAACGAAGGGTAGCCCCCGCTCGCCGCAACTAGAGAAAGCCTGCGTGCAGCAATGAAGACCCAACGCGGCCAAAATCAATTAAATAAATAAATTTATATTTTAAAAAAATGTAACATCTCCAGTTCCCTCTTGTTTGGCACTTGTAACTCTTCAGAGCATTTTACACCCACTGCTAACTTTCAGTACCTACTACTCCTGTTTGCCACGTGCTGAATGACTTGAACTACCACGTAATGGAAATCAGCCACCTCTTTACTCCTAACTGCCACAGTACACAAACACTGGCCAAAGATAAAGGGAAAGGGAGAAAAATTGAAAATGAAACAGACAGAGAAGAAAAGAAACACAAGCACGTTTATGTTGGAAGCGCCGGGGTCACCAGCAGGGACCTCCTGCAGTGCTGACCTCAGCCGCTGGTCATTTACCTCTGCCTAAAGAGGATGTTTCTGGAAAGAAAGGGTGTGTATCTCATAAACTCCCTCTTACATTCTAAGGCAGAGTTTATAAAACACCCACAGGACATTTGGGCTTTCTTCAGAAAATGTAGCTTACATTCATCCATTAATCAATCAATTTAGTGAAAGAAAAGTGCCATTTGGTTCCTCAGAAGTTAACAGGACACTCACATAAATCCTTTGGAAAGCGGATGGTGTAAAGCCAACTACACCGGTGCACACCATCAATGCACCCCACTCAAAATTATCATCAATTATTCACGAATTCTAAGCCAGCTAAGCATTTATGCTAAGATATAGATTCTTTAAAAATTTTCCACTTATTAACAAGCAGCGTCAAATATGACAGCAGGTGTTTACCGAAGCTACTGAAGAGATGAGTTTGAAGTGAGTCACCTAAAATTTCCTGTTATAGATACCATGTGATCTTCTTCCCAGTTTTTGTAAAGAAAAAAAAAGTACTTTCTTTTTTTTTTTTTTGCGGTACGCGGGCCTCTCACTGTCGTGGCCTCTCCCGTTGCGGAGCACAGGCTCCGGACGCGCAGGCTCGGCGGCCACGGCTCACGGGCCCAGCCGCTCCGCGGCACGTGGGATCTTCCCCGACCGGGGCGCGAACCCGTGTCCGCTGCATTGGAAGGCGGACTCTGAACCACTGAGCCACCAGGGAAGCCCCACGACTACGTTTTATACAAGGAGGAGACACAAAGCAAAATCGGCAAAGGAAAAGGCACATGGGTAAAATGTGGAGGAAACTAAGCACAAGCTTCCAAGAGCTCTCCCCTGTGAAATCACACAATGTATGTTTCATTCCTCCAATTGTGACAACACCTGTGAAATGTGGTCTTCTGCAGAAGTTCATTAGAGATGCAGTAAACAGGGTTTTTGTTGGGGGGCTTGTTACCTAGGCATCCTCTGCTGAGCACATACCAAAATTCCAGAGTCCTTGAAGGAAAGCAGCTGCTCAGCATAAACCACATTGTTTATACAAACAATCTAGGTAAAGCCAGCCACTCTTCATCAGTTAGGGTGGTGGGAACCCTCCCCAAATCCAAGTTCCCACACAACAGCCAAAGGCCAACATCTCAAGCAGAGCTTTTTAAAGATAGCAGTCTCAGGTTTGCTATTAACTCTTTTCTGCACAATCACAGATCTAGAATACTAGACAAAAACCCGGACTAGAACATGGGTCTTCTGTTTCTATATCCCATCATCCCCCTTTTTTCTTTTTGAATATAATAAAGGGAATTTCTAACATTAAAAAGAAAAGGAGTAAGGGAAGAGATATGGGAACATATGTATATGTATAACTGATTCACTTTGTTGTAAAGCAGAAACTAACACACAATTGTAAAGCAATTATACTCCAATAAAGATGTTAAAAAAAAAAAGAAAAGGAGTAGATATTGGGATATTTGTATCCAGTTATGACTGAAAAAGGAGGGGCTCAGAGAGTTCATGTATCTTGGCCAAGATAAAAATGTAATGACTGTGAGGGAGCTACAGAACTGGGATTCTAACATAGGCTTGTCCAAATGTTGAAGTCAAATCTGCCCCCATTAAAACACACTGGTTTAACAGGGAACTCTACTCAATATTCTGTAATAAACTATACGGACAAAGAATCTGAAAAAGAATGGATATATGTCTATGTATAACTGAACTACTTTGCTGTACACCTGAAACTAACACAACATTGTAAATCAACTACACACCAATACAAAGTAAAAATTAAATTAAAAAAAACACACTGCTTTATAAAATTGATCATATAACAAATACATTATAAATTTTGATCACTGAATAATAAAAATACATGACTCTAATCTTGGCATACTGGAACATACACAATCAAAAGGGTTTAATATTTTAACTATAATTTTGTGATACCTACAAAATTAATATATTTCAAAGGAACCAGAGAAATGCAATGAAGTTGAATTTTAAATAAAAACCAAAAGCGGAGATTCAATGTACAAATTAACCTACGGAGAAAAAACATAAAAACAAAAGTAATTATTAAATAGACGATAACATGATAAATGTTACAGTTTTGTATTTTATTTATTCAAGTTTTCATTGAGTGTGTGACCAGCGGAATTCCATTCAGGGAATCACAGTTTTAAGATCAGTTTATGAAATGCACAATCATTATTTAAGTTAGCATGCCAGGCCACATCCTAGCAGGAATAGAGGCACCTTCAAATATCAGTTATAGCATATGGTTATGCCAAGTGATGAAAAAACTCTCGCTAAATAAAGCTTACAAAATGTCTATCATCATTGCAAGAAATTATAATAAACTTTGGACGTGCAAGATGGTGAGCATTTATTTATTCATGTTCTTTGCTTGCTGCATTTTCCTTGGGGAAAACCAGCAGCTGAAATGTAGCCACGGTGCAGAATCTACAATAGGGAAAACAAGCACTTAACAGGGTAACTGCATTCCAACACTGCTGGCCCACGGTTAGAGCAGGAAGCCACGACTCAAAGAGGAGCTGGTACTCTCTTTATGGTTCTAAATCCTGGAATACCAGAGCAATTATTTTTAAATTAAATACCTAAGAGCATGAGATATAAAACTCCCTGTTAAGTATAGATATTATTAAGTCATTCTAATTTTCTGTAACACAAGGAAGAATATTTGATTCACTGGTGGTGGTCTGGGAATAGCTAGAAAGAGATGAACTATTATCTTTTGGTAAGGAATCTACTCTTCAATGAAATGAACTTCTCTCTCTCTCTCCCTCTCACAAACACACACACACACACACACACACACACACCAACAAGAACAACAAAACTGTCCACCATGTTTAACTCCTGCAACAAAACATTCCAAAGGAAAGATGATGATTCTTTCTGAAGAAAGGATTCATTAGGTACGGGCAACACAGAAAAAAAAAAAAAGGTTGCTAGTAAACTCAACTACTGAATTCTTCTTCCAAGTTCTATCTCAGACATTATACTGCTGTGGTTTTTTAATACTTTACAAGACTGATAAAGAACAAAAGTGGTTCATAAGCAGGAGATGTCCATACCAATCAAGAGAGCCAGAAAATGTTAACTTTCCTGAAGCTTTGACTCCCAAAAGTTTCTCCCACAAATCTCCCTGATTGACAGATACGTCTTTGAGTGGGAAAGGGGAACTCTGTATGACATGGAAAACTCCAGAAAGGAACTAAGCTATTGCATAACTTTAGAAATACACAGCACATCATTACACTGATAACTCTTGTCTTGCAATTGCTAGTCGGAAGTGTACTTGAAACACTCAGCTTCCCAAAAAACTCGGATAATGTTTCAGAAAGGCATCAAATTGGCCCTGCCTTCAAAAACTCAGGCTCTACTTATTTTTCTTCTTTTACATAACTTACCACGCAGTTCTTAGATATTAAAAAAAAATTGATCACAATTCTCAAGTTAAAATATATAACTGAATCAAATTGTAAGACTGGAAGATGTCAAAGCTCACGTTTTCTCAGTGCTGAGTGCTATTTTGCACAGTGCTTACTTTAAATAGTAAAGACAGTGATTGGGGATCTAATTATTTAAAATTTAAGGCTCCCTTCTTAGGAAGAACTTTTGGTCTTGCTGGTGATGCCAATTTCTAACTACAGCCTGAAACTGTAATTATATGAGAAGAGTGCCTAGATTATGATACCCTCTAGCCATGGAATTCTCTTTGGTTTTCCAAGGTGGAAATCCCTGTTTTGATATAGGTATAAGAACATAGTGGGGAAGATAAATTTGAGACTACCAGCACATTGCAAATTTATTATTTGAGGGGTTTGAAGACTAATACTCTTAATTTTTAAAACATCAGAATAAGCCCCTTTACTCTTTGCTGATGCAATAGTAAAGCTGTTTTCTCATTGGTAAAGTGAATTTAACTTCTGTACTTCACAAGCATGGTATAAGCCTAGGGTATTGATGAAAAATTACCCAGACTGGAGTGGGCACAAGTTCAAGATACCTTCAGTATGTCAATGCCACTCAGGATTATAACACTGGACAGTCCCACAGTGGCTAAGTAAATGGGCTGTCTTTATTTCAAAGCAGCTACTTTAGTTATTAAATCTCAGAATGGTCAATTCTAACTAAGCTCTTTCTCTCATAGAAATATTTTGTGCGGTATTAAGAAAAAAATACACAGATAAAATTTTGATGAAAACCTTCAGAAATATGACCACGTACTGGTCAAAGGGACAGAAGCTGAGCATACATATTTTGTTCTGCTTACCACAACCATCCTCAAGCACGACAAAACAAAACAAAACAATGTTTGGAGATTTGAGGAATCCAGGAGCTAGCAACAGTAACCAAGAGGCATGTGAAAAGATGCTCAACATCACTAATTATTAGAGGAATGCAAATCAAAACTGCAGTGAGGTATCACCTCACACCGGTTAGAATGGCCGTTATCAAAAGACCTACAAATAAATGCTGAAGAGGATGTGGAGAAAAGGGAACCCTCTTGCACTGTTGGTGGGAATGTAAACTGATACAGTCACTATGGAGAACAGTATGGAGGTTCCTTGAAAAACTAAAAATAGAACTACCATATGACCCAGCAATCCCACTCCTGGGCATATACCCTGAGAAAACCATAATTCAAAGAGAGACAGGCACCACAATGTTCACTGCAACACTATTTACAATAGCCAGGTCATGGAGGCAACCTAAATGTCCATCAACAGAGGAATGGATAAAGAAGATGTGGTACATACATGCAAAGGAATATTACTCAGCCATAAAAAAAAGGAACGAAACTGGGTCATTTGTAGAGATGTGGATGGACCTAGAGTCTGTCATACAAAGTGAAGTAAGCCAGAAAGAGAAAAGCAAATATCGTACATTAATGCATATATGTGAACTCTAGAAAAATGGTACAGATGAACCTACTGCAGGGCAGGAATAGAGACATAGATGTAGACAATGGACATGTGGACACAGGAGGGGAAGGGGAGGGCGGGACGAATTCGGAAATCAGGATTGACATATACGCTACGCTACCATGTGTAAAATAGATAGCTAGCAGGAACCTGCTGTATAGCACAGGAAGTTCAGCTTGATGCTTGTGAAGACCTGGATAGGTGGGATGGGTGGGCGGGGGGGGGGTCCAAGAGGGAGGGGAGATAGGTATACATAGAGCTGATTCATTTCATTGTACAGCAGAAACTAACACAACACTATAAAGCAATTATACTCCAATAAATAAATATATCAAAAAAAAGAAAAAGAACCATGTACTGTATTTATCATGTACATAATATTCTGAAAGAAGCAAAACAGTAAAACATCCACACTTCACCCTCAAGGAATTTGCACTCTAGTTGGAAACGAGATATACCCACCAGGTAAGAAAATAACTGTAATGGAATGTTCATGTGTGTTCACTGGGTTAGGTGTTTACTTAACTGAAGAATGTCTTTTATGCCCATTCTAAACATGAAGGAACTGTGTTTTTTTTTACCTAAAATGACTCATTTATGGGTAAGGCACCAAGATTAGACTCTAAGTCAGCCTGGAACCAAATCCATTTATCTCCATTATATCACACTGGTTCTGATAAGTAAAATCAGGTACTAAAAATATGTCATAAGGAAGGATGCAATTAAGTTCCAAAGAAATGGTACATACTGTTTGTGCAAAAATTTCAGAAGGAAGAAAGATTACAGTGGGATGGAAGGCACTGCAGTCTCTTCATCAGAAATACACAGGGAAGAACGCCAGCTGGCTAACAGGGTTACTGAAAACGTTAAATTAGAAAATGTTTAAAATACCTAGCATGCTCTCTAATACACACTATATACTTAGTTTTATTTACTTTTTAAAATTGTTTTTGGGCCACACTGCGCAGCATGTGGGAACTTAGTTCCCCAACCAGGGATCGAACCCACGCCCCTTGCATTGGAAGCTGGAGTCTCAACCACTGGACCTCCAGGGAATTCCCTTATTTATTTACGTTTGTTGGTTGATTTGTTGCCACTCCCAGGGGGACACAAGAGTCGTGATAAGATAAAAGAGATAGTTTAAAGTAGTATTTAAGGCTTAAATGTAACCTCAATCTCAGTTCTTTAACTTATTAGCAGGAGAACTCTGAGATTTTTCAAATCTGTTTCTTCATCTATAAAAATGGGAGAAAAATAATTTGCAAGGTTGTTTACAAGGGATATTGAACAAAATAAACGGTATCATGCATAGAGCTTACCCCAGTGCCAGGCATACAATTAAGCATTCAGTAAATAGGAGCACTTATTTATAATCATTTTGGGAAGTAGGAGCAGGATTTAGCTAAGTAGCAAAAGGAATATATTATCCTATAGGTCACAGGTATACAATTTATTTTCATTGAAATCAGCATTAGTGAAATACAGATTCGAGCTTTTACCCCCAATGCACATGAAGTTATTTATATATTGCATACAGATGCTTCTATCATGGGCTAATGTCTCAAGGCATTCTCTTCCCAAGAGGTCAGGTCATCATTAATAATACTGAATGTAAATCCACATTTTAAATTGTCTACTTGATAAATCTGAATTTTTTGGACTAATTCATATTGAATATGTGTATTATTTGTTTGTTTGTTTATTTATTTATTATTTATTTATTTATTGCGGTACGCGGGCCTCCCTCTGCTGCGGCCTCTCCCGTTGCGGAGCACAGGCTCCGGATGCACAGGCTCAGCGGCCATGGCTCACGGGCCCAGCCGCTCCACGGCACGTGGGATCCTCCCGGACCGGGGCACGAACCCGTGTCCCCTGCATTGGCAGGCAGACTCTCAACCACTGTGCCACCAGGGAAGCCCAGTATTATTGTTTATTATTATTCATGCCTTACAGTGAGGCTGACAAAGAGCTTGTACCCCAAAGAGAAGAAGGATGCTTACATAACGACATTACCGTCAAGTACTGTGGCTTAGAGATCTCTCGATGTTGCTTTTTACAGTTTAGAAAAAACTAAATTATATAATCTATAAATCTACTTAACAAAACTCCAAGATCCTTCAGTAGCTCAAAATATTCTGAAAGCAAGTGAACCAGTGAGGGTGCCTCGTCTATAGACCGCCCCCCATGTACAATTCCCACCTTGAGTGATAGGTGACCATCAGATAAATGATCCACTGAGAAAGCCATTGACAGTTGATATATAAATATTAGTTACGTTTAATTTCTCATTGATATACAATTTCTAATAGTTTATTCATGTGCTCTACTGGGTTATCCTGCCCACATCCCTCCACTTGGATATCACTACTATGGAAACTGAAAACTGTTAAAGATGTTTAACAGGACTGAGACATAAAAAAGCGGAGGGGCGGGGGATGAAGCGCACTATTTAGCAGCGATGTGCAGGGTAGTTTGGAAGTATGAAAGAAGAAACAAGCAGACCAGGGAGAAAATCAATTTAGACTCCAGGCTCTATATAAAAGTTTGACAAATAAAAAGAAAGTCAACCTAACCGTCCAACAAGAGATGAATGGATAAAGAAGATGTGGCACATATATACAATGGAATATTACTCAGCCATAAAAAGGAACGAAATTGAGTTATTTGCAGGGAGGTGGATGGACCTAGAGACTGTCATACTGAGTGAAGTAAGTCACAAAGAGAAAAACAAAGACTGTATGCTAACACATATACATGGAATCTAAAAAAAAAAAAAAATGGTTCTGAAGAACCTAGGGGCAGGACAGGAACAAAGATGCAGATGTAGAGAATGGACTTGAGGACACGGGGATGGGGAAGGGTAAGCTGGGACGAAGTGAGAGAGTGGCATGGACATATATACACTACCAAATGTAAAATAGATAGCCAGTGGGAAGCAGCCGCATGGCACAGGGAGATCAGCTCGGTGCTCTGTGACCACCTAGAGGGGTGGGATAGGGAGGGTGGGAGGGAGATGAAAGAGGAAGGGGATATGGGGCTATATGTATACGTATAGCTGATTCACTTTGTAATAAAGCAGAAACTAACACACCAGTGTAAAGCAATTATACTCCAATAAAGATGTTAAAAAAAAAAAGTCAAGACCCAGATGGCATCCATCTATCCCCCAGTCATCCTGTATAGTATTTCTTGCCTAGTATCAGGATGACTGTGGCAGTTCCGGGAGGACATCAACATAAGCTCTTGTGTGAGCATATACACTGCTGTCATTTCTCTTGGGTAGACACCCAGGAGTGGAATTGCTGGGTTGTCGGGTAACTCAATGTTAGCATTTTGAGGAACTTCTAAACTGCTTTCCAAAGTGAAATTTCCAAATTTCACCAAAGTTCTTGGTGAAAATGAAAAATGCGTCTTTTATTTTTACTTAAAAACTGAAGGAACATTTTGGCCAACCCAAAAGATATGACAACTTCCAGTGAGAAAAACAATGGAAGTTTCCACTTATAAGTCTTTTTAAAAGTAGGTTTCTACTCACAGGTCTTTTTTTATATAGTTTCTCGGGATTCAGGCATTTACATTATTTTATTTTATTTGTTTTTTATTGTAATTACTTTTAAATTTAATTTTTAAAGAGAAGAATACCTTTCCTAGAAATCTCCCGCACATCTCAGAGGCAGGATTGGGTCCCATGACTCTCTTCTAGGCCCAGTGAGAATGTGAGTACAGGTGGAACCTCGTTTTACCATTCTTCACTTTACCACTCTCTGCAGATACTGCATTTTTTTTTTCTTTACAGGTTGAAGGTTTGTGGCAACCCTGCACCAAGCAAGTCTGTCAGTGCAATTTTTCCAGCAGCATTTGTTCAGTTTGTGTCTCTGGGTCACATTTTGGTAATTCTCGCCATATTGCAGACTTTTTCATGATTATTATACTTGTTATGGTGATCTGTAATCAGTGATCTTTGACGTTACTCTGATGACTCTGAAAGCTCAGATGACGGTTAGCATTTTTTACCAATAAAATATTTTTTAAGGTATGTACAATACATTGGGGTTTTTTGACATAAGGTTATTGCACACTTAATAGGCTAGAGTATACTGTAAACATATTTTATATGAACCGGGCAACCAAAAAATTCATGTGACTCGCTTTCATGGGATATTGGCTTTACTGGAGTCGTCTAGAACCAAACATGAACTATCTCCAAGGAATGCCTATGTATGCCATTTCAGTTTCCAAAGTGGGAAACACGCTCTGTGTACAAGGAAGGAGTGGGGACTACTGGTTGACCAGTGTCTGAAGCACAGGGACATGAGAAAAGAAATTCCCAAAGGATAGAGTGTAGAGAAATCTGTGACCTAGGAGGACAGCCTGAGTGAGGATGACACGGGAAGAAAAATGACTCCCAGTTTTTGAGGCTGAGCAGTCAAGGAAAGATAATAACATGGATACAACAGAGAACACAGAAGGACCCACCATATCCAAGAATATTATTGCTCATCATAGCAACAACTAGGAACTTACACAGTGCCAAGCACTGTGCTAAAACCCTCGTGGTCTCATTTACTCCTCACTCGAATCCTTGTGATGAAATATTTTATGTAACTTCTTCCCAGAGAAGGTAATGAGCTCAGTTTGGAGGATACTAGATCTGAGATGATACCTGGACACCCAAGAGGAACATGAAGACAGCAGCTGTGTTTCGCTTGTCACCAGGATGAGGACTGCAGGGCAGTGTCTAAGAGTCATTCAGAAGAAGCTTAACCTAGGGAAGGCCAGCTAGCCTGTAGTGCTAAGGAGGGAAATAGAGTCATTTCAACACCATGGAGACCTTCTACAAGAGTCAGACTATTCATGAGAGAGTTTTAGTGAAGAGAAAACAAAACACCAATCTGAAGTGAGCTTCTGGTCAAAGCCCTTCCCTCCCCAAACACATCTTTGCTCTTTTGAGCGCTGTGTGTTTTGAATTAAAGAAAGCCATCCTAAAATGTCTGTTTAGTTGACTTACATCACTGTGTCCTTCATTTGGAATATTTGTACAGAGAAGAGAAAGCGACTCTCGGAAAAGATTCACACTGACCTAAACAAAGGAGCTTTGCATTTCTAGAGCATTCCTAAGATCTATCAATACTGAATTCACAAGTGCCACACTTCCCTTTGGCTGCACAGACAGTAGTGAAATAGTAATTTAATTGTGAAGTTACTGTACCAAATCTCATGAGATTTTCCCAAAAATCTCATACTAATACCATTTTGTTCCATTAACTTTTATAATCTCCTGGCACTCGATAAATTCTACATTGTGCCATTATCTGAATATGACGGTCTTCTGTGAGTAGAAGCAAATGGAACTTTATTCCGCTAAGGCTTCAATAACAGTAAAGATAAAGGGCAGGGATGCAAATTATGTGACAATTTTTTAGAAACAAAAACAAGCGCGCTTTATTCTACCATTTATATATACAAGCTGCTTAGAAAAGTTTAAGTAAGTGAATTTTACATTTTAAAATAGTTAAAGGCACTTCTCTGGCAAGATGTGTGTGTGCAGACTTTGTTGTTTTACTTTCATCAACAGCACCTGGAATTTTCTACCTTATCTATCATAAAGTCCAGTAAGGCATCAAGGGCTATGTGGAATGCTTAAGTCTAAAATAGATTGAATAAATTGGATTTGTGGGTGAGGTAAAATCTAGGGTCTGATAGCAGGTGGCCCCAAGTCTCATTCTGATAAGAAGGAAACAGAAAACACACATTTCTCTCCCTGGAGTACCACAATGAGATAAGCTGCACATAAGCTCTAGCCGTCCACAATATTAGATCACCCATCCACCAGGACCAATTACTTCATGGGACGAAGTTTTGATTGGGCCAAGTAGGAGGGTTCACAGTAGCAGAAAATCATGCAATGGAGAGAAAAAAATATAGAAGAGCAATGGAAATAAACATAATGCTATAGAAGCTATTCCCAACACGTAGGATGAGATATCCTACGTACATTTAAACAGTCTTCAGAGTTCATGCTTTGAAGTATCTGTGCTTTGTCTAAGAGGAAAAAAGCTTCAGTTTGGGGATCTTAATTTTCCCAAGTTTCATATCCCCATAGGATAGTTATGCATATTGTTATCAATAGAAATAGAACTAAATTAAGATATGTACAATTTTAACGCAGCCTAATGTAAAAGGAATTATTTTCACTTTCAAGTGTATGAAATCATATATAATGAATTGCCTGTAATTCATTTTCTATCACTCCAATCATTCAGATTCTATACAATAATGTCTTTTTATAGGATTTTCGATACAAATTTAAAAGATTTTTTATTGTATTTGGAATGTTTTCTTGAGATGTGAGAAAATTATAGCATTAAATCAACCACTCACTATAATCTACTATTATTTTTATATTTAATTAAAAACCCAAAACATCCTTCATTTATAATTGACCTAGTTTTAAACAAGCAGTACTGACTCAAAGAGCGTAGTATCAGTCATAATTATCAAGTACAGCACATAAACAACTGTTTTAAAATGGTATGAAAATATTATACATGAAATAATGATTGCATTAATAAATAAACAAATGCTGTAATACAGAAAAACAATGAATACTGGGTTTTTCCCCTCCTTTGATTATCTTCTGGTATTCTCTCTTACCTATAAAAGACCTTAGGAAATCTAAATGCTGTATTCAATGGTATTATATAAAGACAAATATAGATATACCACGAAGATAAAGATAGCTTGTCTGAATATGCTACTTAATGTTAATTGTTCATTTCACTTTTCATGTACATCAGATTACTGATAAGTTCTCAAAGTTCTATAACTAATTATAGAAAAAGGTATGTGGGTTTTGAAAGATTTAGATTAGTTCATCATTAAGATTTTAAAATGATTTGACTTTTTAAAATATAAAAACACATTTATACATGTTAATATTATTAGTTATTCCTTGGATCACTTTTTAAGTTTCTCTTAAAGTTGATATATTCTTTCTGAATTAGGGTTATGATCAGTTATAATTAAGAAATTTATATAGTTATTTACAGGTTATTCATTCTGTTTCAACAGAGTTAGCAGTCCTTTTTTACCTTGGAGTCAAGCATTATAGCTGTCTTCTTATGTAAACTTAGACTATGTTTTTCCTGAATTTTAAAAATGTAAATATCTAGTAACTTTATATTGCATATAAAATTATTTCAGGTTCCACCAATACTTCATAGGTGTATGAAGTATATCTAGGTGTTTTTTGATAATTTACAAAATACAAAAGATGAAAGTCTCTACTCAAAATATGTCTTGTTATTCAATTAAACCTTTTATTCCAATGAATTTTTGAGAACCTTCAAGTAAGCAAATAATCTTACTTGTTCCTTCAAATTTTTAAATAAAGTAAAATCTTTAGAATTCTTTCAATCATGTGATTTTCCTTTTATGTCAGATAATACATCTACAAATGAGTTTTATGAAACATGCTAAATTTCATATTATCATTTTTTTTCTCATAGGCAGTGTTTTCTAGTTTCTCCAGCATATCAGAATCATGTGAAAATTTGTCATTAAAACAGAAAACTTTTCGCATGGAAGTTAACATTTTCAGTGATATAAGCCCATGGCTTTTTTCTATGATGTAATACTTCAACAATAATTTTGCACAAATGTTTACCGAGATTCATTGTGTAGAATCAAGTTACTACCAGTTGATTAATACAGCCAGACATTAATTGAGTTAGAAATCTCAAGTACTCCCAATTCAAAAGTCTTTAGAAAAATTGAGGAAAATAACAATAAAACAGCTTAACCATTAACTTGCTCACAAATAGCATTTTTAGAATTTTTTGAATGAAAAAATAAAGGCAAATGTTAATAGAGCCTTTAAAATTTAATAACTTATCAAAGATATAAGGTTAATCCTTCACTTTTATTAAGCTACTGAAAAGCTTAAGGACTTTTATAAGTCTTTTTCTTCTTTAATTCTAATCACTTCGGAAAGTTTACTGCTATTATTATTAAAGTAAGATGAATGACTATGATTGAATATATGAAGTACTTGATTATCTAAAATTTTGTGTGTGTTGCCTAAAATTTGCACTGGACCTTTACTGTCTAAAATATAACTAAGAACGTAATTTCTTTAAATTTTTCTTGCAACAAAACATCATTAGTAAGTATGATCCCTCTTTAAAATGACAATAACATTAATAGCTTAATTGTCAAAAATATTTCTTGGACACATGATTTCAACTGAGACAGTCCCACCTCCTTCCAAATGCCAAAAAACACTATTCCCTAGCTATAGACTGGGACTTAGCCTAGTGGAACAAATACAAAGAAATTTTTTAGATCAGGTTTAGGTTCACATTAAAACTGAGGACGGGACTTCCCTGGTGGTGCAGCGGTTGGGAATCCGCCTGCCAATGCAGGGGACACGGGTTCAATCCCTGGTCCGGGAAGATCCCACATGCCACAGAGCAACTAAGCCCATGCACCACAACTACTGAGCCTGCGCTCTAGAGCCCGCGAACCACAACTACTGAGCCCACGTGCCACAATTACTGAAGCCCTCTGGGGCCTGCATGTCGCAACTACTGAGCCCGCGTGCTGCAACTACTGAAGCCCGTGTGCCCAGAGCCCATGCTCCACAACAAGAGAGGCCACCGCAATGAAAAGCCCGTGCACCACAACGAAGAGTAGCCCCTGCTCACTGCAACTAGAGAAAGCCCACGCGCAGCAACATAGACCCAACGCAGCCAAAAAATAAAATTAAAAAATATATATATATACGTGTATATATATATATATATATATATATATACACGTATATATATATATAAAACTGAGGAGAACGTACAGATATTTCCTGTATAACCTCTGCCCCCATACATGCATAGCCTTCCTTATTACCAACATCCCCCTCCAGAGTGGTATATTTGTTGCAAATGATGAACCTACACTGACACATAATCATCCAAAATCTATAGTTTACATTAGGGTTCACTCTTAGTGTTGCACATTCTATGACTTTGGACAAATATATAAGAACATGTATTTATCATTATAGTATAATACAGAGTACTTTCACTGACCTAAAAGTCCTCTGTGGTCACCTGTTGATGTTTCCACCTCCATCCCCTTACAACTGCTGATCTTTTTACTGTCTCTGTAGCTTCGCCTTGTCAAGAATGTCATACAGTTGGAATCATACAATATATAGCCTTATCATACTGGCTTGAAGTACATTATTGCAAGCTCTATAGTCTGGCTACACCACTGCTGTGTTTCTTTGAGACCTCACAAGCTTAATTCCCTACTCCATGAAGTAAGGAGGTCAATAGTATATATCTTTAAGCTTTGGAAAAGTATTAGATGAGGAAAAGCACATAAAATGCTTAGCACATTGCTGCTTTGCATATTTGTAATAATGGTCTGCCAGTCTTGAATTCTCTCAGCTTTTTTTTTTTTTTTCTCTTTTTTCTTTTTGCGGTATGCGGGCCTCCCACTGTTGTGGCCTCTCCCTTTGCAGAGCACAGGCTCCGGACGCGCAGGTTCAGCGGCCATGGCTCACGGGCCCAGCAGCTCTGCGGCATGTGGGATCCTCCCAGACCGGGACACGAACCCGTGTCCCCTGCATCGGCAGGCGGACTCTCACCCACTGCGCCACCAGGGAAGCCCTCTCAGCTTTTTATGTCTGAAAAAACTCTTTATTTCACCTTTATTTTTGAAAGAGATTTTTGCTAGGAATAGAATTTGAGGTTGATTTTTTCCCCCTCTCAATATTTAAAAAAGTTGCACCACTGTTTTCCCTCTTGCGTTATTTTAGATGAGATGTCTGCTATCTGCTGTCATTTACCTATTGTACCCTATTTGTAATGTGTCTTTTGTCCCAGACACTTTTAAGATTTTTCTCTTAACACTAGTTTTAAGTAATTTGAGAGTCATTCAGAAGAAGCTTAACCTAGGGAAGGCCAGCTAGCCTGTAGTGCTAAGGAGGGAAATAGAGTCATTTCAACACCATGGAGACCTTCTACAAGAGTCAGACTATTCATGAGAGAGTTTTAGTGAAGAGAAAACAAAACACCAATCTGAAGTGAGCTTCTGGTCAAAGCCCTTCCCTCCCCAAACACATCTTTGCTCTTTTGAGCGCTGTGTGTTTTGAATTAAAGAAAGCCATCCTAAAATGTCTGTTTAGTTGACTTACATCACTGTGTCCTTCATTTGGAATATTTGTACAGAGAAGAGAAAGCGACTCTCGGAAAAGATTCACACTGACCTAAACAAAGGAGCTTTGCATTTCTAGAGCATTCCTAAGATCTATCAATACTGAATTCACAAGTGCCACACTTCCCTTTGGCTGCACAGACAGTAGTGAAATAGTAATTTAATTGTGAAGTTACTGTACCAAATCTCATGAGATTTTCCCAAAAATCTCATACTAATACCATTTTGTTCCATTAACTTTTATAATCTCCTGGCACTCGATAAATTCTACATTGTGCCATTATCTGAATATGACGGTCTTCTGTGAGTAGAAGCAAATGGAACTTTATTCCGCTAAGGCTTCAATAACAGTAAAGATAAAGGGCAGGGATGCAAATTATGTGACAATTTTTTAGAAACAAAAACAAGCGCGCTTTATTCTACCATTTATATATACAAGCTGCTTAGAAAAGTTTAAGTAAGTGAATTTTACATTTTAAAATAGTTAAAGGCACTTCTCTGGCAAGATGTGTGTGTGCAGACTTTGTTGTTTTACTTTCATCAACAGCACCTTGAATTTTCTACCTTATCTATCATAAAGTCCAGTAAGGCATCAAGGGCTATGTGGAATGCTTAAGTCTAAAATAGATTGAATAAATTGGATTTGTGGGTGAGGTAAAATCTAGGGTCTGATAGCAGGTGGCCCCAAGTCTCATTCTGATAAGAAGGAAACAGAAAACACACATTTCTCTCCCTGGAGTACCACAATGAGATAAGCTGCACATAAGCTCTAGCCGTCCACAATATTAGATCACCCATCCACCAGGACCAATTACTTCATGGGACGAAGTTTTGATTGGGCCAAGTAGGAGGGTTCACAGTAGCAGAAAATCATGCAATGGAGAGAAAAAAATATAGAAGAGCAATGGAAATAAACATAATGCTATAGAAGCTATTCCCAACACGTAGGATGAGATATCCTACGTACATTTAAACAGTCTTCAGAGTTCATGCTTTGAAGTATCTGTGCTTTGTCTAAGAGGAAAAAAGCTTCAGTTTGGGGATCTTAATTTTCCCAAGTTTCATATCCCCATAGGATAGTTATGCATATTGTTATCAATAGAAATAGAACTAAATTAAGATATGTACAATTTTAACGCAGCCTAATGTAAAAGGAATTATTTTCACTTTCAAGTGTATGAAATCATATATAATGAATTGCCTGTAATTCATTTTCTATCACTCCAATCATTCAGATTCTATACAATAATGTCTTTTTATAGGATTTTCGATACAAATTTAAAAGATTTTTTATTGTATTTGGAATGTTTTCTTGAGATGTGAGAAAATTATAGCATTAAATCAACCACTCACTATAATCTACTATTATTTTTATATTTAATTAAAAACCCAAAACATCCTTCATTTATAATTGACCTAGTTTTAAACAAGCAGTACTGACTCAAAGAGCGTAGTATCAGTCATAATTATCAAGTACAGCACATAAACAACTGTTTTAAAATGGTATGAAAATATTATACATGAAATAATGATTGCATTAATAAATAAACAAATGCTGTAATACAGAAAAACAATGAATACTGGGTTTTTCCCCTCCTTTGATTATCTTCTGGTATTCTCTCTTACCTATAAAAGACCTTAGGAAATCTAAATGCTGTATTCAATGGTATTATATAAAGACAAATATAGATATACCACGAAGATAAAGATAGCTTGTCTGAATATGCTACTTAATGTTAATTGTTCATTTCACTTTTCATGTACATCAGATTACTGATAAGTTCTCAAAGTTCTATAACTAATTATAGAAAAAGGTATGTGGGTTTTGAAAGATTTAGATTAGTTCATCATTAAGATTTTAAAATGATTTGACTTTTTAAAATATAAAAACACATTTATACATGTTAATATTATTAGTTATTCCTTGGATCACTTTTTAAGTTTCTCTTAAAGTTGATATATTCTTTCTGAATTAGGGTTATGATCAGTTATAATTAAGAAATTTATATAGTTATTTACAGGTTATTCATTCTGTTTCAACAGAGTTAGCAGTCCTTTTTTACCTTGGAGTCAAGCATTATAGCTGTCTTCTTATGTAAACTTAGACTATGTTTTTCCTGAATTTTAAAAATGTAAATATCTAGTAACTTTATATTGCATATAAAATTATTTCAGGTTCCACCAATACTTCATAGGTGTATGAAGTATATCTAGGTGTTTTTTGATAATTTACAAAATACAAAAGATGAAAGTCTCTACTCAAAATATGTCTTGTTATTCAATTAAACCTTTTATTCCAATGAATTTTTGAGAACCTTCAAGTAAGCAAATAATCTTACTTGTTCCTTCAAATTTTTAAATAAAGTAAAATCTTTAGAATTCTTTCAATCATGTGATTTTCCTTTTATGTCAAATGAGTTTTATGAAACATGCTAAATTTCATATTATCATTTTTTTTCTCATAGGCAGTGTTTTCTAGTTTCTCCAGCATATCAGAATCATGTGAAAATTTGTCATTAAAACAGAAAACTTTTCGCATGGAAGTTAACATTTTCAGTGATATAAGCCCATGGCTTTTTTCTATGATGTAATACTTCAACAATAATTTTGCACAAATGTTTACCGAGATTCATTGTGTAGAATCAAGTTACTACCAGTTGATTAATACAGCCAGACATTAATTGAGTTAGAAATCTCAAGTACTCCCAATTCAAAAGTCTTTAGAAAAATTGAGGAAAATAACAATAAAACAGCTTAACCATTAACTTGCTCACAAATAGCATTTTTAGAATTTTTTGAATGAAAAAATAAAGGCAAATGTTAATAGAGCCTTTAAAATTTAATAACTTATCAAAGATATAAGGTTAATCCTTCACTTTTATTAAGCTACTGAAAAGCTTAAGGACTTTTATAAGTCTTTTTCTTCTTTAATTCTAATCACTTCGGAAAGTTTACTGCTATTATTATTAAAGTAAGATGAATGACTATGATTGAATATATGAAGTACTTGATTATCTAAAATTTTGTGTGTGTTGCCTAAAATTTGCACTGGACCTTTACTGTCTAAAATATAACTAAGAACGTAATTTCTTTAAATTTTTCTTGCAACAAAACATCATTAGTAAGTATGATCCCTCTTTAAAATGACAATAACATTAATAGCTTAATTGTCAAAAATATTTCTTGGACACATGATTTCAACTGAGACAGTCCCACCTCCTTCCAAATGCCAAAAAACACTATTCCCTAGCTATAGACTGGGACTTAGCCTAGTGGAACAAATACAAAGAAATTTTTTAGATCAGGTTTAGGTTCACATTAAAACTGAGGACGGGACTTCCCTGGTGGTGCAGCGGTTGGGAATCCGCCTGCCAATGCAGGGGACACGGGTTCAATCCCTGGTCCGGGAAGATCCCACATGCTACAGAGCAACTAAGCCCATGCACCACAACTACTGAGCCTGCGCTCTAGAGCCCGCGAACCACAACTACTGAGCCCACGTGCCACAATTACTGAAGCCCTCTGGGGCCTGCATGTCGCAACTACTGAGCCCGCGTGCTGCAACTACTGAAGCCCGTGTGCCCAGAGCCCATGCTCCACAACAAGAGAGGCCACCGCAATGAAAAGCCCGTGCACCACAACGAAGAGTAGCCCCTGCTCACTGCAACTAGAGAAAGCCCACGCGCAGCAACAAAGACCCAACGCAGCCAAAAAATAAAATTAAAAAATATATATATATACGTGTATATATATATATACACGTATATATATATAAAACTGAGGAGAACGTACAGATATTTCCTGTATAACCTCTGCCCCCATACATGCATAGCCTTCCTTATTACCAACATCCCCCTCCAGAGTGGTATATTTGTTGCAAATGATGAACCTACACTGACACATAATCATCCAAAATCTATAGTTTACATTAGGGTTCACTCTTAGTGTTGCACATTCTATGACTTTGGACAAATATATAAGAACATGTATTTATCATTATAGTATAATACAGAGTACTTTCACTGACCTAAAAGTCCTCTGTGGTCACCTGTTGATGTTTCCACCTCCATCCCCTTACAACTGCTGATCTTTTTACTGTCTCTGTAGCTTCGCCTTGTCAAGAATGTCATACAGTTGGAATCATACAATATATAGCCTTATCATACTGGCTTGAAGTACATTATTGCAAGCTCTATAGTCTGGCTACACCACTGCTGTGTTTCTTTGAGACCTCACAAGCTTAATTCCCTACTCCATGAAGTAAGGAGGTCAATAGTATATATCTTTAAGCTTTGGAAAAGTATTAGATGAGGAAAAGCACATAAAATGCTTAGCACATTGCTGCTTTGCATATTTGTAATAATGGTCTGCCAGTCTTGAATTCTCTCAGCTTTTTTTTTTTTTTTCTCTTTTTTCTTTTTGCGGTATGCGGGCCTCCCACTGTTGTGGCCTCTCCCTTTGCAGAGCACAGGCTCCGGACGCGCAGGTTCAGCGGCCATGGCTCACGGGCCCAGCAGCTCTGCGGCATGTGGGATCCTCCCAGACCGGGACACGAACCCGTGTCCCCTGCATCGGCAGGCGGACTCTCACCCACTGCGCCACCAGGGAAGCCCTCTCAGCTTTTTATGTCTGAAAAAACTCTTTATTTCACCTTTATTTTTGAAAGAGATTTTTGCTAGGAATAGAATTTGAGGTTGATTTTTTCCCCCTCTCAATATTTAAAAAAGTTGCACCACTGTTTTCCCTCTTGCATTATTTTAGATGAGATGTCTGCTATCTGCTGTCATTTACCTATTGTACCCTATTTGTAATGTGTCTTTTGTCCCAGACACTTTTAAGATTTTTCTCTTAACACTAGTTTTAAGTAATTTGGTGTGCTTTGGTGTACTCTTCTTTCTCTTTCTTGTGCTTGAAGTTCACTGAACTTCTTCAACATATGGGTTTATACTTTTCATCAAATTCGGAAATTCAGTTTCCAAAAAATTGGATTTCTAGACATATTTCTTCAAATATATATTTTCTTCTGTCTCCCTACTTTTTCAACTTTTTCTGAGCCTCAGTTCTACATTAATTGTACTGATTAAATTGTTCCACAACTCAAATGATGCTCTGTTGTTTTTTTCCCAGTTATTTTTTTCTCTGTTTTATTTTTGATAATATCTATTGCTATGTGTTCAGGGTCATTAATCTTTTCTTCTTCAGTGTTTAACATACTTTTAATCCCATTCAGTATAATTTTTTTCATCTCTAAAAGTTCAAATTAGTTCTTTTTTAGACCTTCCCTGTCTCTTTATATGTGCATGCTTTCCTCTACCTTTTAGAACAAGACAGTATAGATTTACTAGCTGTCTTGATGTTCTTGTCTACTAATTCTATTATTTGTGGCAATTCTGGGTCTATTTCTAATGACTGATTTTTTCCTATTTATTATCAATTGTCTTTTCTGGCTCCTTTGCGTGCCTGATAATTTTTTATTGGATGTCAGACATTGTCTTTTACATTGTTGAGTGCTGGAGGATTCTTTATTCCTAGAAATATTTTTCATTTTTGTTCTCGGACACAACTAAGTTATTTGGAAACAACTTGATTCTTTTTTGGCTTGCCTCTACACTTTGTTATGCTGAAGACTTACTCGACGCTCAGTGTTTTAGGTCTTTTTACTCTGGCTGGTGGGAACATAAACTCTTTGTGGCCCTGTGTGAGCTCCAGGTATTGTTCTGCCTGTTTGTTTCTGATAATTCTTCCTGGACTCTCATGGTTTTCTCACAGGTAGGCACTGAGCCATATTTAGCTGAATTCTTGACAGGAATCATTCACTCTGTGTGTAGCTCTCTTCTCCCCAGGACTCTGCCATAGGCATTCTATCTGTTTTGGCTTTCTTCATCTCTGAACTCTGTCTCCTAAACTCTGAGAGACTTCCAGGCTCTGTTTAGGTTTCCTCACCCTGCAATGAACTTTAAAAATCCTTCTAAGAAGCAAGCTAGGACAATCATTAGGCCCATCTTGTTTGTTTTCCTTCTGTCAAGGATCACTGTCCTGCACTTCCTGCTGTTCAGTGTCTAATTGTTGTTCCTTACGTTTGTCTAAATTTTTTTTCAGCTGTTTAAAGTGGAAGGGTAAATCTGGTTCTTCTTATTCCATTATGGCTAGAATCAGAAGTCCTTTATAATATACTTGATGGGGTAATACTAGTATTAGTGGTAATCATCATCATCAAATATGTACAATGATGCCAAAAATTAGTAAAACAGCTTTCATCCGTAACTGTCTTGCCATCATTACATAAACTACATGTACATGAAAGACACATTTATGGGGTAATTGAATAATGAGAATGAAGGAAAGATAATATATATCAAATGGAAAAAATGTTCAAAATTTGATAAGACATGGAGGAAGAAGGAATGGAAGGATAGAAACTCTGGTACAACTCTTTAGACCTTTCAAGTGTCTCCTCAGAACATGAGACACAACAACTGCGCTGAACTTCGTGCCTAAGTGCCATGGACGTCTGTACTGTCAAATAAAAAGAAAGTTTGTTGCCCCACAAGGAGAAAGAGAAGTTTACGTAACAATAACAATAGCCACCAACATTTATATAGTATTTACTAAGTTCTAGTAATTGTTCTAAGCACTTAACATTTAATATCATTTAACCCACAAGGACACTGTGAGATAGATACTGTTATTCATCCCCAGTTAAAAGATGAGGAGAGTGCAAAACAGAGTGGTTGAATAACTTACCCAAAGTCAGATAACTAATAAGTGGCATACTGGGATGTGAAACTCATCATTTGGGGGCTATATTGAGAGTCCCCACTAATTTGCAAATGTTCCACTCTGAGGGTAGACAAGAAACACAGAATGACAGAAAAAAACAACAGAAGGTATGGAAGGGAGAGAAGGAGGAGATGGAAAAGAAGAAAGAGGGAGGGAGGAGAGAGAGCACACATTAGAAATAAGATTAGAAATTCACAGAATTCAGAAATGCTCTGCAACTGTACTGATCCCAAGAATATCAGGGTGGTGCTGAAATCAAATCAATTTTGCTAGGATACGGAGAAAGTTACCAGGAAAGTAAGAGTGAAAAGGTGATATACAAAAAAAAAAAAGAAAAAAAAAAAAAAAAAAAAAAAAAAAAAAAAAAAAAAAAAGAAAAAAATGTGCTACAATCAACTGGACTGTAAATAGGCGAGGGAAAACAATTCAACAGAAGGGAAAAGCTCTATATAGACCTAGAAGAAAGTAAACCAAAGTTATTGATCCCATACTTTAGGCCTCTCCAGGCTATGACAAGGCAGCAATGGTAGCCTGGTCTTTCTGTGGAGACAGGACCTGAAAGCTAGAGTAGATGGTTACATGCTCTTGGTGGACCTTCAGTTATTTTTGCTAAAGTTATATGCTCACCATTCACTCATCCACCCTGTCCTCTAGAGTCTGACTGCTCGAAAGTATGGTTTGCAGAGCAGCAGCATGTCCATTACCTGGGACCTTGCTAGAAATACAGAATGTCAGGTCTATTCCAGACCTCCTGAATCAAAAATTACATTTCAGCAGGATGCCCAGGTGACTCTGTAGGCATAAGAAATGTTGGGGCCTGGAGAGAAAGGGGTCACAAGACAGGCAAGGTCTCCTTCCATCCCTTTCATCACTGTATTCCCAGAGCCTAGTTCAGGTCTACACATAATAAATGCTCATCACACTTTTTTTAATGAATACATTATGGCTATTATTAGTAACACTTCAGGTCTGAAAACCAGCCTTGTTTTCTTCCTTGACTACCTCAACTCAGTGAGATGAACGTGTTAACCACTACACTATGGAAACACGATTATCTCAGTTCCTAGTGAGCTCTTCCCTGCTAAAATCCTACAGTTACTGAATGTGCATCTCAGCTGGCACTAATTAGTATCATGCCGTGTTTTAGTCTCTACCTTTCCATATGTATGTGTCACTGTACATGTGACATCCCTCCAACTAGAGTGAAACCCCCCTGATGGGTAGGGATTACATGTACTTCCCTTAAATTACATATCCTTCCCTTAAATTACATCTCCTTCCCTTAAATGACTGGTTATATTCAAAGCTATCTAGAACATACATACTCATGTAGGACAGCCTATAAGGCAAACTAAAAATACCTGTACACTGTAGGGTATACTGATAAATTATAAGTTTAGATACTAAGATGACCTGGGGTCAATTCTGACTTCCACTACTTCTCAGCATTAAACGCAGTAGATATTTAAAGCCTTCTGAGCCTCAGGTTTTATCTTTAGGGTGGAGATAATGGCACATTTCAGAGTGCAGAGCTTCCTTAGATACATACGGCTAGCGCTCTAACTCATCAGCTACTCCTATTCTTCTACCATTGGAGCTCTTAGTCCAAGATATAAAATAATAAGGCATAAAGGGACTATTACACCAATAACCAAGCAAGAACATGAAATATTTTTGTTTTGGTCATGTGTAGGCAAGAAGGAAAATCAGTAACTGCAACTTTGTCTCATTACCTATTTTTCATAGAGAGTTTAACAGTTCAGACAAGACTTCCTTTACTTTGACAGAGACATGATTTATAATCTGATATACCTACCAGTTCTCTCCAAGTACTGGCTGTTTGTTTTTATAAACATGTATTTACAAAGGTTAAAGGTTGATGTCGTACAGGTGCAATATCAGCCACTCACAAATGATTTCTTGGAAAGATAGTATTGTGAATAGAAGGATAAAGAGAGAGAGTAGAATTTGAAATGAGCAAATTGCAAAGGAAGGAAGTGTCTCAAAATGTCTCTCCATATAAGAGGACTACATTACTATTCTAATAAAATATTGTAATATAGTTTTCCCTCTCACAGCATCAATTAGTTAGAGACTCTTTGTAGTTGATTATTTCCTCTTTTGAAATGTAAATGAACACTTGAAAGTTAAGCCTTATTCAATCTTCCTGCAATAACTTTTATCAGCTAATCAGCTAGGTGTGGATCTCCACACCTAGTTGAGATACACACATAGTGAAATCTCTGAAATAGGAAAGGAAACAGACGCAGATAAAGTACTTTCCATGTATCTCAACAGAGGGGCAACTCATTTTGGGGAGGTCATTTCTTTATTGTGCGGGATCCTCCTTACATAACAGGATGTTCAGTACCCAAGTTTCCTGTCCTTGATATGCCAGTGATGTTCCCTAGTCATTACGGCCACCCAAAGGACTCCTTTTGAGAACCACTGCTTGCTTCACCGAGAGAAAACAAGTGCCTCAAAAACTAACCTTGTCTATTTTACAGTTTTGCCTTGCTGGCCTTGCAGCAACTAGTGTGCCATGCAAATGTCTCATCTACATGTAAACAGCTGAGTTAAGATACAAATGAAGTCTGTGGTCTGCTCTGAGCCTGACTTTCCTCTGGTTCACTCAAGGCTAACCTGGTTCCAGCTTTCAATATTCGATGCCTTCTGTTCATTATCTCATTGCCTTTTCTGCCATTCACACATTCATCTTCTAACTCAACACTAAGAGGGAAAAAGAATGGAGAGAGGAGAAGTTTTCCCTCTATGACCTCTTTTCGTTGTCATGGTGCAGTGCACTGTGCCTCTCCTACACCAGCATGTATTTTCTGCCACCACCCTTTCTCCTGTGGTTCAAGATCTCCTGAAAAGGGCTGGAAGGAGTTACACTGCATATCAGCAAATTGTTCTTCGTTGCATTCTTATGATCACATCCCCTGGATGCATTTAATTTTGACTGCCTAAGTGGGATTTTAAGTTACATTAATTCTGTTCTTAGATAGCACTTAGAAATGATGAGAGTCAAATGTTAAATGACTGAGCTTATCAGAATGTATTCCAATATTTCTCAAAGTGTGTTTCGTAACCACCGGTCGCAGGGTTATGTTAACAGGAGCTACTTGGAAAATGATTCCATGGTCAAATAAGTTTGGAGAAGGATGGACTCAACAAATTACTTTAGCGCGTGGATTTACAGAGCCTTTACTGTGTGAAGGTGGTAGGATCTCAGTACAGCGATGAGGAATGAGTTCAGTGTTTTTCAAATGTATTTGGCTACGAAGTCAATTTTCCCACCTATTACTGGAGCAATAAACGAGAAACAAGGGCTTCTAGTCTTTAAGCCACTTAAGCTATGGGAATACAGACTTTCAGAGCTGCTGATTCGGCTCCTAGGCAGTGCACTACAGGAGTACAGCAGTTGGCGCCATTTACATGGTGCAATGTGAATGGAGCACTTTATCAGTCAGAGCTCAATCAGAGAAGCAGAACCGCTAGGAGGTTTATATAGTAAGGGATCTGTTACAGGGATTTGATCTTACACAATTTGCGAAGTGGATTAGTCTCTATAAAGTTGTTGTTTTGCTTCTGATGCTGGAGTTTCAAGTGGGTGGAGCAGGTTATCAGGAAGACAAGAAGGTATGTAAAGCAGAGGATAAAAAGGATAAACTGACACCCATGAGCTTGAGCTGGAAGCCATGAGTTTGGAATGGAAACTGCGTTGGTTGTCACTACCTCCAACTCTGAGGAAGCAGATACCCTGCAGAGAAGCTGGATAAATTCCATCTAATTTGTGGAAGGAGAATTTCCCCTTTTATCATCTGTACCCTACTCCTTTCCCTTTTTCAATCATTCCTTTTTTTTAAATCTCTGTCCACTAAAACTTTCTCATCTCTTCTCCAAGAAAACTCATTTTTTCCCTTTAGAACTTGTAGAACATTAACAACTGTGTATTCTTAGATCACTGTGGCTTACCTATGTAGGTCCTGTGTGGTTTTAACTTTATTAAGTTCATAATTTAGGGATATACTGATATTCTTTTCCAATTAGTCTCTACAGCTCTTCAAAGAATTATTTTATCTCAGATAACATCAAATAAAACAGCTTACAACTTTTTATTTGCTTTATAGTTCTTTAAAGGATACAAAGACATCATTTGTGAATAGCTGATCAAATGTTAGAATTTCTCTTTGAATCCAAAAGTCCTATTAAACTGGGATTGTATTTGAAGTTCAATTTATTTAAATGTCCTGCTTTAAGACTGACCCATGAGAGGTGGTCTGGAGAAAAGATTGATCAAGATAACATATTTTTTTCTTTCTCTCCAGGGATTTAAAAAAAAAAACCCAGTATTCCTCACTGATGTAGGTAGAAAACCAAGTACTGTATGAAAGAAATCACGGTTGTCCATCCTACTTGGCAAAGGAGATCCTGGAACTAAAAAAGCGAAGACACAGCCAAGAAGATGACGAAGAACTTGACAATGACGAGACTCAAACAGGAGGGAAATAACTACATGTAGTCAAGAAATGTCTCTCCCCAAAAGAGACAGACATTTCCAGATGTTAACATTTCAAGAGTACATTTGAATGACATAATGTACTGATTAAAGAGGACTTTGTTTTAAGCATTATCATACCTCCACCAATAATATCCACTAGTTTACATAATTATTTAAAATAATTATTAAGAATTTAGCAAAAGGTACTGTAATGTAAGAATCCAATAAATCAATCCCTTCTCATTAATAAATAATTTTCAAGTAATTTCTAATACAAACTCAGTAAGCAACATTCTATATGGCTGTAATCGCTATCATCCAAATATTTCAAAATATCTAGGTTTCCAGTGAGAAAGCAAAGCTGCTATTTCTGCAATTTATTTTTAAAATAAATTGCACTAAATGTTCTAACTGTATGAAAAGTTCAATTATCTTTTAAAAAAACAATAGTGCACATTTCTGGGAAGACAATATGCCTCTTCATTTCTACAATACAATTTTGAGAGGTTAAGGGGCAGTGTCTGGTCTTCTTGTCTTGAATTTTATAAGCCACCTTTTCCCGCTTTAGAAGCTTTTCTAGCAGATAGTAGTTCAACAAAGACCTCACAGTAGTCAAATATAAAGATGAGACAGTTGTAAACTCCATTTGGATGTCAACTAGTCTCTTAAAAGTAAAGTTGTATATTCTAGGATGAAATTAATTTGCAAGCTAATGAACGCTATTTTTAAAACTGTATTTTCTAATCACAATTTTATTTATTGGGTTTTTTTTCTCATTTTCCCCTTAAAATTTTTCAATTTGATAAATACTAAAACCAAACAAAAAGTAAAACCACAGACTTGTATTGATACATAAGTGTTGACAATAGTTTTATTTGTAATAGCTGTAACAGGAAACTACTCAAACACCCATCAACAGGTGAATAGATAAACAAATTGTGGTATGCCCATACAACAGAATGCAATAAAAGTGCCCTATTGACACAACAGTATAGATTAATCTCAAGATCATTGTGGTGAATTAAAAAATCTAGCAAAACAAACCAAAAAAAACCAAACAAACCATAGTATATGATTCCATTTAGATTTAATTCTAGAAAATGCAAACTAATCAACAGAGAATAACAAAAAGAGGATTTCTATTTGTCTGAGAATGGGGGTGGAGAGAAGGTTGGATTACCAAGGGATGAGGAGATTTTTGGAGTGATGGGGATGTTTGTTATCTTGATTACAGTGATTGTTTAATGGGTTCATACACATGTCAAATCTGACCAAACCACGTGCTTTAAATATGTGTCACTTTTTGTGTTTCAACTATACCTCAATGGAGTTGAAAAATAACTCACTTATAATAAACATAATTTCTAAGTCTTTACTGAGTGTTTACTGTATGTTCAGGCTCTTTTCCAAGCTCTTTACATTCATTAATATTTAACCACCACCCCCAACAACTTCAAAGTAGATACCATAATTATTATATCTACTTTAAAGATGAAGAAACTGGAACAAATAAGTTGCTCACTTTGCTCTCCTGATTGCCCAATTTTTCCACTTTCTCACAACCCAAACAGGCCATCCTGTGTTAAACCCTAATGATTGGATCCCAATTCCAAATTATGGGAGAGAGGATATTGGATTGGCCAGCTTGAACCACCTATTTCTGATACCACCTGTTATGGCCACGGAATAGGGTGCTGGACCCACCTCTGTGAGTGATGGTGGTCATTACCTAAGAAGGAAGCCGTTCTAAATAGACTCCTAAAAAGCACTTCTAAATGTTGCCTACATTGGTGAATTCATCCTTAGAGATCTCAGGAGAGTAGTGGGAATGGAAATATGGAGCAAGGCTATGTCTTCAGATCAACAAAACATATGGTGTTTTTATTTCTCTTTAACTGATAATAACTTAGCATTTGTGCCAACATTCCTACTGATGGCTGAAAACAAACTTACAAATTCAAGCTAATTCAATCTCCTCCAGCTTCAAAGAGAGGCTTTCAGGCTATATACAATCCCCCCTTAACTTCCCCTTGGATAGCAAATCTAATACATGATAATCCTCTGTCATTGCTGGTCTTCACTTAGAGAGAACACTTCCGGATAGCCTTTGGGGATCATCTCTTTCCCCACAATTTCTTCTCCCAAAATCCATAACCCTTCCATTGCCGCTAGCTTGGATTGTCTACTATGCAGCACCCACGAATGGCATCTCTTATTGGGACCAAGAGCCTTGTTTCTGTTTACTGGCCCTCAGCACTTCTCTCAAACTTGGAAGAAGTTTGGAATTCTCCCCAGGTGTTCTCAGAATACACTGTATTACGGAAATACTCAAATCTTTTCACCTAGTCTTTCCATCTGCTATTGATATTTAGATGTCATGTTGGATGAAAGATTTTTCTCTAAGTCTTGAAAACTACTAAGGTACTTCTAGGAAACTGGGCAAAGAACTATTCTGCCCCAGTAATCCCCAGATTATCCAGGGATCCTACTGTCCCAATCTTTCAAGAATTAACTAAAACAATAATGCACTAAATTCCTATATAACGAACATCCAGCATCTAAACCACAGTCACACATCCCCTTCAAATTCCCTTCCTACTCACCTGTCAAAATTTAATTTGGTGCGGTGATTAGCTCAAACACTACTTTGAAGCAATTTTGTAGTCTTACCTAACATATGATTTATGGTTTAAATGTGATCTCAGTTCTTTGGTACTTATCATAAAAAGGACTTGCTTTCAAAACTAATGATTCTTCTATGAACTTAAGATAAAATGAAATTTGAATCTCAAAAAGGAGCCACCCTTTGTTCTAGACTCATCTGCCCCACACCAGGGGATGTTGAAACCTGTCTCTGATATCTGATTGACTGGAAGGATAGGGATAAAGGAATGTGCAAAATTTCTTTCTTTAACTTTTGGTCTCAATGGAGTAAATGATACTTCACTTGCATGTCTTCATTTATAGTTATAAAAGCTGACAAAATAAATGAAGAAGCTATTTTTAAGCATCAGACAACAAGCAGAACAGTAGTATAATTCTTGAGAGTAGGTAAAAACAATAGACAAGCTACATATTTGCTCCAGCTCTTGACTTGGCAACCCTTTCCCTAACAAAGTGCAAGTACTGAATAGATGGGGCCAAAGTAGAGTAGCAAAGCGGTTGAAGTGAAGAGGCAGAGACCGGAGTTTGGGCTACTGAAGTGACGAGAATGTTCAGTGCAGGTTCAGTGCAGGGTTCTGGAGAAGAGGGAGCTGCACGAAGTAGGTTAGGGCCACAGTTCACCCTAGCATTCCTGGCTAGGGGCTGGGTTGTGCATGCATAGGATGAGACTTGAAGTATCTTGCAAAAATTAGCTTCTGTGGGACTGAGCAATGAATGCATGTATGAGGGTTAATACACTGTTAGAGCACACTCTGGTCCAACTAGACTAGAGATATCTCACTGAGCACCTGGGCATTTAACTGAGCCCTGAAAAAGAACATGCCTCAGCCATAATAACCAGATATTTTAGCCTGAGCTACATCGTAAGACTAAGAAAAAAACTGAAATTGACTCAACCCTAACAAAACATAAAACCAAGCCTGACAGTATCCAAAGGATATACCAGTAGTTTAACTGTTTGCTAGAACAAAATTCATTACCCTTTAAAAGAATGCAGTGTTGTCCAGAATCTCCAAAATGTATCATCCAAAATATTTAACATACAATAAAAGATTATTAGCCATTTGAATAACCAAGAAAACAGGCAGTCAATAGAAGATCCAAATGTTGGGGTTACCAAATGCTGACTTTAAGCTAGCTATAATAATATGATCAAGAAATTAAAGGAAAAAATGGTGATAATAAATGAGTATTATCAGCAAAAAAGTAGGAACTATTAGAAAGAACCAAATGTAATGTAAATCCTAGAACTTAAAGTATGTTTAAAATGAAAAATATACAAGATTGCTTTAGTAGTAGTAGATTGGGGAGTATAGAAGAAAAGTCTAGTGACATCAAAAGCAATTCTACAAAGATTATTCAATCTGAAGAAGAGAGACAAGAGGCTGGGGGAAAAATAAGTAGAGCCTCTGTGACCTTTGTGAAAATATTAAGTGGTCTAACACATGTGTAATTGGAATGCTGTTGGAAGAGAAGACGGAGAAGGGAAGAGAAAAGATATCTGAAGAAATGATGGCCCCGAATGTCTTGAACTTGGAGAAAAACATCAACTTGCAGAATCTAGAATCTCAGCAAAATTTAAGCAGAAAAAACTTTTTAAAGAACTATATCTAAACACATCATAGACAAGCTGCTGAAAACCAAAGATTAAAAAAAAATTAAAGTGATCAGAGAGGGAAAAAGGCATGTTAGATATAGAGGTACAATAACAGGAAGGATGTCAAAATTAAAATGAAGGAAGGAAGGGAGGGAGAGATGCGGGGGGGTGGAGGGAGGGAGGGAGGAAGGGAGGAAAGGAGGAGGGAAGGAGGGAAGGAAACCAGCAAACAAGAATTCTACATTCAGGGTAAATATCCTTTACTAAGGAGAATGAACTCAAGACATTTTTAGATAAACAAAAGCTGAAAGAGTTTGTCACCAGCAGACCCGAACTTCAAGAAATGGTAAAGAAAGTTCTCTAGGCTGAAGAGGAATGAAATCAAATGAAAATTCAGGTCTACTAGAAGGAATTGAAGAAAACCAGAAATGGCAACTGTGTGGGTAAACATTTTTTTTTAATATCTATTTTTTCTTTTCCTAATTTATTTAAAAGACAGTTGACGATTTAAATACACATACTCACACACACACATGCACACACATACACACAGGAACACTGCCCATCAGATTATAACATTTGTAAATGTACAGCATATAAAAATAATAGTACAAAGGTGAGAGTGTGTTAATTGCATTATACAGTTATAAAGTTACTACTTTTAACATGAAGTGGAACAATATTTACACTAACGGGACAGTAGTAAATTAAAGGATTTACACTGTAATCCTGAGGAAACAAAAATCTTCATAACCCACTAGCAAGTGTCATTCACATGTTTATTCTTATATCTTTTCTCAGTGCCAACCAAGGTCTATGTCAGTAACAGAAACTCTGTAAGGCATAAAAATAATTTGGTCAAGGTAAACAGCTCTTTTAATGGTTTGGCATGAAACACGGATAAAACTTAATGCATTTTATATCCCTGAGTGTTATTTCTTAAACCTAAACTTTTGATGAGATCTAACATCTAATAAATCCTTGAATTGGTATGCCTTGTGGTGTTAGCTGTAACTTTCTGCTGGGAGAGACTGTGTTACAAATAAGAAATTTTCTTCTTGTTTTATTTGTCTTTACCGCTGATACTTTAGACCAATGTTTATTTACTCCATGTGTATTTTTGTATCAAGGCCACATAATCTCGAAGAGAATTTTAAAATGTAAAACGTGATGGCATACATTGGTCATTAGAATGGCTACTGAGAACTTTTTCATTAACTATACTAAATAATATAGAGATTCCATTCTGTAGCAGAAAACATACTTTCGAAGGGTAAGCACTCATCCTATACCGTTTCCATCTGGACCCAATCCACCAATCCTTCAGAAAGATGTATTCTACCAGAGTCCTCAAATCCAATAATCTAAGTTGGTGACTTCTCTACACACTGATTAATATCATTTTGTGCATTACACATACAATGTCACTGTTATACAAACAATGGCAAGGGACAATGCAATGATTTTGAAGACAATCACAAAAGACTAATATGATAGCACATAATTATTTGTTAAAGAAGGCTCTAGCTTCACACATTCAATTTTATTTTAAAAGAAACAAGAAGATGAAACATATGACGATCTTGCAGGAATTTTTTTTTCTTTTGGCAAAGATAGCTTTATGCTGGATAGTGTGCCCTTAAAGATTCTATTTCTGGATCGGATTTTGATTAGGAACTAGAAATACTGCTGCATGAGTCAAGATAAAGGGAAATGGATAATTCAAATTATCTCCTTTTAGAAAAGAAAACAAAAAAAGAATTTAACAAGAAAACTTGAGCGTGGAGACCACATTCCTGGGTCTGAATTATTTAGTTCATTATTTGAAATGAGCACAACAAACATAATTTGGACAGGGGATCCTTTCAATAACATGTTCATTCTCCTTGGAGCTTAGTCAGACCACTCTGACCACTGAGGCTGGCCAGTCACTTCTGGGCTTCATTGTGGACCATCTATTTCCAAGTCTGCTCTGCCTGGGACCCACTGGACTTAACTCCTTTTTACTTCCTATCATCCACTGTGGTTTATCTTATTCATCCCAAGGCCCAGTCTAGCTCAAGAGACTAAAACCCAATCCAAATCAGACTCCATCACCCATACGGCGAATTCTGTGGCCCAAGTACATCTCTAGGTGGGTGAATGAATGATTTAAAGGTTGGCTTCAGTATGGAATACCCTTAACGCAATGTCCAACCAACAGGGACACTAGTGATATACAAGTGGTTCAGGATAGAGTACTTGATGCTTACTTTTATCATCTTTCCTGATGAAGTAGATGAAAAAAATCAAATACCATGCTTATTAATGTCTACAGTTCTCATTTTAAATGACTGCTAAAACAAAGACAGGAAAGGAATTTAAAATGAGTTGCCTAACTTCAAAAAATGGCGTCTTCAATACGAAAAAACAAATTCCATATAGAAAATTCAAATAACATCACCCACTCTTCAAGACAAAAGCCAATTCAAAGAGCAAAAGTGAAATCAAAGGGCAGTGAAAGTCTAAGCAGAGAAAAATGATAAAAGAGAACAACAGAAAAATTTTAACTGTTAGGACATATTTAAAATATATCAGTCAAAACTGGATAATATTTCCAAATTAGAAATGAATTCTATCTTCATAAAAATTCCCTCCTCAGAACTATTCTTCCAAAGGATTTTAAAGTTTGCAATTTACTTAACAAATACAAATAAATGTATCACAGTAATTGCAAAAGTAAAACAAGTGGAAAGATATGTATAAAACAAGTGGAAAAATATGTATAAATCAAGAAAAATCAAAAGAAAAATCAAGAGTAAACCATAACCTCCAAAGTAAGAAATGTGGACAGGATTTGAGTTATAGGTTGCTCTGGGGACAAATAATTAGAAACTAGTGTAGTTGAACATATATAAAATATGTAAACATAATCACAGAATCCAAGGAGAGGCTTCATCGTCACACACTCAAGGTAGGAATGGATTCTCTGCCTTAGAAATTGCACGGAAGAAGAGGTTATACAATTTGTAAACTTACAGAGATCTAAAACCATTTTGAATCTTTAAAAAATTAGTTTCTGTTGAGGAATAACATGGATAATCATATGGTCTATGATTAAAATACAACTGAAAATAAACTAGGAGGAATAATATGATCAGCAGTGTTTCGGCTCACTCATTCTCGCCTGAACACTTGACTATTTCTTCTCATCTGGACAGTGTTTGCATCTTAGGTTTCTTTAGCTCCGATGATGTCTCTATTGTTTTAAGATCACTGTGATTGTCATTTACCAAACATCTTTCTGACCCCACGAA
Organism: Physeter macrocephalus; assembly: GCF_002837175.3. NCBI lineage: Eukaryota > Metazoa > Chordata > Mammalia > Artiodactyla > Physeteridae > Physeter > Physeter macrocephalus. The sequence goes on from NC_041231.1 coordinate 24,379,408, forward strand.
TACATAAAATTTAGATAATTTGCTTTTCCAAAGGACAATGCCCGAACTATTAAGGGCATTGGATTAAGTCTCCAATTTATGATGAAGGGACATAAAGTGCTATAACTAGAGAAAAGAGACAACCTAAAGAAACATCGTAATCCGGTGTTTCCTATGACTTTGGGACAAGGAAAACACCACTGGTTTTTGATATGGTGGTTTTGTTTATCCAACCATTGTTAATCTATAGGTGATCATGTCCTACACTGAGCAAGATGCATAAAATGCAGAGACAGAGGTTGAGCCCTGGGTGGTTGGGGTGGAGGTGTTTCTAACCTTGTCAGGAAGACAAGACAGGTTTACAGAAGACCACAATGGAGATGATGATGCCAGGAGTCCCGATGGGGATCAGAGAAGGGAATGATTGTTTCTAGACATCAAGAAGGCTTCAAGATAGGGGTGGAGGTGGGATTTTGAGGCAACATTCTGGAATGTTCATAACAAAAGCAGGTGAGTTCAAGGAACAGCAGCGTTGCAATTAGCTTAAAGGGAAAGGATAGGCACCTCCGAGAAATCTTAACACTTTAAGCCACAGTTTGAAAATGATGTTATAGATTCTGACCAGTCAAGGTCCTCCTTGGCTATTTAAGGAATCTGAAATTTATCTTTTGCTCCCAGTTTTATTGTTTTTAAAAACTACGTTGATCAGTCAATTTCGACGCGAACCTGGGAGCAAAGTAGAAGAAGGAATGAAGGTGGGAAAAGAGGTGAAATGGATACAAGTCGATCAGATAATAGACAGTTTCCAGGTAAAGATACTGGAGGAGGCAAACCACTTTGGGTTAAAAAATAAAGATTATTTTTTATGAGAAAAAGAGGGGATATGTGTATAGGTACAGCTGATTCACTTGGCTGTACAGTAGAAACTAACACAACATTGTAAAGCAACTGTACTCCAAGAAAAACAAAATTTAAAAAAACCAACAACATTTAGGAATGTTGGACTATTTATCATCATGCATTCCTACGGGTTATGCTCTCTGCTGTTAACCTTCTGTTGAAAACAGGACTATCTTTGCCTAAGAATCTAATGACAAATCCTCTTTGGAATGTGATTCCAAATTCTTTGGGGGATACCTGCAGACTCTCAAAAGAACGTGAAATGTTTTCTTGTTCTCTATAAAACGTTAGAAAAACTTGCCTTTTGAAACAGCAGCTGCAGGGTGAACTTCTAGAAAATAAACTCTGAGAGGTTTCTCTTCCTTTTCTTTTAACCCAAAGAGCCTACGTATATTTTTCAATCTCTTCTTTCTACATCCTTAATATTAACTGTAAGTGATGAATGGCGGGTGTGGAAAGAAGGAGACTGGAGAAACTCCGTCCATTTGAAAAGAGTTCATTCTTTTCACCCTATTTTACAGAGTGTCATTTTAAATAAGTGCTGGCCTGGAGAAGGTTTTTATTGTTTGGAACCACAGGCTTTACATTACCTTAAAAAAAAAACCTCTCAGCCGCAAGTTGGATGCTTCTGGCAGCAATACAAATCTAGCACCACCCAGGGAGGGAGTGTATTTGCTTCTTCGCTCACTTCTGGCAGGGCAGAGGAATGCTGGACATTGAGAGACAAGAAGGGAGGCTGCCCAGAGCATCGGCACGCTGCTCCCCCGTCCCACGCCTTGGGCCTCCTCCCTTAGGAACAAACAGGTAAGTACATTGAGGTGCTGATGCAAGTGGGGCATCCTAGCTCACTGCGACCAAGCCATGGAGGAAGTCAAGTGCAATGTACTGAGAATGCCTAATAGGTCTCAACACCTTCAGGAAGCTCAGCGTGGCCTGGCTGAGGTCATAAGGTTCTCATTCTACTCAGCACATTGCTGAAAAGTCCTTTGGTGTTTATTAGTCTTTCTAGCTTTGCACGTCACTTTGCAGCATGCTTTTCTCTAGGCTATTAAGAAATGCATTAAAACAGCCACTGAATGTTTGGGTTTTGACAAACCTGGGGCTACTTGTTCATCTGTTTTTCTTTCGTATTCAGAAATCAGAGCTTACAGAAATCTTGACTGCTGAAAAGTGAAATATCATCTAAAGTTTCGTTTTCAATGTCAGTGTTGTAAAATACTACACATGGATAAAATGTAAGACTTAACGTTAGACAGGGAGCTGAAAAACTACAGAGATAAAATGTTCCTATAATATGGTAGTCGTCTCAAAATATAAGGCTCCATGTTATAAATTTGGGTTCTTAATGAATTTTTTATATAACAAATTCTGTTTCCACTTAGATGTCAGAAATTGAGCTGGAAAAGATAAAAGTCAGAACAGCTGAGCATTTTGAAAATGACAAAAATAACATTTCTTGGTTGAAGGAAGGTAAGTCCTCTTGCTGTTGATTTTCTATCAATGTGAGAATTGTGCTTTTGTTTATAAGCAAAAAAGAGTGTGGAAGAAAGAAGAAAAATGTCCCAGCATTTCAAATGACATTAGTACTTCTGATTTTCTTTCTTTCTTTTTTTTTTGTGGCCTAAGTGGTAGTTTGAGGGTGTTTAGTATTGAAATGCTTTTTGTATTCCTTAGACTGCAGAGGTCCCTCAGATGATTTTATGGGTAAGAGGATATACATTTTCAATTCAAATACACGTTACCTGTGAGGTTCTTGTTGCTGGAGAATTTTCTCCCTTGTAGCCAGGAAGATGAAATAATTTGAGGACAAGTATTTTTTAAATAATAATCACAGAAAGGAGTGCACGCTGTAGGAAGTCATGTCTACAAATAGAATTGCCATTCACTGCAATTACAGAAGCCACCTTCCTCCGGGAGAGCACTGTCAGCCACAAGCACGACGTGCGGAAGATGCTTGCTTGAAATACACACACAAATCGATATGTCCTCCTAGGAGAAGTACAAATATGTGCACTTTCGAAAATACGTATAAACTCATGACTATTTACTAGAAGGTTTGGTTTCATAATCTTTTCTTTTTACGAACATCTTTAATGTCTTTAATCTTTTTATGAACATCTTTAAAAGGAAACCAACTTGATATTCTATCTAAATAGATAAGTTGTGTCTTTTACCTCATTTCCCGAATCTATTCCGTTGTTAAAAGACGGCTCTTAAGTAGTTGCCATGCCTCCAAATTGTTTTCTAAGGTCACAGGAGACTTTAATATATATGTCAAGTAAGTTCTACAACACCAATAATAATAATAATAATAATCATGACATCAAACACGATGACAATGTGCATTAGTGATTATGCTGAATCATCACAACAACCCCAGGAAGCATTAATCGCTCCTAATATTCAGGTAAGAAAATAGAGTCTCAAAGAGTTGAAGTAAATTGCCTAAAATTACAAAATTAGGAAGTAACAGAGCGGGGATTTGATCCCAGACTGTGTGACTCCATAGCATATAAATTGAACTACCACCTTACACAGTGTTTCATAGAAAACATGTTTAACTTACTTGTCAGGACACGATCTGTGCTCAGAAAGTTTTCCTAAAGTGTTTAAATCAACACCTCCACCTTCACACGTACTCTTCTATCCACTCTTATTCTTAATTCTGCTTTACCCCCATCCTCACTTTTTTTTTTTTTTTTTTGCGGTACGCGGGCCTCTCACTCTCCCGTTGCGGAGCACAGGCTCCGGACGCGCAGGCTCAGCGGCCACGGCTCACGGGCCCAGCCGCTCCGCGGCATGTGGGATCCTCCCGGACCGGGGCAAGAACCCGTGTCCCCTGCATCGGCAGGTGGACTCTCAACCCCTGAGCCACCAGGGAAGCCCTTATCCTCATTTTTTAACTGTTCACTTTTTTTAAAAAAAGTTTACCCTTCTGCCCCAGGGCCCCATAATCAAATTTAATAGCTGGAACTCATCTCCAGTGAAGACTTTATTTCAGGATAAAAGTGGGTACAGACATGTATTCTCAGAATCATTCCCTTCAAAAAGCCACAGAGCTAGGAAATTCTCTAACTTCTTTTTATTAAACAATCTTTTAAATAGAATCTTTAAAAAAACAGGGCTTCCCTGGTGGCGCAGTGGTTGCGCGTCCGCCTGCCGATGCAGGGGAACCGGGTTCGCGCCCCGGTCCGGGAGGATCCCACATGCCGCGGAGCGGCTGGGCCCGTGAGCCATGGCCGCTGAGCCTGCGCGTCCGGAGCCTGTGCTCCGCGACGGGAGAGGCCGCGACAGAGGGAGGCCCGCATACCACAAAAAACAAAACAAAACAAAAAAAACAATATAGAAGTAAAAAAGCTGAACTCAGGCCAAAGATCCCTCTGTGTTTTTCTTGCGAAGACCAAGCCCGCAAAGACAGAGAAGTTCTTCACTGTGACTTATAGTGAAGTTTATCTTATTTCTTTTGCTTCATTTGCCCATGCTATAGATGTCTCATAGAGAAATAATGACAAAAATGGATATACCAGTCATTTGCTTCCTGAAGAATTTCCATTTTAAAAAATTGTCTCCATTAAGTACAATTTAGGATTAAATTCTTATAATCTACAAAATCTAACTTCCTAGGTGACCTGTTTTAGCCCACTTGGACACTTGGACACTTCACTTAAGCTACACTCAAATTATGTTTATTATATCATAAAAGGGATTCGAGTCAGATGCAAGATGACAACATCTTAATTGGAAATTACCAGGATGAGTTAGTTTTTGAACATAAGTGTCTTTTTTTTTTTTTAATGTTAAGAAAAAGGATCTACGTTGGCTTTTTTTTCTTTTTAAAGCAAGCTGGTGCAATGGAAAGAGCAGAGGATTTAAAGTCAGGCAGGTGAAGGTTTCAAATTTCAGCTCGGTTGTTTACTAGCTGTTTGGCTGTCCCATGTTGCTTAACCTCTCTGAGCTTCAGATTCTTTAGCCAAGGACTATAACACCTACTTTGTGAAATTATGGGGGAGAGATCTCATTACTTGTGTGTCTTTTTTTCCTCTTTAAAGCATGATTCAAAATAATATAATGTTTTTTTGAGATCCTGGTTCACACTTTGAACAATCTGCACTAGTACCAGCGCTGTATATTTTAATAGCTTTGTCAACAGAAAGGACCTCTATAAAGATGCAAAGAGGCAGTCTATTTGGGATCTTAGAATTGCAATTTGGGGAATCACAGATTCCGGAGGAACCCAGAATAGTGTCTCAACAGAGGAAAACGGGCAGGGGGGTTTATGGAAAAAAGGAGGAAGTTCATGCAGGCTTAGACAAGTTGTTTACCAAAGATTTGGATTGGAGGGTAAATTTGTTCCATATATACAATTGGGTTATCAAGCACATCTCATCCCTTACTAGGGAAAGGTAGGGTTTCCTACCTCCAGTTCTCAGCATTATTGTTTCCTTTTGGCAATTCAGCAACTATTCAGCAGCTTTATTTTTGAGTGTTTGGCCAAAGTTCAGCAAGGAGAGCAAACATGGAGGTCCTTCGTGACACTTCAGTCATTCCTGCCATTGTTTCTCTCACAGCATTTTATACAAATTCCTTCCCGTGGTCCCTACAACCATTTGGTGTGCAGTAGTATTGTCCCATTTTACAGATTAAAAGACCGAGGCTCAGAGAAACTAGATCTTGCTCAAACTCACAGAGCTGTTAAGTGGCAAACTGAATCTTGAACCCAAATCTTCCAAATTCTGTTCTTTGCCCTAAACCACTTTGTCACAATGCCTTCTCCAACAGTTATCAGTATTTGAAATTTATCAAACCCCCTCCCCCTTAAAAAAGAAAAAGAAATACAGTCATCCCTCGGTATTTGCAGGAGGATTGGTTCCAGGACCTTTTGCAGATACCAAAATCCAAGGGTGCTCAAGTCTCTTACACAAAATGGTATGGTACAGTCAGCCCTCTGCATCCACAGTTGCAGAACCCACAGATAGGGAGGACTGACTGAAGAGACTTGAAAGTGGTTCAAAAGATTTTTTCATGAAGAGCAAAACTAATTGCTTCTCCCATCACAGTGCCTCTTGCCTCCCTCTGCAATTCCAGCTGAATACTGGCCACGTTGAAAACATAGGGAATCGCAGCACTGCCCTAGTAGGGCTGCAGCAAGCACTCACTGGCATAATCTACATAAACCACTGAGCACAGCACCTGACCTCAGAGGGAGCACGGGCCCAACAGGAGTTAGCACCATCACTGCCAACCTGAGTACTGATACTCTAACTTCTCATCTTCAAACATTCAGTCAATTTATCCAATTCGAGTCAACATTTATTAACAGCGGTATCACTGGAGACAAGGCATGAGCATGACAGAGAACAATTTTTAAAAATGAAAGGAAAGAAACACAGTCCTGCGCTCAAGAATTTTATCTAATTGTCCTGCTTCCCCCTGAAAGGTGAAGAGCTTCTTATTTGCCTTCTACTTTCTCTCCTATGGACCATGGGGCTGATGGCCTCGGCAATGGTGTCAAAGAGCTGCTTAAAGCAACATCCAGAGCTTTTATTAACAATTAGGGTAAATAGTGTTTAAGAAACACACCAATAAACCTGAAAATGCACTCGGAGTCAAGTTAACTGAATCCTATTTTACCTTCTATCAAACTACCTACCTGGCAATCTTGTACCATTATTCGTCATCTTGCCTTTAAATTCTTGACTTCTCAAATTTTAGATTGATCAACTTCCTGGGTCCCAACTTAAGGAATTCAGGAGGATATAGGTGGAACCCAGAAATAAATGCTTAAGAGCAAGTAACATGAAGTAACACGTTCAGGGACCATACTTGGAGAAACCCTGTTTTAAGACAATCAGACAAACAAAATATGATTGTGAAATATGCACCAGGCAAGATGAACTGTGCTGTGTAACTGTGGACCAAAGTGGTCTAGAAAGGCCCGTCTTGAAGGTGGTCATCCTCTATTTGCACAGGTGAAGAGGAGCAATGCTAGGAGCAAATCACAGGCTGCGTGATGCCCGCTTTGGCGCTAGGGAAATGGGCATTTGGGCTCGTTACCTGTGTATGGATTAACACAAAACAAGGAGGACAGAAAGACTGAGTTCCAACTATAGGTTAAGTAGTTGGACATGGGTTCTAAGTTGCCACTGCAGATCTGAGGTCAGGGACTAATATACTGAAGCGTCATTTAAATCTGTAACTGGAGTGCCAAGTGGGATGGGGCAGGCAGAAGAAACTTTAAGGCAAGGGGGATGTTGAAGGTTAAGACAGCAATGCATTCAGTAGCCCTGAAGTGAGGACAACACGACCAGCATAAAAGTCATAACAAGGAGAAGAAAATAGGCCCAAACGTGAAAAAGTTTACAAAGGAAAAATTGATATAACATAGAAATTGGGGGGGGAATTACAGGTGGAATCAGATGGCATGTAATACCCCATTAAACCAGGGAGCATTCTGGGTAAGCATTTCAGTGCTTGCTCCTTACACTATTTGATAGGGAAGAGAAACATCAGAATGAAGGGACGGAAGCCTTTAAATTGTTGCCATTTGCAGTTTAAAATCACAGCATCACCAGCGTTTGAACTGCACACGATTTCTTAGAGTGTCTCCTGATTTTTCAGGAGAAAGCGGATTTCTATATGAAATCTCCTGATTTCGTAAGGTTAAATATAACAATTAACAACAACAAACAACAATTACAAGAAAGGGCCATGCAGAACAAATGAAACCAGGTTCTGTGAGTCTATTTCAGCCCATGGGCTACCAGTGTGTAACTTCTGTTCTAAGAGCTTGTATCTCTTAACAAAATCTAGTACAATTTCCTAAAAACTGATTTTCCACAAATATATATATATATATATATACACACACACACACACACAAAGTCAAAACAACGGTTTGACCTAAAAAATGTGAAGTTAAGAAGATCGAAATAAAACTGTTTGTCCTTCAGAAGACTAGCTCTCTGTAATGGTTTTAGTGGAGCAGTCTCTTTATGAGTGTAATAAATAGAAGAATAAAATTATCCCAAGTTACAAGTGTGCCCTCAAAGTACGAAGCATAGTTTTATAATCTTCTAACCTGATGCTGACTCGGTCCTATACCTGCTACACTGGGTGGGCCCCAGAGGGAAAATTCGTATTATAGAAAATACTTGATTTTTTAAAAATGGCCAGGGGGTGGGGATAGGGAGAGGGCAATGAATAAGCATTCTCTCACTTTCCGAAAACGCCACGAAGAAAAGAGCCTGAGAGATGAGAATTCTGTAGTAACTCTGAACAAACCATAGATCCTTTTCTGTAAGCAGTCACAGGGTGATTACAGTCTTCAGTGATTTCAAAATTATAATTTAGAGACATTTTAAAGGAAACTTCCCTAAACTTATTTAGTATTGATGTAAAGGAGTCAAGTCACCAATGAGTTGGCATCTTAAGTACAGTGGTTATTATTTAATCAAAATTCAGGGGTATTAGAGACTAATATTCCAAGATACTGGAAAACATCCGAGAGGTCCAAAAAGCCATGTTACACAAATTTCCTTCTCAATATAATGCAAAACCTCAAATCCATAACACAAAAATCCCAGCTCATTCTTGATTAAGGTTTGTTTGCAAATGAGATAAAGTATAAATCTTACATTTATTGACATTCGTAAATTCACTCAACTTCCCTTAATTCTAAGTGAAGACAGTTCACTTCATTTGCTCAGAAAAATAATTTCAGATCTTGAGCATTAAGACAATTCCAAAATGCATACTTTATACAATTCCACAAGCATTTGAGGAGGCTCCTCTTGAACGCACAGGTAACATATTAGGCGAAGAAACAAAGGTGTCAAAAAAATGAAAACGCCACAGGTTTTGCCCTCAAGGAACTCACGTATTTCAGTGCTTTATTATAATGACTAAATATTAATCCATGCTAATTCGCTCATTCAGATAATTTTCATTTTTAAAAGGGCTACTTTTTTGTGTCTAGCTTAAAAATTAAGCCACACTAATGCCTATTTTAAATTGTTAATTTCCACCAATAGCATATCTTAGTTTCCTTTTACTATGTACACACAGGAAACAGAATCATTAGCTCTTGTTTCTGAGGTCTCCATGAACTTGTGAAAATGTGTTACCTAATAACCAAAATACAGGTAAGGAGAAGGTAATAGTCAAATAGAATGTTGTGCTGTTTTTAACCAGAGCTGAAAGGAGAAATTATAGGTGAAAATATGTCCTTGCAAGTCATATAAAGAAGTAAAATAAGCACAAGATAATTTCACAGGGTAATTGTTTTGAAGCTTTAAAACAAGATGTGATAGAAATTGGTGTGGGGAACTGTCCTTGAGAATCAGTGGTCAGAGAAGTTCTGAAGGAGAGAGATTTGAGTGGAGACTTAAAATGACAAGATGAAGGCAGCTGTGCAAAAATCTGGGAAGAGCATTCCAACAGGGAAAAGATCCTGTTTAAAGATGGTATGGCTCAGAATGGCTGGATGAGAAGGAAGGAAGGAGGAAGAAAGGGAAGGAAGAAAAAAAGGAAATGAGGGAAGGAGGGAGTAAGGAAGGGAAAGGGAAAAAAAAGGGCTCAAGTTGCAAATAATGTAGAACCTTGCTGGAACAACAGTCAGGAATGTAGGTGTTTTTCCTTAATTTGAATTAGAAGCCACTGCAGATTCTAAGCAGGGGAATAAAAGGATTCATTTATATTGGATGTGGTAAAGAGTGTACTGGGAAATAAAATAGAAGACACTGCAGTTAACCAAGCAAAAGATGGTAAAAGTGGGATAGGATAAAACTGTGAAGGTGAAAGAGGTAGAAGAGGATTCGGGACCTGTTTTGGAGGTAGAGCCAACTGAACTGGCTGGTGCCCTGGTGTGGGCCAACAGAAAGAAAGGAGGCAAGGCTGACTCCTGGCTTGAGACACTGCATGATGGTAATGCTGCGTGAAGAATAAGAGAAAAACTGGCTGGAGATGGGAGAATCAGAAGATCTGGGTGGGTCAGGTTAAGCGTGAAATGCTGAAGATAAACCCCATGAAGACTGTCAATTGGGCAAGAGGATATATGAGATCAGTGCCCAGTTTAAGTAACGCTGACAGGGAAAGCTGGCTAGAGATTTTGCTTTAGACCTGAAGATTGAGAAAGCATCTGCTGATGGGAGAGCACAGGAAATGAAATACAATTTCACGTAGAAATACAATTTCTTTCAAGGCGGGAAAGAACATGTCATGTTCCATGAAGTGAACAAAAACAAGAAGGGCTGGAGCATCTTGACCCAAAGGAAGGTTGGCGTTTGGTAAGTGTGGAGAGTTTGCCCAGGAACCGAGCCTCAAGCCTTTCAGAGACCTTGGTGAGTCAGCATCTTGGATTCCAATGAACTCTCTACCCTGGAAACGCCTACTACAGATATATTTTATCTTGTAGTAAAATATAACCCACCGCATTTTGTTCTCGAAAGAAAATTAGGTAAAGGACTATGAAAGGATAACATACTACTTTCAAGATCTAACAATGATAAAATGAAGCTTTAATAGTTTCTATTAGTTCTCCAGAGAATCAGAACCAATAGGATCGGTAGATAGACAGACAGATAGATAGACAGAAGATAGATGAATGGATGGATAGATAGATAATAAAGGATTTATTATGAGGCACTTGTTTATACAATTATGGAGGCTGAGCAGTCCCATGATGTGCTGTCTGGAAGGTGGAGGCTCAGGAAAGCAGGTGGAGTAGTTCCAGGCCAAGCCCCAAGTTCTGAGAGCCAGTGGTGTAAATCCTGGTCCAAGGAAGTTCTGAGAACTAGAAGCGCTGGTGTCCAAGGGCAGGAGATGGATGTCCTAGCTCCAGTGGAGACAGAAAATATGCCCTTCCTCTTTCTTTTTGTTCTATTTATCCCTTAACCCACTCTGGAAAGAGATTTTTCTCTAATCCGACTATCAATTCAAGTGCCAATCTATTCCCTGAAATAACTTCATGTACACACCCAGAAATAATGTTTTACCAGCTCCCTGGGTATCCCTTAGCCCAGCCAAGTTGACACGTAAAATTAATCATCACACAGTTTTTGAGAGGAAATTAATAGATACTTTTCCTAGTTAAATTAATGAAAAGCGGTATTTATTGAAAGGCTGGCGGTCAGTTTGCAGTCTACAAGGAAAATTCAGGTGCAGGATGGGCAGGAAGTAATCTAGCTCTGGTGATCCAGAGAGCAAGATTTAACAACATAGTCACGTCACCATTCCTAAAACATTCGCTCCACACACTTTTTCTGTCCTCTCATCCCCCTGTACTCAAGACTCCAAATCTCAAGGAAGAAAGCTCAACAGATTTGTCCATGAGTCCCCATCCTGGCTAGGCAGGGCAGGAAACCGTGACTGACAGCACCACAAGGCTACGCATAATGGGGGAGAGATGCTTCTTCAGATGAAATTCAGTATGCTAGCGCCAGAATGAAAGGAGAACAGATGCTGTGTGGCTTCCAAATAACGTCTACTCTAAGAGACAGTACCCACGATTTTCAGTGCTTTGCTCCACAAGGGATAATATTTTCTTAAGAACCTGACGTGTGCTGCTGATGGAACACTGAACATTTCAGGAAGTATTTGCTTTAAATGTATTGGTCTTCTGACGAAGTTCAAATGTCAGAATCATTTTGTTTCTCTGATAACCTTATTTTATGTTGAGAAAGTCCAGTAAAAGATGAGATCTGTGTTCTCATAGGTCAACAAATTAAATTCACATGGCACATCCTACAGCTGACGGTTGAAATTTCTTTCCAACTAAGCCTATAAAGTGGCAAGTTCATTTCTTATAAAATGATGATGCTGATCCCAATGGAATGGAAAGCCTAGAAGATGCCATGTCAGCCTTGAGACTATGACCAGATGAATTAATCAGTGCAAAGTCCTTATAAGTTGTTAAACAGCAGATTTAAAGACTCTCTTTCAATGATGATAGTACAGTACATCAAATCCAGAATGATCTTAGCTCACCATTATTAACTGCAATTTTATGAACTAGGAGTGAAGCCATCTGTAGAAACTGGGAACCAATCTTTCCTGTCTCAACAGGAAAATGAAAGTTGTAGCTAACTAGAAACTTCAAGAGATTTACTCGTTTCAACTGAGATTTTTCAGGAGACTCATTTTCCTCTATGTCACAACAGCTGTTGGTGTGATTCACTTAATCAACATTAGTAAAAAGAGCAATCTTACAGGGAGAGAAAAAGTCCCCTATGTTCTATGGCTCAGGAATAAGGACATTCCATTTCTTGTGAATTCCACAGAGATATTTTATTTTTGTATGATTATGGCCCATTTCTTTCAGCTTAGGAACAGCATTTAGAGGGAATATACTCTCTAATAAAATGTACCTGGGCTAGGTGTGCACCAGACCGTTAGTAAAAAAAGGAATGTGAAGAGAGCAAATGAAGACATCAGTCTACAGACATAAATCACTTCAACCATTTTAGCCATTATTTAAGCCTGTCGAAATGTAAATGCACAGCAAAGACAAAAAGCAAGGGCAATGACAGTAGTTTTGCCAGCGTATAACTTCAAGAAAAAAGAGAAGGGATAACTCCAAGAGGCGTAGTATTAAATAGACATCAGGCAATTTCTCCTCTTGAGCTGAATTCCACACTAGTATGGATTTGAAAAGAAACAGCTACCTTGCAGAAGGTCAGAGAGGTGCTTCATGATGTCTAATCTCAAACAACTGACAATAGGAGAGGAAAATCTGCATTTTAGCTCTTTCGTTTGCTGATTTTATTTTCTTTATTATATTTAGAATAGTCAGCATTATAGATTGGAAACCAAATTTCTCCCAGAGTTGACAAAAGATATATGTCAACACTAAAACATCCTGAATGTAAATTTCATTAAAATATATAAAGTTTCTATAAACAAACTCTTCTGAAGAAAAAATTCATCAAAAATTATATTCCATCTACATTCAATAAAAAAAGAAAGATTCCACTCTATACACGTGTCTTAAAACTAATTTCTTAGACCACTATATGAAAACTCAGATTGATAAGACAAAGTATTCATACCATAAAAGAGGCATGTGCTTTACAAAATAATATACAATTAAGTAAACCAAATCAACGAACGTTTTGATTTCCTGCAATGCAGAGACTTAACACAAATAATATGTCATGATTCTTGTGCCCAAGGAACTTATAATTCAGTTGGAGAAACAAAATATCAACAACACATCCTGTGTGCCAGAGGATTTAGACAAGAGCAAGCTTTTCAACTTGATATGAAATATAGTAAAATGTGCACAACCAATTTGGATGGAACTTTTCAGTATCAATGTCTCACACACCAAACCATACGGGTATACCTAATCCCTCAGATAAAGATTTCTCTTACGATTAAAACAGAGCTTGTTGGTTTGCTATATTTTTAATGGATTTAGCAGATTTCGGCTAAAGCAAACGCACTAAAGATTCCCTTGAAAACAGGAAAGATTCCCTTGAAAACAGGATTCATTTAAACATATTAACTTATATTTCTTACATAGTCTCTTAAAAGAAAAGAACTTTTTGTAAATATTCTTTAATTTATTACCCAGCCTTTTTTCTTAAAAGAAAAAAGAAAAGAAAAACAACTGATGTCCACATTTTAAAATGAGGAAAAACTATAACTTGAAGAGATAAAGATACTTAATAAATAGTAAGGGAGTTCACTTTTCCAAGGGAAATTCTAATGTGAATGACTTATTTAGTGAAGAGGGAAAACTGCATTAAGAACTTTAAAAAAAAAAATAACACAACTTGGAGGCAAAATATATTCATAGGTCATGAATACACTGGGGTGTCCAATATACTGTTAAACCTCTAAATTCTGTAGGCCAACAACCAATAATTAAGAAGCTACCCTCAGGCCTCTGGATTCTAGGACAAATTACCAAGTCTGAGTTCTAAGCTCAATTCATCACTTCCTCTCTAATAGAAGAATGTACTTGTTGCTTCAGTTTTACTTAAGGACATCAGTCTTGTCTTGTAGTCCCCTAGCAGCTAGGAGAAATAACTTGTTCTCATCACTTCACAGGTTAACAATGCTAATTGGAAATCGAATTTAACTTGTAAAAACCCTGAACAGGGAAAAGTTACGTGGTTAAAAATTATATATATAATTATATATTACATACATATAATACACATAGTTATATATAATACATATGTATATGGAACAAAATATTTTATTCCATCCTTCTCTCTGGTCTTCTAACAATACATTTATTGACTATCTTCTCTTTGTAAGCCAACATAGTAGCTTCTTAGGAGAGAATCAGACATAAATAACACTCTAGGTGCCCACAATCAGTGTATATGTGATACTGCAGAGGCTGGTAGTAGTTAAGGAAACTTCACCATAAGCCAACAGATTTAATAAAGCAGAAATGTTAAGTATTAAATTGCTAATTGCTCAAGGACATGGGTGTATCCAGCTTACTTACTTCTATATTTGAGCATCCAGATAGCCCCTGGAACAGAGCAGATGCTCAAAAATGATATGAATAAATGAAAGAATATGTAAGTAAATTCCAAAGATGATATGATATTCAGAAGTGATATATGATATATGATATAAGAAAGAACACATCTACAATTCAGAAAAATCAGGGATGTGGCTGGGCTATAAATCATAAGTAGAGTAGGCAGTAGCATTACAAACTGATGGAATACTATGGTCTAAAGTGGAGACAGAAAAGTCTGGGGTGTTCAGAGTACAGTAGTTATGTTTTCCTGGGTAAAGGGTATGTGTGTGACAGTAGGAAATAAACATTGGCTCTATCATGAAGGACTTTTAATACTAGGCTGAAGAGCATATTTGGAAAGTTTTAGGACAAAGAGAAACTATCAAATGTATCTGGGCTAGGGGTTGGGAAGGCGGACAGAACCTAAAGATGGCAGAAAACTCTGTGCTTTAGAAAACATTTGTGATTTGAGCATCTTTATTTAAATGGATTAGAAGCATATAAATTGAGGGGAAGGGTAGAAACAGAGTGTTGTACCCACAGATGAGAAAGAATGACTTCTGCTTTGGGCTACTGGTTGCCAGGACAATGGGAACAAAGGGGCTGGCACCCAAGAGAGTGCTGGCCCCAACGTCTTGGCCATGGACTAGATGTTGGAGGGTAAGAGAAGGAGGAGTCGTCAGAGATTCTAGAAAACCTCAGGGTTGAAACTGGAATGCCTCTGTGTGTGTGTGTGTGTGCGTGTGCGTGTGCGTGTGTGTGTGTGTGTGTGTGTCCCCTTATGTAAGTAACCTGTTTGTTTTAGAAAAATTAGAAAACGTAAATGGCAAAAAATTACTCCAAATCTTAACACCTAGGGGTAGCCACTGTACATCTTTCCTTATATGTTTTACGTGTGTACCAAAGTGTATATACACACACTAGTAAATTTAATGAAATATGATTATGCAATATAATAATGTGCTTTTCTTACTCATAAATGAATGTCAATACCTTTTCAGGTTAACAAATACAGATTTATAGCACCATGTCAATGGTTATACACATAGTACTCCACTACTGAAGTCATCAAATATATGTCAACATTTCCTTACTTTCGGATATTTAGGTTGTTTCCAATTTCTTGCTTTGAAATCTCAAAAGAATACACTACAGCATCTATTGCGATTTCCTTTTAAACGGATTAACCAGAAGCACCCTGTGCGTCTTCACACCTTATCTTTGGTTGTCAGGGAACCGTATGCAACGTACTGCACATCAGTGCCTCACTTTATGTTCATAACAGCCATGCTCAGGAAGAAAGTAAAGGTCAGAGAAATTTTAAAAATGAGGTCTAAAGTCACACAGGTAACAGGTCACAGAACCAAATCTCAAGCCAGGCATGCTGATCCTAAATCCAGTGCCCGTTCACCATAGACTCTGCTCTGAAATATACTTGAAGGTAGATTACCAATAACCCCTCACCTGCACTCACTATGACAAATAAAATTAAAGGAAACTGAAAAAGTTTGGGGAAGTCTTGTGGATAATGCATCTTTATTTTTTTATTTATTTTTTTTTTAATTATTTTATTTTATTTTTGGTTGCGTTGGGTCTTCGCTGAGCGCGGGCTTTCTCTAGTTGCAGTGAGCGAGGGCTACTCTTCGTTGTGGGGAATGGGCTTCTCACTGCAGTGGCTTCTCTTGTGGAGCACAGGCTCTAGGCGCATGGGCTTCAGTAGTTGTGGCACACGGGCTCAGTAATTGTGGCTCACAGGCTCTAGAGCGCAGGCTCAGTAGTTGTGGCTCACGGGCTTAGCTGCTCCGCGGCTTGTGGGATCTTCCTGGGCCAGGGATCGAACCCATGTCTCCTGCATTGGCAGGCAGGTTCTTAACCACTGTGCCACCAGGGAAGCCCGATAATGCATCTTTAAACCTCTAATTCATTTAGTTGGATTCTCTAAACACCTGTCTTCAACAAAGACATGGTGATTTAAGTGGCAAAGAGGACTTAGTTATGACATTAGGCAAAGATTCAGAAGCCAACTTATCTACAGATTGTAGTGATTAAATAGTCCAGAATGAATTACAACACTGTAATATTGCTGCATTCATATTTAAGAGATAAAAGTTGGAGTTCAGTTCCCATAATATCCAGTCATTTAAGACACAAGAGAGTTAATCATGTTAATATCTTCCCACTGATGTTGGCTAACTAAACAAAAAATATGGCTGATGGAGGAGGGAAGTGGAAATCTTATTTTGTTTGCTGATCTTTCTGAAACGAGCTTGAAAATAAAACATATCACATCAAAGTGTGGGGGGAAAATAACTCCAGCGGCAGAATCAACCATGATCAGATTAAGAAACAGCAATATATTTTTGCATGGCTAATAAACAGATCAAAAACCTGCAGACCTAAGGATATTTGGATGCCAAATCTAACTTTAATTTTCAAATATCCTTATCTGGTCTTACCATCTCTCCAGCAAGAAAATTACATTACACATAGCCCTGCTTTCTCATATTCAGCAAGTAGCATCCCACGGTCAACCTGAGATGTGACCTTAATTTTCCTTGTTATAGTCAGAATTTTAAAATATTTGTCCCCTTAAATCTTTAAATAGTAGGATTTAGCAAAGAATAAAAGACACCATTCTGTAAAAGCTTGAAGCCAGAAACAAACACAATGTGTTGCAGACATGATGGATACTTCATCCACTGTATTTTTCAACCATAAATTAAATTCAATTGTACTTTGGTGATCAGAAGCCTGCTAGTTTACAATAATAATATTTTTAGTTAAAATTATAAATAAAGCTATTTTTTTTAGGTAATCAAATGACACTTAACAAATTACCTGAATTCTTACCATCTACCCCACCAATGGAAAACAACAGCAATAACAAAATGCTTAGGGGAGAATTTTAATTTCTCATTTCACATAATGGAGGAAAGTGAGTCAAATATTTTTCCACCCTCTAAGAAGTTTAATGCAACTCAAAGAATTCTGATTACACAAATACAGTTACTGCTCCACAAGGAACCCAGACATATGCAATGAAAAGCATTCTTATTTCTGTCTAACCAATTGAAACTACAGTGATTATATGAAATTGGCATTAGTAATAAGAGAAGCTAAATGAATAACTTGAGGGTTAAACAGAAGTAGAGTCTAATTACAGCCCTCTAGTGGCTCAAATATCTAAACTGTTCATTTTCACCAAGACATCTAGGCTCTGTGGTCTGAAGCAATTTTCTTACAACCTTTATCTAAACTTTGCCTAGCATATTCAAGTAAACAGGTTGGCTCTTCGGTTCTTGTGCTTTGTTGCTGTAAGGACTCATTTTACAATAACCAATTACTCAAGAGTCAGACAAAATAATTTGCACAATTATTAAAATTGTCCAATATTAAATTCAACAAGGAGAGAATTGTGCTTAAATGTAAATTTCATTTGTTCTCTTTTTTAAAATGAGCAGAGATCAGAGAGAAATAGGTTTGTATCATTTCAGATTTCCATAAGGAATAATATATACACTAATTAGTCAATCAAAAATCATTGGCAAAACCATAATATACTGGGGGTAGGGGTTGGAGAGGAGGGTATTGGACCAAAGCCTGGCAATAGGCTAGACCAGAGAGGCAGATCATAGCGTACTTATTAACTATGTGAAAGAAGTTACTTGAAGGGCAATGGAAAATATTAAATGGCCTTAAACACAGAGAGATCATTATTAGATTTACGTTTTTGTTTTTGTTTTTTTGCGGTACGCGGGCCTCTCACTGTTGTGGCCTCTCCCGTTGCGGAGCACAGGCTCCGGACGCGCAGGCTCACGGGCCCAGCCGCTCCGCGGCGTGTGGGGTCTTCCCGGACCGGGGCACGAACCCGTGTCCCCTGCATCGGCAGGCGGACTCTCAACCACTGCATCACCAGGGAAGCCCTAGATTTGCCTTTTTTAAAGACCACCCTGGCAGCAGTGTGGATGGGAGAGGCGGAAAGCAGATAGAAGGGTTCTGCAGTAGCCGAAGCAGAAATTTTTTAAATGACAATATGAATGAGAAGAGAAAATCTGAGGATTCGTTGAAAATTACAATTGTCAGGACTTCCTGGTAACTTGGTTCTGGGGATGAAGGAGACAGACGTCAAAGACAGAATGAAAGATGCTGGGTCAATTACCAAGCTCTTTGCTCAGTTGGAAACACAGGAACTGTAGTGTATCCTTCACTTGCTGTGAGTTACATAACTAAATGGGTTTGTTTGTTTTTTAATTACCTCAATTGAAGAAGTATGTCAACCAATGTCGAGGTGTTAGAAGTGTTGGGTTCTAGAAGTTGGAGTTGAGTATTTCTTGGACTTCGGTTAACTAACATGAATTCCATCATATCTTCTGGTGGGCTCTGGGTGCAGAAGTTAATAGGGAGGAAGCAGCATGTTTAGAGTTCTTTCAGTCTCTTAGGGAGACAATAAGCTGAAGATCTGGAGAGGGAAAACAAGCATAGGGTTTAAATGAAGCTTCATGGCCTTTTATGTTTTAAATTTCAAGTTGTTCAGGGGCTTATGGGAAAAGGAAATCTAAGGTTCGTAGTAGGTATAAACTACTCATTCATTTTCTCTTCACCTGATTACAAAGTAAAGAAAATGTCTTGATAAACAAGGCTTTCACCCTTTCCCCATCAGTAAAAGTACTGCTGCTTGGAATGAAATGTAAGATGTAAAACAGACCTAGAATTCTGTTGATGTCTTTAACAAGGTGATTCACACATTAAACACAGTCTTACATGGGGTACACAGAGGCTGTGAGGTTTGCAAATCAAGCTTGTTTCTATTTTTACACATAATTTACCTTTGTTGTTTCCATAAAGATGAAAGAATATAAGGACCATGTATGAGAAGCAAAGAGAAAATAAATAGGGGGCATGTGTTTTCTTCTCAAACCATACTTAGTTTCATTAAGTAAGGCCCGTATCAACAACAAAAATGCAACAACTGAGATATTCAACATGAATCAAGAGGTATCATGGATCAAAAATACAGCACTTTAAAATATTTCCATTATAGTATTTATACCACTGGGAATGATGCTGTCAAGAGCCGAGTCTTTGGAACCATACTGACCTGTATTTAAAATCTGGTTCTACTCCTAATTAAACAGTAATCTTAGTCAAATCACTTAACATCCTCGAGCTTCAGTTTCCAAAGCTATAAATCAAAAATAATAAACGCTGCATATACAGTGGATTGCCTACCCAACATCCGTTTTCCCCTTGTTCTTAACGAACCTCAACTTTGTTCAGCAATCCACCTATTTCATTACAGCCACGCATCTCCAGGGAGGCTGGCTCCATCAACAGTCCCAGGAGTGAAATAAATTCTGATTGGTTTAACCCAATCATGGGGGTCCCAATTGCCCTTACCGGTAATCGTTTCAGACAAGTTTGTGAAATAATTCAGGACAATGAGACGTGAATCTGCTGGAGACTTCTGGTACAGGTTTTTGTTTTGTTTTATTTTGTATAAGGAAAGGTGAGTTGATTGCTTTATTTATTTGTTTGTTTATTGATTTTTATTTAGGTTTTAGGTTTTGGGGGATCCTAAGGAAGTTTACGAGAAAAGCTCTTTCCACTTTTGGATGCTGTCGAGTCTTTACGTGATGCCTGAAAGTGGGAAGCCACCTTATGGTCCTAAAGGGAAGTCAGCCTAATAATAACGTCATGCGTCTGACCTAAATTAACACAGGGGAAAAAAAGGAAACAAAAATCTTACCGAGTGCTGTCAAGCAGTTGATTTAATCAACCCTTGAGCCAACCTACCTCTGAAATTGACACGTGAGAAATAAATTACCTTTTTTTTTAGGCAAGTTTTAGTTGGAATTTTCTGTTATTTGCGGCTGAAGGCTACTTTGCAGAATGAATAATAACGAATGAAAAGTACTGAGCACCCAATAATAACTACTGCCATTATTACTTGAACCTTTTTTTCTTATAGTCACTTTTTAGGTCTTTTTCTCCCTTTTCTTGACCCTGTGGAAACCATCAGGGAATATATGGTTTCTTATTCCTTTCTATGTTCCCCTACATACCTACGACAGTGTTTATCAACAGTAAGTGCTTACAAATATTGTCAAAATGAAGTAGAATTGAATCAAAGCATTTTCACACATTGTACTGTAGGGTCTATTAATGAACTAGAATAGACAGATTTCATTAGCAAAAGAGGGTGTATTTTATAAAGACTAGTATGAGAAAAATCAATGTACTTTTTATTCTAAAGAATGATATATTTTTCATTCTAAAGAGAAATATAAATTTCCATGAACCAAATTTCAAATGCTAGAGCAATACTATTTTGAACAAGTAACATTTCTAAAGCACCAAGAAAAAGAAACTCAGATGAGAAAACTTAAAACATGACAATGTCTTTGTAAAACCAAGCCATACTCTTAATAAAAATTGATAAACATTAAAAATTCATTCAGCTGTTGCCCAAAGTACCATCCTTGATCTTATACTCATATTCCTGAGTGATAGCTTATGCTTTTTATGTTTTTATGCTCCCTCTTTCATCAGATAACTCCACTCTTTCTTTCTGGCTCCAAGAGTCTCTTTAGGCCTCAATGTGTAACACAAAAGTAAATAAAGTGATGAAACAGAAAATGGCACAGTTAATTTTACCAATTAGCAAATATAAGCAAGCTCATAAGGAGGCCTTTTTTCCCTCTCTTTTCAGTAAGAGTCAGATATTCATTCATCTTTTTTTCTTTCTTAAGACTTTCTGGATGAATATTAATGTCATAAAAAAAAAATCCTGTTAACTTCTAGTGAAGTCTAGTGTTGTTCTGAAAAGAGAAAACGGGAAGAAAAGGATCAAGCCTACCAAAAAAATCTTATCTGGGGACAAATCCCAAGCTAACACAGTTTTATATCACTGTAACATCCAACTAAAGCAGAAGTGTTTTGTTTTCACTAACCTCTAACTAAACTTTAGAATTCCCTTCAATCATAAAGGCAACATCACAATAATTGGCAACAACTGTGATAATGTGAACAACAGAAATCATGGATATTTTCACATCACCTTACAATTATAACTGATATCTCAAAATGTTGTTTTTTTATCCCATCATTAGTTATTCAATTTCTGTACTTATTGAATTTAGGTGATAAAGATGCACATCTATTACTATAGCAACAATTTTTAAATATTTTGATAACTATATGTAATTGGTTTCCTTATAATCCTATGGATTTTATTTTTATGCATTTAAAACATGACTCTGAGAAGTGGTTTATAGCCTTCACCAGACTTCCATGGCTCAAAAAAAAAAAAATGTTAAGGACCCCTGAACTAAGGAAATGCAAATGAGCAGAACACCTTCCAGAAATCTAAAAAGTAAAGGGGGTGGAAGCAGAATCAGCTAAGACTGAAACCTCTGCCCCTCCCATCATAAAATATGCTACTTATTTCTTCTCAAACAACAAAAATCAAAGGCGATTACACTGTCCACAAACAGCTTTTACTTCTTTCAAAAAGATAAATTCTTAAATTTTCAGAAATCAATTGTGCATATGTTTCTCCTGCGTATGTTTGATAATTTTGAATCAAAAATATTCTAAGCTTATTTTGGAAAAGTTAATTATATCAGACTTATACCCACCAGGGTAATTCTACCTTCAAAAGAAAATTTTTGAACAAAACTTCTATTTTTTTTTTTTTTTTTTTTTTTTTTTTTGTGGTACGCGGACCTCTCACTGTTGTGGCCTCTCCCGTTGTGGAGCACAGGCTCCGGACGCGCAGGCTCAGCGGCCACGGCTCACGGGCCCAGCCGCTCCGCGGCATGTGGGATCCCCCCGGACCGGGGCACGAACCCGCGTCCCCTGCATCGGCAGGCGGACTCTCAACCACTGCGCCACCAGGGAAGCCCAAAACTTCTATTTTTAAATTACAATTCCAATGTGTAACCACGGAAAGGGAAGTAATTGTTTTTTACCTGCAAATTATAGATAGATAACCCATATATCTATATGTAGATATATATGTAGTATATACATCATCAAATATGTACTTTTAAACGTTTGCACATCATTAAAGAGTACATTTCATAGGCGAAAATACTGGAAATGAATTTTGATTTTGTCAAATTTTAATGTGGTTTAAAAGTGCTATTGCTCAAAGAGAAGAAAATTCAACCCAATACAAGATATTCCTACATAAAAAATCCATAAAAATACATAACAGATATGAAAGGCTCCTACATAAAAATGAAATCACAAGTTTGTGAACTTTCTTTTCTCAATGTCTCTCAAATTAAAGGAGCCAGACAAACAGAGCTTGAACTCCATCTCTGCAATTGCTTCCAGATTCACCCTTATTATGGTTAATAGTGATTAACAGTAAAGTAAGAGCAACTGCATTTACAAGGTGTCAGGCACACTAGATGAAACTGTAGCTATAAAAGGAAACGAGGCAGGCACAGTAACTCCACTGAGAGACTCTGGTTTAGTAAGGCAGATAGTATATAATGTAAATAATCGGTTAAATACAATTGTTAGCATTATGAAGGAAAATCATATTGTGTATTATCTCACTTAATTCTTACAACAACTCTGTGAGATAGGTTATTATTATCTTCGTTTCATGAAAAGAAGCTTAAATTCAGAGACATGGAGTAACTATCGCCACGTCAAAAGGGGGCCACAGAGATACAAGTGCAACAGGAGAGGGTGAAACATACAAATTTAATTGTAGAGTAATAGCTTTATATTACAGTGGTGTTTAGCTTTCTGAGGGAAGACAGTGATTATTTATTCAGCTTTGAAACCATCATGTCTTGCATGTGATAGGTAAAACTTAAGTGAACGACAATAAAAATAAATCACTGGACAAAATTTACGAGGTAAAGAATGGGAGCACAGGGCTTCCCTGGTGGCGCAGTGGTTGAGAGTCCGCCTGCCGATGCAGGGGATACGGGTTCGTGCCCCGGTCCGGGAAGATCCCACATGACGCAGAGCGGCTGGGCCCGTGAGCCGTGGCCGCTGAGCCTGCGCGTCCGGAGCCTGTGCTCCGCAACGGGAGAGGCCCGCGTGGCGCAAAAAAAAAAAAAAGGTCCGGGCAGAGCCCACATGACGCAGAGCGGCTGGGCCCGTGAGCCGTGGCCGCTGAGCCTGCGCGTCCGGAGCCTGTGCTCCGCAACGGGAGAGGCCCGCGTGGCGCAAAAAAAAAAAAAAAAAGAACGGGAGAACACAAAGTATTACACTCCTACATTCTGCCAGGAAGCCAAAGACAAGATCTGCCAACTGTACATTCTGGAAGAAGGTTACGTTCACCTTCGGTTAAAACACAGAAGAAAGGTACTATTCTAGTGAGTGAGGTTTGTAACGGAGCAAGCTATGCATGCGGAGGGACAGGGGTAGGCGGGAAATCTCTGTGTGCGCTCTCAATTTTGTTGTAAACCTAAAACTGCTCTAAAAAATTCTCTTTACATTTTTTTCCACAATAAGCAATGAATAAATAAATAGACAAGGGAAATATTACGTATTATTTAATATCTGATGAGCATCTACTATACGGGTAACAAATACATCGATCCTGAACTCTTTGGTTCTAATCGGCTGTCAGCAACTCCTAGGAGGGCTGTGCTGAAGAGCATTCTGAGTGGGGTAAGGGTAGCAACGCTGTACTGAGTACCGGAGGGGAGAGTGACAGGATGCTTGCCAACGATTTGCCATTCCTGGCTACTGATGTTGTGATACTGTGCTAAGGGAACTGTCCTTTCTCAGGAGAATCTCAGAGTGTAGCGGGAGATAAGCTCAAAGAAAGAGAAAAAGCACAGGACACTGTGACAAGTGCAGGAACAGATCTATGTTCAAGATTCTAGGTCAGTCCAGAGAAGGGAGATAGGAGTTCTGCCTGTAGCTATTAGTAACTTGATTTATTAGTTATAATAACAATAACAGTGTAATATATTGCAAGCTAACAATCTGTCCAGCACTGTACTAATTACTTACATGTCTTAAGTCACCAAATTCTCTCAAAATTCATGTGAGATGGCTGCTATTATTATCCGCAAAAAAACTGAGAAACAGTTGAGAAAACTGAACTCTAGCTAATATAATTAACTTGCCCAAGATCAATACATGGTAGGTGGGGAACCGGAGTGCAAACCTCACATGGTCCAGAGCCCAAGACGTTACCCATTAAAATATGTGAAAAATACTTTTTCTTTTTGCACTGGGTGTGTTTCCTCCAGAGATAAGTAAAATTACTTTAAGAATATTCTTTTCCTTAGTAAGAAGCAAGTAATTTGGAACCACAGTGATTTAAGTTTAACCCACATAACACTGTCAATGAAACTTCAAAAACATGGATCAGCTATACCAATGCATTAACTCTTGATGTTTGTCGCTCTTCAAGGAATTCTTTTTTTGTTTGTTTTTGCTTTTGTTTTCACATAGGTTAACAGAGTTTTGCAAGGAAACATACGAAGAGTCAAATACCGATTCTGATAGTTTCCCAATTGAAACTGAAAATTCCAAATACAATTCTATAAAATTGTAGGGCAGGATTACGGAAATAAATCACAGGGATTAACAAGTACAGATATCCTGGCCTTGTCACTTTTCCTGCTGCTTAATGTTCATTAAGCCTGTCTAATGAGATAAAAACTATAAATGAAGCACAACATGACTCTAGCGTTCATGGAACTTTAACAAGAACAAGGTAACAGTTTTAAGAGTCAGACTCATGGAAACCAGTCTAATTGGGCTTTAAATCCAAGTTTTATTCAGGATTTTAAAAAGCCACTAGCCAGTGTCACTGCCACCCAAAAACACGTGAAGGCCTTTTGTATGAGGGTAGAAAGACTACAGATCAGGCATCAGAAGCAGAGTTGTTAATCCTGGAATCATCATGTAAGATTATTAACAGCACGTATATTAACTACTTGATTTTTGACATTTTACACATTCTTTTAAAAAGATATTATTTACTCACCACCCAGATTGAACAGATGTTAACATATGGCCATCTTTGCCTCAGATCCTTTTTCTTTTAAAAACTAAGTACCACATACTCTTTAATCTCTCTTACTCTCTATGAAATCAGGATTCTAACTTCAATCCCCCTGGAGATTCAGACTTTCAAACCCTAACTTTTATTATGATCATAGCTACGAAAGGTCTAACCCAAGCATCAATCCCGTGCAAACACTACGGAGTTGGGTGACACAATCATGTCCGTCGTACAGAAGAGGTAACCAGCAAGAGGAGACACTGAGATTCGCTAGCTAGTAAGTGACACACGTGGGATTTGAACTGAGCTCTGACTGTCTTCAAGGTCCGTATTCTTTGCATGTGTCTACAGTTCCCAGGAATAATAATGATATCCATCAGTCTCAACAGTAACCATTCCGTCCCAGCTTCTGCCAAATCTAGGCCTATTTATACTGTCGTTATTGAGCATTTACTATGCTCCAGGCACAGTGGATTAAAAACACAGGCCAACCGAAAAAAGAATCAACCAGAGCACTGCTGATTTTACAAGGCTTCTGCAAATCTATCGCAGTGTCTTCCTTCCTTAACGAAGCTGGGATTCACGGACATCTCCTGCCACGGGATCACTTATGCTCCCAGCCATCCAGTGCTACTCTCTGTGCCAAGACAAATGGATTCTATTGCTTGATTATTAATCACCCCAAAAGCCACTGGTGGAGAGAATTCTACCGAGGTTCCCAAGCCATGAACCTCAAAAGCTCTGATGATCAGGATATATTCAACTGTTTCTTCCATCTCTTGCTCCATTCTGTCTTGTTACCAGAATTAGTCTTGTCAACAGGCCTGTCCTGAACACCCAATTGTTATAAGACTCATCTTCTAATTCCCCCTTTCCCTATTTTGTACTGGTGAGACAATGTTGGCAGGTTCATTTATTTTACAAATATTTACTGAACGCCTCCATTTCCCTGACACTATTCTAGGCACTGTGGAAGGAACAAACAAAATAGTCATGATGTTTGTATTTTAGTGGAGAATGGCAGACAATAAGCAAACAAGTATATGGTATTTCTGGTGATAAAACGGTTAAGGAGTAGAAGCAGGTAGGGTATAAATAGAGTAGTCAAGGAAGGACTCTCTGATTAGGTAACACCCCAGCAGGGACCAGAATGAAATGAGGGCAAGAGCCACATTTGTATCTGGAGGAAAAGAATTTCCAACATGGTAAATAACAAGTGCAAAGTCTCTGAGTCAGGAGAATTCTCAACGTGTTCAAGGCCAGGGAAGTAGGATGAGCCAGGCTGAGTGCTAAGAGCTAAGGTCAGAGAGGATCAGAGGTTAGATCATAGCAGCCTTTAAATTTTAGCTCTAAAGGAATGAGTAGTCATTAGTATGTATAAGTATCATGATCTGACTTATAAAACTTCGGTTGTCAGGATAGGACGTGGGCATTTCGGAATTTGATGGGAGAACATAACAGATTCCGCGGGGTTGGACACATCTTCTTGAATGGTGTGTCTGTCCAAGAGGGCTTCCACGCAAGCTGGGACTCGCCACGTGTGGTACACAGGGTGTTAAAGTAGGTCAAGGAGCCACACACGGTGAAATCAACCGAAGTGCTTTATAAAACTGAAGATTCCATGAGGCTAGCTCAGATATGATGAACCAGAATTTCTGTGGCCAGGGCTAAAGAATCTGCATTTCAAACAAGGTACCCTAGTGGCTTACATATACGAGAAGTTTGGAAAGCTAATGGGGTCAGGGAAAGCTTGGCAGAGAAGGTAATTCTTGAACTGAGTTCCAAAAACAAGAAAGAGTTAACTTATGGGGGAGGGGCAGAGAGCAATGGTGGTGAGGGTCCCTCAGGGAGAGAAACCATTATGAATAAATACCTAGATACATAAAATATTATCTGACTTTTAGATTCCCACATGCAATATGACATAACCAAAGCAACTTTTCTTCAACATTTATGCTGTGCCAGGCATATATGTGATCTCATTTTATGACCCCAATCACCATGAAAGGAACTTTAAGGAAAGTGAGAACCAGGGAAACGAATGGACCTATTCAAGATTACTCAGCTAGTAAATGATAAAGGCAGAACTGAGGCAAATGATGTTTAACTGAAGCATGTGATCTTAGCCATTAGACTGGGGAGAGTCAAATAACAAAGTATGAGAGATAATAGAACAGATCAGGAGGTCCTTGAATGCCTTTGTATAAGCCAAAGTGTTTGAATGTTGACACAAAATCCATGGGGGGTTGCCTTGAAGAAATTTATGCAAGGGAATGATGTAATCAGATGTGAGTTTTGGCATGTGATTTTTGGCAGCAAGAATATAGGCAAGAAGTAGTGGTGGCTGGAATCAAGTTAATGGCAAAGATAATGCCTTCACTCAACTGCTCTAGAAATCAGAGCTTGAGGCAAGGGTAAAATGCTGATGGCTTACTTGAGAGGTGCCTACCTATGGTGGTGAAGGCGAAGAAATAAGGTAAGTGTAGGAGACTGAATAATGACCACCCCAAGATATCAGATCCTAATCTCTGAAACCTTTTAAAAGTTACCTTGTAAGGAAAAAAGGATATTTTCAGATGTGACTAAGTTAAGGATATTAACCAGTAGAGATTATCTTGGATTACCTGAGTGGGCCCTAAACTCAATCATAAGTGTCTTTATAAGAGGCAGGCAAAGGGAGATGTGACACATGCAGAAGAGAAGGAGGGGATGCAACCATGGAGACAGAGATGGGAGTGAAGCAGTCACAAGTTAAGGGCTACAGTCAGCCACCACAAGCTGAAAGAGGCAATACACTGATGCTCCCCTAGAGCCTCCAGAGGGAGTAAAACCATGCTGACCCAACTGTGTTGCAGTGAAACTGATTTCAGACTTCTGGCCTCAAGAACGAGGAGGGAATAAATTTCTGTGGTTTTAAGCCACCAAGGTTGTAATTTGTTATAGCAGCCCTAAGAAGCTAATCCAGTAAGCAAGGAAAGAAAGGATGCAAGGCAGTGTGATGTATTACGATGCCTTACTATGCTGGTCACCACTTCACAAACAACCACATCATGTCCTAACAGGTGCGTTGCCACGCAGCCCACGGGGCTGCTGGAGAAGGTCTACAAAGAGAAACAATACTCCAGAGCAGCCCACTAAAGGACAAAGGGTGAGGAATTTATCTGCCTGTATGCATAATCCAGCCCACTGACAACCATTTGGAAAACCCCATTCCACACCTCATGGTGTGCATTTCATGTAAATGCAGAAACAGAAGAGCTGCTTAATGTAAATAGGACTCAGCATGCGGTGCAAGAGACCCATGCAAATCTCAGCCTTCAGCTCTGATTCTGTCTGAACTGGGAGCTCAGCAGGCGGTGCCAGTAAAGGTGACGGCACGGTGACACATTTGGCAAAAAGAACATTGTCAAGGGAAGCTGAGAATGTGTACAAAATCTGCACGTGATAAGGGGTATAAAGATGAAATTATATATTCGGGGATGTATTGTAGATACAGTCAAGAGGACTTACTAACTAGTTTGCTATATTGAATTGTAGTTCATCAAATTAGCATCCGAGTCAAGGAGATATGGTTGCAAATACTAGTTCTACCACCTACTCAAATTATCTACCACCTACTCAAATTATTAAGGATAATTTGATCCTTCAAACTCTCAGTTTCTTCCCATCTGTGAAATGGAAAGAATAATATGCACTATGCAAGGTTCTAATGAAGCAATATGTGTAAAGCATTTATCACAGGGTTTGGCACAAAGCACTTGGTAAATTAAAAAGTGGACTGCTACTCGTTGTCATTATTGCATGGAGTGAGCGAGGCAGAGAAAAGAATACAGGAGGACGTTCAGGAGTCTGGCTTGGGCAACTGAGGATGTTAGGGAGGAGAGAAAGCTTGACAAGGTAGAAAATGAGAAGCTGACAGGCAGCTATATATAGATGGATCTTTCTGGAGCAGCTTCACTGTTTTGCTTGACCACCCAGACCACTAAGAAGAGGGGAAAGGAACTATTCATTGAGTCCCAGCTATGTGTCAGGCACTATCTCACTACTTTACATGTGTTATTTCACTTGTCTTCATGACAACCCTTTGGTTTAGGGTGTTTTGCTATGCTTTACAAAAAAAGAAATCTGAGGCATAGGGAACATAAGTTATTTTACCCCAGCCACTCATTTATAAATAGGTAGAGACAAAGATGTCAACCTAAATTCCTCTGATCCCAAAACTGGTGTTCTTACCACCTCCCCCATGGCCCATGATATTCCGCACACATGCTCAAGTATACTTAGAAAACATATTCCCAAGCCAAGTATATTTTTTCTTGAATTTTCTACACATGCAGCATATAAAGGCATTCACATCTATTAAAATATTGCAACTGACAATATCAAGTACTGACAACAACAGAGAGCAACTAGCATTCTCATATGCCGCTGACGGATGTACAAACTGGAACTATTTTAGGAAAACTGCTAAGCTTTATTTACCTAAAGCTAAAAATATGCCCATTCTACAACGTAGCAACTCTACTCCTAGATTTATAACCAGTAGAACTGAGTGTTTACGTCCACCAAAATAATATACAAGAGTGTTCAAAGCAGCTTTATTCAAAACAGCCAATCACTTGGAATAGCCTCCAAGTCCCCCAACAATAACATGGGTAAATAAATTCTGGTGTAGTCCTGCAATGGAACACTACACATCAGCCAAAAGAATGAACCACTTGTACACATAAAAACATGAATGAATCTTACCAAACAGGATGGTGAGCAAATAAAGTTAGGTACAGAAGAATATACATCACATAATCCCATTTATAGGTAGAACAGGCAAAAGTAATCTATGGTGACAGAAGTTAGGAAAACAGTTACTCTTGGGGGCAAAGGTGCCAACTGGGAGTGGGTCACATGGGAACTGTCTAGGGTGCTGAAAGTGGTCTTTATCTTGATGGACAGTGATTACCTGGGTGTACGTAAAAACCTAAAACAATCTGTACACTTAAGATTTGTGTACTTTATTCTATATAAGTTATATCTCAATGAAAATTTAATTTAAAACATCAAGGAGGCCAATGAAACTAGCCAGCAGGCCCTCAATCATCAACCTCTGATCAAAACCAGTTCTGTATTCATCAGATCTGTCTCACCCTTTCATCCCCTACACCTGGCACACAGTAGTAGAACTCAACAAGCATTTATGTAACAAATGAGCACATGCCTAGGGCAATAGGCAAGTTCCCATCCACCATTAAGTATATCCCTCTCCGTTCCTCAGGTAAACCACAGACTGTGGTGGCATCAGGCTCTGCAGCTCAGGAGGTGGTGGGACCAATCCCCAAACCTGGCCATACCTTCATTAGAAGAAATAAACCATAAAACCAAGCAGCAGTTTTGCAGTATGACACAGCAGTATTGCTTGCATTAGGCCAATTTTCCACTTATGACAGCAGTAATAGCACTAAAAGCTGATAAAAGCAGTCTGTTCATTCCGAGATCAGCTCTTATGGCTTATTCTAAATATTATCAAGTGAATCAAGAGCCACCATTACAGTGTCTAAAAAGCCTTCATACCATGTAAGCAATCTGACAAATAATCATCAGCGTGCTTGTGTGAGGCCAGGACTGAGGGAAAAAAGTCAAATAACTGATATTCCCGTTTACGTAAGTCATTAAGGTAATTTTGGTTAGTTTCGGAGTAAACAAAATGGATTTCATATGTAAAGTCATATACTACTGCTTTCAACAATTCCAGTATTTTTAAAAATCTTATTTCCAGGCAGCTGAAGATATGGACTACTTAAGTTGTTGAAGCCTTCTCAGGCCTTATGAGGACAGAGGAAAGTTCAATAAAACTGCTGAGGGCTCAGTCAGTCACAATGGCTCAGCCAATATTTCTCACGTCTCATTTAAAGTAAATTTCAATATTTCTGAGTCCACTAAATTTCAGATTTGGTGATTATTCATGCATGCTATGCTCAAAATGACTTGCTTCTAAGGAGTTTCTTAAGAAAAAAATAAATAAGTGCAGTAAAAACCAAGCTATGTTTAGCTTGTTAATGTGAGAACTTCTGGATTACAGTTGAGGACATAAACTTTCTGGAGGATAATTTGACAAAATTACCATCTACCAGATCAGGGGTTGGTGATATTTTTCTGTAATGGGCCAGACAGTCAATATTTTCAAATTTGCAGACCATATAGTCTATGTCACAGCTATTCAACTCTGCCATTATAGTGTGACAGCATAGACAATATATAAATTAGTGTCACCATGTTCCAATAAAACTTTATTAAAACAAAAAGAGAGGATGCATTTGACCCCTGGTCCATAGTTTACCAACCTCCGCACTGGACTGTAAGATCCCTGTCACAGGGCTAAACCTGCTTTATTCACCATCGTATCTCCAAGTGGGTGTTGAGAAGAGCACAAATTAGATATTTGGTAAATATTTACTAAATAAATACTGAATGAATCATAAGCCTTAAAATTCCATATAATTCATTCATCAGCCACCTCTAGACATTACCCTACGAAAATAATCAGAGGTGAGTACAAGTATTTTGCTATGAGTACTTGTCACAATATTTGTTTACAATAACAAGATAACAGAAGTAATAACACAAATAACCAATAATAGGGGAGTGGATGGAAAAATATGCATATTAATAAGATGGAATGTTAATTACTCATTAAAAATGATATGTAATATTGGAAGAACAATATTTAACATTTTTTAAATATCTTCAAATGCATGAAGTAAAAAAGTTTATTAGAAAAAAGTGTTTTTCATTAAATAAATATTTATTGAACACCTACTATATACCAAACACTATTCTAGACACTGAAATACAGGAGGAACAAAACCAGCAAAAATCCTGTCCACATAGAGGACATATTATCTTAAATAAGTATCGTTGTACTATCAAAAAAGTACATATAATATTTTTAAGTTTTAAATGTTCTTCATCAAAATATTTTTTTAAATTAATTGGGCTTCCCTGGTGGCGCAGTGGTTGAGAGTCCGCCGGCCGATGCAGGGGACACGGGTTCGTGCCCCGGTCCGGGAAGATCCCACATGCCGCGGAGCGGCTGGGCCCGTGAGCCGTGGCCGCTGAGCCTGCGCGTCCGGAGCCTGCGCTCCTCAGCGGGAGAGGCCACAACAGTGAGAGGCCCGCGTACCGCAAAAAAACAACAACAACAAAAATTAACTGTCGGGGAATAAACTCCTGAGTAATTTTATCTATGACATTTTGATTGAGAACATTAAACAAAGTTGATTACTTAACATGAATGGTACCAATAATAAATAATCTGATTTTAAGTAATTATTGCCTAATTAAACACTCATGGGGTAAGACATGACTTTTAGAATTTTTTAGCAGAAAAGTACCTATTTTGAATGAAATTTATTTTATTCACCAAGCCCTCATATAGCGTGTATATATATGTATATATGTATATATACACACACATACATACATATCTTATGCTAGACACTGCTCTAAGTACTTCACAAATATAAACGTATTTAATCCTTGTAACAACCCTATGAGGTAAGTATTATTACTATCCCTAATTGACAGATGAGGATACTGAGGTATGGGAGGTGGGGTAAACGACTTACCCAAGGTCACAAAGCTGACCAATGGCAAGGCCAGGGTTTAAACGCAGGCTGTACCATTCCAAGGCCTGTAGTTTTGTTTTGTTTTTTTGTTTGTTTGTTTGTTTGTTTTCCCAAGGCCTGTAGTTTTAATCATCATGAATACTATTTGGAAACGCAATATATAAAATAGGTAATAATTTTTTTAATATCCACTTTCTTTGTAAGTTAAAACTTCTAACATTGATATAATTATAAGATCAGTTAGAATGATGAGGAGGCATTTCTGTTAACTATGGGAATTTTTGTTTGGAAGTTATGAGTGACAGCTGCAGACTTATATCACCCTGAAGAGGCAGCTTATTTTTGCAGTTTGCTTTGGAAGACAACGTACTGAGAATCTTCCTCCTTACAGACAGATGTTAATAGATTTTATTCTCCCTTTTTATATAACTTATATTGCAAAACAGGCAAAAATCTTGAACGAAACTAACCCAGAGCTTACAGGAGGAATAGTAAAAAATAATTGGGTTTTAAAGTTAAATCACTAGCAACATCTAATAATTTTTATAACATTCCTTAATGCATATTCAATGTGGAAGTTCCTGAGTTCTTTACTCAGTTTAACATTAATTATTTCCAAAAAATACTTTGCAAATGTATCTTATAACACCAAGCTGATGAATAATGTCATTGAAAAATTATATATCAATGCTCATTTCTGTCAGATATTCACTCTGTTTTTCAAGAGTTAAGTTTATCTTGTTGAATATGATGACTCTAAACCTTGTTTCATTTTCATCGATCATAATTTATCTGCAGTCAAAAGCACCAAAATATTATAACCTGAATTGCCTAATTGAACTCCCTGAGATTCAAATAATCAGTTCTCTCTCTCTCTCTCACTGCACACATACACACACCCCACATGCAGCTATTTCTTCATTTTAATTATAATATGTATACCAACCTCTTGCTCTGAAAAGGCCAATAAATTTTGGTATCAAAAAGCAAATTCTGGACCTCTCTGTAAATGTGACTACTAACCAACTCTGAAAAAGCTACCATTTAAAAAACTATGATCAATTCGTAACGTCTGCCATTGGCACAATAGATGGAGAATGGCAACATATGTGTGCCAAGTATTTCTAAGGCTTGCCTTTTTCCCCTCTGACGCTAGCAAAATGCTCTTATAACCAAAAACAAGACACCTCACTTCTTTTTTTAAAAAAAGATCCTCATAACACAGACTTTACACAAGGATTGACTTTTTCCCAATTAGATGATACTATTGTATTATCTGGAGTTTACTGTTTTAGGGAGGATTTTTCTGGAGCATCTCCCGGGTGATGGCAATCATCCTAAAATACTCCTGGAGAGAAACAATTCTGTGATCTCATCCTGAAGCTTTTAAGACTTCCCTTCGGATTAAAGGTTTTAGCATCTCATCTTTAAGAAGAAAAGCGAGGTGATGAGTTCTATATAAACACATATTTTCTTGAGAGTAATCTTCAGAGAAATTGTGGAGTCGAGTAAGTTTTAATGAACTCGCTGGGTTTAGCACACTCGGTATTCTACCTCTGGGACAAGCATTCACGTCTGCATGAAACCTCATGCATACCTTTCATGTCTCCCTGATCACTGGGGTAAATCTTAGACTTGGCAGTGCTCTTAGGATCTTATTCATCTTCCTTTTACAGATAACCTTTCTCAGACAAAACTCAGGCTGGACTCCCTTTGGCAAAAGGTAGTCAGGAGTGTGACAAAGAACCTATGAAGCTAAATGAGGAGGGAGGTTACTAGGTGACCTGGACGGAGGCCTTAATGGCACCAATTAGAAGGCACGTGACCAGGAAGGGCTCTTTGGAGAGCTATTGCAGAATGTTACCTGCTGGCTGTCTCTTTTAGTGATTTATTTGAGTGATCTCCTCTGATCTCTTTTCCATTGCCTTCCCTTCCCAAAATCTTGCTCAAAGAAAATTCTAACCCAGTGACCCAAGAAACATTCATTTGTGCTTTTCAATGAAATCTTGGAGGAAAGCATGGAAGAATTTAGAGGAAGGCTAATAGGGTTTGGGTATTTCAGCATTGCTACATAGTCTATCTAAACTCACAATGTGCTGCGAAGTTTTTTACAAAGCTGCACATAAACTTACCATAGAACCCAGCAATTCCACCCCTACGTATTTACCCAAGAGAAGAAATGAAGATATATGCCCACAGAAAGGCCTGCACATGAGTGTTCACAGTAACTTTCTTCATATTAGCTCTAAACAGGAAACATTCAAGTGACCATCAGAGTAGAACAGATAAATGAATTGTGGTTTATTCATACAATGGACTACACACCTCAGCATTACAAATGAATGAACTCAGCAAAGTGGATCAATCTCAGAAACATGATGAGCAAAAGAAAACAGACACAAAAGAGTACACACTGTATGGCTCCCCTTACATTAAGTTCAGGAAAAGGCAGATTTAATCTAGCGGGACAGAAAACAGATTAGTGGTTCCCTGGGGCTGGCTGGTGGGGGGTATGGCACTACAAAGGGGAATGGGGGAGCTTTGGGGGAGATGGAAATGTTCTGCATCTTGATCATGGCGGCGTTTTCATTTGCCAAGATCCCAGCATACACATAGAAGAGGTACCTTGCATTATATGTAAATTATACTTAAACAAACTTGAAAATAAATGTGCTGAACAACCCTTGGCTTGTGATGGGGATTGTCATTATTCCTTTAAAAAAATGTGATGGAACCATCACAATTTTAACCAATGTCATGCAGAGGTAGCATGGCACTCTTTTGTGCCTTTTGATAGGATTTTCACTACAACACAGCTTTGGCGAGTGTGAGTCAAGAGGCTGAGATTCAAGGGTCACCCCGGCCCCCAACTCTCTGTGAGGCCTCCTTAGATGGGTCAGTTACTTACACAGGTCTGAGTTTTCCCAGCTGTAAAATGAAGGTAATGGACTAGGCCAGAATTTGCAAAATGATGGGCTATGGGCCACATTTGATCAAATTTGCAAGTCCAGTGCAATGTAATTTTTGCAGTGTAATTCTTGTTAAATATTTGAATTAATTACCAATATTTAAACATCAGAAACTTTTCATAGAAATTTCAGACTTCTGGCTTCTTTGAAAAGCAAATATCTGATGACACTTAATCTGCACCTCAGATGGCACCAGTTAGCTGGAAAGGATTAACCACAACTCCATTTAGCCATGCATAATACTCTCCAGTTCACCTTGCTTTCTCCCAGGCCCTTTTCATGTCCCCTGGTCATGCTGAGTTTGGAAATCCTAAGCTAGATTAATGATGAATAACTGGTGCCCTCAAGGTGTGAACAACTTCCCAGCTCTGAGAAATGACCTGTGATCTAATTTTAGGAATAAAATTGCAATGTATTAAAAAATTGGCCCTGCAAAGCCACTCACTCAGGTATACACAAAGAGAAAACATTCACAAGCTGTGA
Source organism: Physeter macrocephalus (assembly GCF_002837175.3). NCBI lineage: Eukaryota > Metazoa > Chordata > Mammalia > Artiodactyla > Physeteridae > Physeter > Physeter macrocephalus. Next base: position 24,415,828 of record NC_041231.1, read on the forward strand.
AATTCCAGGCAACCTTTTGCAAACACTGGAGTAGGACTACGGTAGCAGCCTACATGTACCAGAGAAAGTTCCAATAATTAAAATAGCCCAAGACCTACACTATGATAATCAGCCACGGATCTACTAGTGACTGAAACAAACATTTAGCCCTGAAACAGATCCTGCATTTATATGGGACTGCTCTGCGTTTTTCTTTTTTTGGTTTGTTTGTTTGTTTAATTTATCATTTGGGGTTCAGGACTATATATTCTTTATAAAATTACTGGAAGCTGTTCTTATTTATTTTCCCTGCTTTAAATATTTTATAAAGCGCTGCAATTAATAGTTGTACCTTAGAAATTTGAAAGGAATGATCCTTAAAATCAACTAATAGTTGAGACTTCAACCACTTTTTCCAAAGCTCTTACTTAGTCTGTTCTGTTTGTCTACGTTTTCCAAGTTTTAAAATAATCTAAAATTTCTAATTTATTTGTATAACTGTGTGGTTTGCATTACTGTATTTCTCAGAACTTTGTGTTCTCGGTGTCTTTCCTTCCCTGGAGGAAAAATAACCTCTCTGATTCATTTATCCTTGCATCCTTGTCCAATTCTTATTTCTCACTCGACCTGTGTCCCCTTTCTTCTCTTTCCCTTAGGATCGTTTTCTTTTTAAATTTTCTTGAGTTGAATACTTACATAAGTCATTGTCACTTAAGAGTAGTAATTTTCCTTAAGTTTATATTTGACTCATGCTTTAAACTTGGATATTTAGTATCACTGCCTTTGTTTCTAAACACAGTATAATTGTGTTTTTATTTCTTCTTTGTCCTAGTAACAATTTGGAGAATAATATTTAAACTTCCAATTGGCTAGGCATATCTTTTTAAAATTGTCATTAATTTCTAACTTTATTTCACTATAGTAAAATATGACCTGTACATTTTCTACTTGAGGAATTTACTGGTATTTTCTGATGACCTACCATGTGACGGGAGACTACCTTTTAATTTTTTGAAATACTGAATGTGGATATTTCAAACAAATATTCCACAAATGTTTAAAAAGAATGCGTAAGTTTTACTACTCCACTCTTTATTTCCTTTTTATGTAAAAATATATGTATTTTTTAACCTTTGACAGGCGGATAAAAGGATATTACGATCTTCCACTATCAAAGTATTTTTCTCAATTTCTCTGTATCTTTGAGCTTTGTAATATACAGGAAGCTGAAGTCTTCTTCTGGTTCAAAAGGGAGCACCAGGTATTAATCACTTCCATTGTAAATTATTAATAGTAGGCATACATGATGTGTGCTTCAGAAAAAAATAATTCTCATATATTGAGAGTTTATAAATCCATTGATACTAAATATTTGGTAATAATACCTTAATTTCTTTGGTAAATGAGAGAAAAACATTTCTGAAGCAAATTATCACATGTAAAGTGCATACTACATTGAGATGCTTCTCTAAAGGAGTTACTAGAATCAATAACTTTTTTTTTTCAATTGGCTGCAAAGGAGCCGGGACAGACACAGAGAATTTAATCGTTTGAAAAAGAATGCTTAGAAATTAGAACCAAAGCTCCAATTCCCAAGTCTACTTTTCAAAGTTGAACTAAAATCTATTGTTTAGATTATCAAAACAATACATTCTTTTGACAGTCTAAAATTATGATCAAAAATCTATTGTTTTGTAGATTTTACTGTACAGGTCATACACATATGTCCTTAAATTCATTCCTCAGTATTTTATGGTGTTTGATGCTATTGGAAGTGGTATTTTCTTCAAATTCATTTCCCAATTCTTTCTCTCTCTCCACTCCTTCCTTCTCTTTCCCTGTCTCTCTGCCTCTACCTCCCTACCTCCCTTTTACAGCTTGTCTACGATTCCTTTTTCCTCTTAGCGATACTCTCTCCTGACACAAACAGGTTCTCTCTAGGAGGGAAATGGCCACTGGCACTCCTATACCTAATTCCTTAAAGCTCATGGTCCCAAAGGAAAAGATTCTTCCCTGTTGATTCCATCAAGAAACTCCCCAGGAAGTCTATTCTTGAACTGCCCTGAGTGACCAAATGCAACACGTTTTAAGAGATTAGGAAGAGTTTGCCAAGGAGACCCCTTTCCAATACTGAGTGGGCGGGGGCACGGGGGGAGGGGTATTCAGAAGACAAAAAGCAGAGTTAACCAATTCCTAACAATAATCATAACGTATGTTATCAAATTACCTTCTAGGAAAGCTGTGCTGGTTTACCCTTCCATAAACACTGTACACATATTCTCTTTCCTTTTTCATCCTATGCTCTAATGTTGATTTTTCACCATCATATCTCTGAATTTTATAATAGTGACCATTTATTCTCCCCACCACTGGCCGTATCCTTCTCTCATTGGCTTAGTCACAAAGTCTGGCTTTTCCTTGGGCTTCACGGTGGGGACAAACTTTAATCCATTCCCCAAGGAACTGAAAGCACCTGTTAAATTCCAAGTATCCATCCACAGAAGTTCATTTAAGTTTCTAGTTGCCAACATAGGGGAAATAGCGTATCTACTCTGAATTGCAGTGTCAGTGTGATAAAACATGTTTAGAAGCTCTCAACTTGAAAGTAAATGATTAATAGGAGAATTTCTCACAGTCAGAATAAACTAGAGGACCAATACCAATAATATCATTCCACCCTTTCCATTGCTTCCCCCTACTTCTGGAAAAGGAGGGACATATTTCACAACTTTAGGCCCTACTGAATAACGCATTATTTATTTTACTGATGGAACAGAAAATGGCAGCAATTTTCCAATGATATATTAATTTCATTAGTCACTAGGATTCCAACATATAGAAGAACTAATTGAACAATGGGGTCCTGAGACCCTCAAAGAGTGAGTATACCGCCCTAAATTAGAATTGAGATTACAAGCTTTTAATCGTTACAGTTTACCGTCAGCATCCTATCTTTTTTTTTTTTAAATAAATTTATTTTTTTTTTTTGGCTGCGTTGGGTCTTCGTTGCTGCCACGCGGTCTTTCTCTAGTTGCGGTGAGTGGGAGCTACTCTTCGTTGCGGTGCGTGGGCTTCTCATTGCAGTGGCTTCTCTTGTTGTGGAGCACGTGCTCTAGGCGCACGGGCTTCAGTAGTTGTGGCGCGCGGGCTCAGTAGTTGTGGCTCGTGGGCTCTAGAGCGCAGGCTCAGTAGTTGTGGCGCACGGGCTTAGTTGCTGCGTGGCATGTGGGATCTTCCCGGACCAGGGCTCGAACCCATGTCCCCTGCATTAGCAGGCAGATTCTTCACCACTGCGCCACCAGGGAAGTCCAGTATCCTATCTTAAAAAAACCTTAGAGATTACTTTATACACTGGATCATTATAGGGAGGGTTAATAAGAAGGCCAGACCATGTCTCTCAAATGATGAGCACATTTCTATATGACTCAGAGAACCTGTAACAGAGATACATGTTATCCTTTTTTTAAAAAATTTCATTTATTTTTTTTATACAGCAGGTTCTTATTCGTTAACTATTTTATACATATTAGTGCATGTATGTCAATCCCAATCTCCCAGTTCATCCCACCACCACTCCTATCCCCCTCCTGCCGCTTTCCCCCCTTGGTGTCCATACATTTGCTCTCTGCATCTGCGTCTCTATTTCTGCCTTGCAAACCGGTTCATCTGTACCACTTTTCTAGATTCCCATATATGCGTTAATATACGATATTTGTTTTTCTCTTTCTGACTTCACTCTGTATGATAGTCTCTAGGTCCATCCACGTCTCTACAAAGGACCCAATTTCGTTCCTTTTTATGGCTAAGTAATATTCCATTGTATACATGTACCACATCTTCTTTATCCATTCGCCTGTCGATGGGCATGTAGGTTGCTTCCATGACCTGGCTATTGTAAATAGTGCTTCAATGAACATTGGGGTGCATGTGTCTTTTTGAACTATTGTTTCCTCTGGGTATATGCCCAATAGTGGGATTGCTGGGTCATAGGGTAAGCCTATTTTTAGTTTTTTAAGGAACCTCCGTACTGTTCTCCATAGTGGCTGTATCAACTTACATTCTCACCAACAGTGCAAGAGGGTTCCCTTTTCTCCACACCCTCTCCAGCATTTGTTGTTTGTAGATTTTCTGATGATGCCCATTCTAACTGGTGTGAGGCGATACCTCATTGCAGTTTTGATTTGCGTTTCTCTAATAATTAGTGATGTCGAGCAGCTTTTCACGTGCATCTTGGCCGTCTGCAAGTCTTCTTTGGAGAAATGTCCATTTAGGTCTTCTGCCCATTTATGGATTGGGTTGTCTCTTGTTGTGGAGCACGTGCTCTAGGCGCACGGGCTTCAGTAGTTGTGGCGCGCGGGCTCAGTAGTTGTGGCTCGTGGGCTCTAGAGCGCAGGCTCAGTAGTTGTGGCGCACGGGCTTAGTTGCTGCGTGGCATGTGGGATCTTCCCGGACCAGGGCTCGAACCCATGTCCCCTGCATTAGCAGGCAGATTCTTCACCACTGCGCCACCAGGGAAGTCCAGTATCCTATCTTAAAAAAACCTTAGAGATTACTTTATACACTGGATCATTATAGGGAGGGTTAATAAGAAGGCCAGACCATGTCTCTCAAATGATGAGCACATTTCTATATGACTCAGAGAACCTGTAACAGAGATACATGTTATCCTTTTTTTAAAAAATTTCATTTATTTTTTTTATACAGCAGGTTCTTATTCGTTAACTATTTTATACATATTAGTGCATGTATGTCAATCCCAATCTCCCAGTTCATCCCACCACCACTCCTATCCCCCTCCTGCCGCTTTCCCCCCTTGGTGTCCATACATTTGCTCTCTGCATCTGCGTCTCTATTTCTGCCTTGCAAACCGGTTCATCTGTACCACTTTTCTAGATTCCCATATATGCGTTAATATACGATATTTGTTTTTCTCTTTCTGACTTCACTCTGTATGATAGTCTCTAGGTCCATCCACGTCTCTACAAAGGACCCAATTTCGTTCCTTTTTATGGCTAAGTAATATTCCATTGTATACATGTACCACATCTTCTTTATCCATTCGCCTGTCGATGGGCATGTAGGTTGCTTCCATGACCTGGCTATTGTAAATAGTGCTTCAATGAACATTGGGGTGCATGTGTCTTTTTGAACTATTGTTTCCTCTGGGTATATGCCCAATAGTGGGATTGCTGGGTCATAGGGTAAGCCTATTTTTAGTTTTTTAAGGAACCTCCGTACTGTTCTCCATAGTGGCTGTATCAACTTACATTCTCACCAACAGTGCAAGAGGGTTCCCTTTTCTCCACACCCGCTCCAGCATTTGTGGTTTGTAGATTTTCTGATGATGCCCATTCTAACTGGTGTGAGGCGATACCTCATTGCAGTTTTGATTTGCGTTTCTCTAATAATTAGTGATGTCGAGCAGCTTTTCACGTGCATCTTGGCCGTCTGCAAGTCTTCTTTGGAGAAATGTCCATTTAGGTCTTCTGCCCATTTATGGATTGGGTTGTTTGTTTTTCTAATATTGAGCTGCATGAGCTGTTTATGTATTTTGGAGATTAATCCTTTGTCCACTGATTCGTTTGCAAATATTTTCTCCCATTCTGAGAGTTGTCTTTTCATCTTGTTTATAGTTTCCTTTGCTGTGCAAAAGCTTTGAAGTTTCATTAGGTCCCATTTGTTTACTTTTGTTGTTATTTCCATGACTCTAGGAGGTGGGTCAAAAAAGATCTTGCTGTGATTTATATCAAAGAGCATTCTTCCTGTGTTTTGCTCTAAGAGTTTTATAGTCTCCGGTCTTACATTTAGGTCTTGAATCCATTTTGAGTTTATTTTCAGGTATGGTGTTAGGGACTGTTCTAATTTCATTCCTTTACATGTAACCGTCCAGTTTTCCCAGCACCACTTACGGAAGGGACTGTCTTTTCTCCATTGTATATCCTTGCCTCCTTGACACATGTAATCTTGATTCCCAGAAAGTGGCTTTATTTTTACCAGCAGCAAACAGTTTATAAAATAATTGCTTTAACATTGCCATCTGAATTACAAGGACTCGCCTCAAAGAGTTGTTCCTTACACTAGGGGAAACTAATAGATAAAACTCTTTGACCTTGTTGGTTCTTGCCCCATCACCTAGAACCCTGAATTCTCATTACTATTGGCACTAAAAATGAATTCCGGATGGTATTATTACCTGTAAATTGGTTCAATTCTAATGGGGAGAGAAGGGGGTAGATCCTGATTTTAAATCACGTATTTACAATTTTTACTACTTCCCCATGTAATTAAGATTTTTTTTTCACAACATGTTCAGGATCCACAATTCACACATAACCAAGGAGTTAAAGCAAAATTCCCAAAGTGACAGAGGCTTCCATCAATTGGTGTGTGTGTGTCCCAGTTCCCAGTGTTCAGAGGGTACCTAAGGCAAGTTGAGGAACAGGCCTGCTTATTTACTCCTGAATCACAAAACCAACACACTTGTTCCCTATCTGCTTATTATGAACCAAATGTCAAGAACAGCTTAGACTCACCTATGGCCCTTTTATTTGTGTGCCTGGTGACACCCATAAAATCACAAAGTATTTTTCATAGTTTTGTTTTATAAAAAAAATGTATCAGTCAGTAGTATAATCTACTCTTTATCCTGTAGTTTACTAAAATTTTTGAATTTCTTTTACTTTTCTTGTAATGACATATCTCAAAATAACTTCCTTGATACCAAAGATGCAGCATGGATTAAGAACCAGTTTCCTATTTTGTTAATTGAACTGTTTACCTTTAATTGGTCCATTACTTTCATCTGCACTTCTTTCTTCTTCAAGCTGGTTCCCCAATCATTCCAAAAATTATTACAGTCCTCCCTCAGTACTCAAGGGGATTGGTTTCACGGACCCGGCAGACACCAAAATATGCCAATGCTAACGTCCCTTATATAAAATGGCATAGTATTTGCATATAACCTATGTACATCCTCCCATATACTTTAAATCATGTCTAGATTACTTATAATACCTAACACAATGTAAATGCTATGTAAATAGTTGTAAACACAGTGTAAATTCTACATAATTCAAGTTTTGCTTTTTGAAAAGTTCCGGAATTTCTTTTTCCAAATATTTCCAACTCACGGCTGTTTGAGTCCGAAGATGCGAAACTCATACTTACAGAGGGCTGACTGTATTACAAAACTATAGGAAACAAGCTAAAAGCCATATTACTGGTCAAATGCAGAGGAATATTATAAAATCATTACAGAAAATGTTAAACTAGAAAAGGGTAAAATAAAGACCACTGTATATAATAAGCTCTCATTTTTAAAATAAAAATGAGGGCTTCCCTGGTGGTGCAGTGGTTGAGAATCCGCCTGCCTATGCAGAACACACGGGTTCGAGCCCTGTTCCAGGAAGATCCCACATGCCACAAAGCAACTAAGCCCGTGTGCCACAACTACTGAGCCTGCGCTCTAGAGCCCGCGAGCCACAACTACTGAAGCCCGCGCACCGCAACTACTGAAGCCTGCGCACCTAGAGCCCGTGCTCCGCAACAAGAGAAGCCACCGCAACAAGAAGTCCGTGCACTGAAACGAAGAGTAGCCCCCGCTCACCACAACTAGAGAAAAGCCCGCACACAGCAACAAAGACCCAACATAGCCAAAAATAAATAAAGAAATAAATAAATTTATAAAAAAATAAAGAAATAAATAAAAAATAAAATAAAATAAAAATGGGAAGTGCTATATATGCAGAAATCATGTAAAGGAAAACACAAGAAACTGCCCACAATTTAACTACTACGGGGCGGGAAGTGACTGAACATCTCCATTGGGGTAGAGTGATTGAGGGATGGTAGGACTTCTAATTTTCACTTTGTAATCTCGAGAAAAAGACTATCTTTTTGTATCACTGTGACAAACTTACGTAATGAACTTCTTCATAATTACTGATTTCATAGAAGAAAACTGCTTTCCACATTTGGGGTTTTAAGCACAACTACCTTTGCCACTTCACCATTGGGGAAAATAGACTTGTATTTATTGTTCCAAAGACTTCTACGTGAAAATTAATTTTCTCCAATGTTTAGCAGAAGGAAAGCCCCGAAAGAGTTTATTTTTGTTCTATATCCTTTGTATCTAACATGGATTATATTTTTTCAGATCATACTCACATCTGTTTATAATAATGGAAAACTTGTATAAAACAAAATAATAATTGAGAATAATTGCACAGACTGAATAAAAATAAGCAATTTTTGAATGTTTGGGGTTGAGCTTTTTTAAAAAAGATTCTTTTAAGTAGTCTTAAAATATGACTTTAATTTATCCATTAAATCCAAGAGAATTCAAAAACAGGCATTACAGCTGTTAAAATCATGCAATTGACACTAATGTTTTATCATTACTATTTAGCATACAATTTTTTGTGTGTAATTGGAACTAGGTTTTGTTATGTACAATTACCAAAAAATTTTAATGTTCTGAAAAGAATATTAAAAATATAAACATGCCTACTAAATTCCTGCTATTTGAATCAAACTATACAGATTCGTAATTAATCTTACCTCTGTATTTGTTAACCCTCTTCTTTAATTCTACTGAACTAGCTCAATTTTACCAATGAGCAAAACAGAAAAGCTTCTGGATTTTGTTTTGTTTTTAGATGTGATTGTGCATTTTAATATATTTAAATATTTTCATCTCATGGAACAGAATGTTTCCTTTTAGGTTTATTTGATGTGAGAATTTCAAATTTCTCTAAAATGGGTTATGGCATAGTGTTGTTGGATGTTTTATGTTACCTCACTTTTCTTCTGGTTTTTTTTTTCTCCTTAGCACTTATACCCATCTAAAATATTTTTCATTTTACTTATTTAATTTTTTATGGTCTGTTTCATGAACCAGAATATTAATCCCATGAAGATTTCTGTTTGTTTTGTTTACTGTTGTATCTGTAGAATCTAGAATAGTTTGGGACACATAGCAGGTGTTCAAAGACAATGCAGTGCCTGCATGACAAAACTAGTTAGAGCCAAACACCCACCTGCTATAAATGGGGTACATGTTCTCCAGTTTACCAGTCATGTCCCATTCCTATCACCTGGCCCACTTTATTGATTTATGTTCTTTGCCTGTGTTTGCTTAAGTTTTGGGATTGAAACACTTGAATTATACTTCTAACCTATTACTCTCTAACCTACCTTAAGTGAACTACTTAGTTCAATAATCCATTTGCCAGCTATTACTATAATAGCTTAGACCCTCAGTTAAGACTTGTCCCCTCCTCTACTACCCATTAAAAAAAAAAGGTCATACATTGATGCGAATGAAGTAGCAGCACCTGTGAAAGGCTTATGGACCACTGGTACGTGCCACCATAATCCAGTGGACAATTACAGCATATACTTTAAACCCACGTGATATACTGGGTAAGAATTACACCCAGACTGTGTGTAGCTCCATTTCAAAAATTATTTCGAGCTTGTAAAAATCTTCTATTTTGTTCTATTTCACCAAGAAAGAGGTTTGGGCATTGATCACTTACACACAACTCATACATTTATTGAAATGTTTCAAACCTGTATGGAGCTGAAGTCAAACAGCTTTAAAGGTAGCGCAGAACCAAAAGACTTAAGAAAAGAGTAGATGTCTTCCTTCACCTGCTCACCTATGCAGAATGTTGTTTTGAAGACACAGGTTAAGGAACTATAATCGGACACAGTGTCTCAGTCAGACACTGCCATAATAATACTATGTAACAAACTACCCCACATATCAGTGACAAATGTCAATGAGCATTTATTTCTTGCTTGTGTATCTATGAGTCAGCTACAGTTTGGCTAATGTAGGCTGGGTACAGCAGGGCTTAGCTCAAAGCTGTAGGCTGGGTCCAGTCTTGCCCCACATGTCTCTCATCGTTCGTGGACCAGCAACTTTTAGGCATGTTATTCTCAATGCAAAAGGCAGGAGCCCGCATTTGCAAGCATGCTGCTCACATCTCATTCCTTATCTTTGCCCAGTCAAGTCACAGTACTAAACTCTCGATGTACCCTCCACCACCCATCATGAGCCAGAGCAAGGTTCTGCAGGTAAAATAGTATTTTAGGGGAGTGAAAATTTTAGACCAATAAATCAATCCAAATACACCCACTATTATAAAAAAGTAGAGACACGGTATATCTATAACCTGAGACCTCAGCATACATAGATAAAATAAAATTTCAGATGGTGCCCTTATTATGGCAAAGATGAGCTACCAACATAGAATATGAAGGCTGAAGATTGTGGTAAATGACTTTACCTTCTGGACATTAAGTTCTAAGAATTCAGATGTTCGAACTGAAACTACAAAGGGCTCGCATCTCAAAATCCTGAGACGGCAATAACCACAGAACCTGAGGAGTCACTCCGTCTCCAAAGATGTGGGCAGAGACCACCTTTCTGCAATTTCTCTAATGGAATTACAATTAACCACAGGCTTGTTGTGGAATAAGGCTTCACTGGGTATTAGAAGTTCGGCTTAATGAATACAATTCCACAGTATACAACACAGTTTCTAGGTCTCTCTGGAAAGGCATTTAAGTGGTGATTTCACAAAATATTACTTTTAATCAAATCACGTAGGGATGAGTCACTATTTTATAGTTTATCTTTCTCTAAATAGATTAAATTTTATCAAAGATCACTCTGTCAGCCAAACATGCTATGTAGTTTTGGTGAATCCTTATTATTTGACAATCTGCCCATTAAACCTGGCTTCCCCTGAAAAGAACTGGGTGCTGAAGAGGAAATACATATGTTTATGTCTATAAATCCAAAGGGAACACAGTATTTTCTTGGTCCCAAATTGCAAGATGCTTCCAGGACAAACAAAGGATTGCCAGTGGAAACTCTGGACATTAGCATTTGAAGTGTTCTGGGGAAGCTGGAAATTTTTGTGAAATAAAAACATACAGTAATTTGAAATTACACACATTCATAGAATAAACCTTGCCAAACTGGCTGCTCTGAGACTGTTTTTCCACCCAAATAGTTTAATGGTTTTTCTTTTAAGTATTAGTTGAAAATATTTACCTAGAAGCTCAGAGGAATGTCCCAGAATTCACTGAATTCGGTTGGAAAACATTCTGAGTTTTTAAAAAAATTATTCATTATGAAGAAAAACACAGAATGCTTTCTTGTCAATAATGATTAAATCTGAAACATAGGGTGTGGTATCTTCTCAGTTACCTAACTAATGTCATTGACAACAATAAAGCTACAAGTGACTTATAAATTATGTACTACGAGAGTAGAATTAATGAATACAATAAGAGAGATTTAGGGCGTTAGCTAGACGAAATGAGAAGAATTAAGGGGCCAAACTCAAGAAGTTGCGAGAAAATGTTGAAACTTCAAATCCCTCAAAATATTTATTGAACAGAGAAGAATAACTAGCGACAGACTGAAAAAGAAATCCCTTGCCTTAAACCACTAAATAGAAGCGGGGACACAAAATGTGCACAACCTGACCATTCCGTTGTTTTTAAACGATAATTTAATAAACAACTCGAAGGGAGAAGTTCTCTCTTGATTTCTGACTGAAATAGCTCAACATCAGCTGGACTAGCAGATCTAATTTTATGTGCTAAAACTTAGGCCACTTGGCATACTGCTCACTTTTTTGCCAGAAAACTCCTTCACCCCCTCAAGAATGTTTTTTATTAGGCTTAGCAAATAAAGGAATTTTCGTTCTTTATCTTATGACCACTGGCATCAGCAGTTACAATTTGAAATGACTACCGTATCTTAGCAACTCTAATCTTAACAAAATAAATACAGCAAGGAGCAAACAGGCTTCATGCCACACGAGTGTGGACCTACAAAAACAAACCCATAACAATTAAGAAAATGGTAAGGGGCTTCCCTGGTGGCGCAGTGGTTGCGCGTCCGCCTGCCGATGCAGGGGACACGGGTTCGCGCCCCGGTCTGGGAGGATCCCACGAGCCGCGGAGCGGCTGGGCCCGTGAGCCGTGGCCGCTGAGCCTGCGAACAGTGAGAGGCCCGCGTACCGCCAAAAAAAAAAAAAAAAAAAAAGGCAAAGGGGGAAATCAACAGAGGATGACTCTCACCGTGCTGGTACTCTGGACTTGGCAACTCTCCCATGGCCAAAAGCACCACGTTTCTTTCCATTTTCACAGCAGGGGCACCTACAATACTCTATTTTAGGGAAAAATTCACTAAGATCTAAAGGGGCAGTCGTGAAAGAGGGAGGAGAGGCCGCAACAGTGAGAGGTCCGCGTACCGCAAAAAAAAAAAAAAAAGGCAAAGGGGGAAATCAACAGAGGATGACTCTCACCGGACTTGGCAACTCTCCCATGGCCAAAAGCACCACGTTTCTTTCCATTTTCACAGCAGGGGCACCTACAATACTCTATTTTAGGGAAAAATTCACTAAGATCTAAAGGGGCAGTCGTGAAAGAGGGAGGGGAAAAGGATGATTCATCCAAAAACAAAGATACGAAGGGAAAATTTGAAACGTAATTATTTTCTGTTCCCTTTTCTCCTGGAAATTGGGGGGTCACAACAATGGTGGCATCTCCTCAACTGTATCCAAACCAATGCTCATATTTGTACAGTATGAGCAGTTCCTTCCCTTAGACACTAAAGCCTGAGGTAGCTCCAAATTATGACTAAAAATAAGAAAGAAGGCACTCAATAAATATTGAGTGAAAGAATGAATGAATCCATTTCTGGCCTCTCAAACTGGTTAGGAAACGGTAAAGACACAAAGCTCTTGAAACCACTTCAAACTCCTGCAGAGATGACTTACAGTGTCTCTGATGTAGAATTAAATCCTTGTTCAACGTGGTCCAAACACACGCATCACTCTGAAGTCAACCCGAGGCCGTGCAATTTAAAGGCGAGATCGGGGACTTTGTGATTGGATGGACTTGAGCAGGGAGCTCCACACCATCATTTCCTAGCTCTGTGAATTTACAATATTACATCTATCATCTCTGAGCTTCAGGTTCTTCTTCAGCCAAATGGGATAAAACTCCATAGGGGGGAAAAAAGATGGCTGTGAAGTTGTCACTTAGAACAATGCATGTAAATCCACCTATCCCATTTCCTTTAAAGGTGACTGATTTTACCATCAACAAAGTAGACTCACTTTCCTTCTCTTGGTTTCCTTTCCTCTGAGTCATACAGGTCACCATCAGCAAACTTATCACATATGGCAGCCTACTCAATGTAATCCTGTTTGATGCTGACCAGGGTTATCTGCACTCCTCAGAATGTGCAGCTGTTTAGTTCTTTGGCTTGTTACATCTTGTGCATCTCCAGTTAGAAACTGACATCTTGTTTAAGCCTTCATTACCTCTCACCTGAACTACTGACTTCAAGAGCTCAAACACTGCTCTTCTAACCTAACCTTGTCTCTTCCAATCTGCGGCCAGCATTCTCTTTCTAAATTTGACCATATTAAACTTTATGGGGCCTCCAAGTTCTGAGTTATGCCTATTTCTTAAGTCTCATTTCCTGGAATTACTTCTATACGCCAGTGAAACCAGTCTGCTTCTAATGCTGCTTCAGACTCAACACTTTGGCAACTGTTGTGCCCTCTACATAAAATGTCTTTTCACTTTTTTTGGCCAGTTGGTAATTCTTCAGAACCCATCTCAAGCATTATCTCCCCAGTGAAGACATTCCAGCAATTGCTTTAGAAGGTTGATAAGATTCTACACGGCACCATATCCGTACAATATATTCTGTCTTTATAGCACTTAATTACAGTGCACTGCAATCATTCACTTCCTTGGGTATCTCTCCCACTAGATCATGAGTCAAAGAGTCCTGAGGTCAGAGATTATGGTTTAGCATTCCCACTGCCTGGCACAGCGCCTGCATGCAGTAGATGTTAGTAAATGTTAAGCCTATGTCCTCTAGCGCTCTCCTCCCTACCCTTCAAATAGTATAAAGATGGATTAAACTGGCTTGTTTGGACTTTTATTTTCATGAAGTTAACTGAAAATTCTACTTTATTTGTTAATGTAATGTCTAACATAATCTAAAAGACGAGTAAGCATCTCTTTATCACAGAAAATAGATGGAAACTTACATTTAAGAAAAAAAAATGTTGATGTTATTTTTGTTCTTGATGAACTTCCAGTTTCTGTTTTCTTGATGACCATAATTCCATTTTGCATGCTTATAACCTTGAATCTTTCTTAAGGCTCTAACTCATTCTACTTCTTGCTTCCCTCACCCCACACTTCTCTCACTTTATACTTCCTTGGCAAGAGCCCATAGCGTGTATATAATGGAACAAAACCAATGATAATGATGATGGGGATAAAAAGATTTACCTTTTGCTATTAAAGAGTCACAAAATTCTGAGTTTTAAAAGAGACATAATGTTATATATCAAAATTCTAATACAATGGAGTTGCCGCTTGGGTCTGTGGTTCAGAACTTGGTACAGTGCCTAAGATAAAAATTCTATATACTTAAAGTCCCCTAAGAGGGACTTCCCTGGAGGTCCAGTGATTAAGCCTTCGCTTTCCAATGCAGGGGGTGTGGGTACCAACCCTCGTCGAGGAGCTAAGATGCTTTGTGGCCAAAAAAAACAAAACACATAAAACAGAAGCGATATTTTAACAAATTCAATAAAGACTTTAAAAATGGTCCACATCAAAAAAAAATCTTAAAAAAAGTCCTAAGAAAATTCTTCACTCATTCATACAATAGATAATATACTTTACGTAATAAAGAATACGTATGAAGTGCTCAAGAGTATAGTTGAATATCTGAACTTAAATGTTTCTATAATACAACTTTCCTGGTGACCTTAAAAAATTATTTCACTACGTCTCCCCATCACCATGAAAGTCACCCTCAACCTACCAGATCTAATCTAGTTCCATCCTTGTAAGAAATATTGCCCATACCCTACTGCTAAGATGGTATGACATTTCACCCTATGCAGGCTAAAGGATATCTCAAAATGGAAATTCAACTCTAAAGGAAATATTATCATTATGTCTGAGAAAGGAAGGAAATGACAAAAAGTTAAAAGAAAGAGAAAATCAATTCAATGGTGAAGGAATAAATTCATTCAAGCAGTGTGGATTAAACTCCTATCATTTGCTTGACTCCATATTTGGTACCCAGGAAAACACATTTAAAAAAAATTATCTGGGCTTCCCTGTTGGCGCCGTGGTTGAGAGTCCGCCTGCCGATGCGGGGGACGCGGGTTCGTGCCCCGGTCTGGGAAGATCCCACATTCTGTTCTATCATTGGTGGTATTTGATTGTATCATCTTTTGTATCTGTATGATAATTTACCGAAACAATCCCCTGGATTGTTTAAAGTACTTATCGGTTGTTGTAATTTCTCATTTTTAAACTTTACAATGATGAATGGTGAGTGGAGCAGCACAGAGTGGAAGAATGCTGGCTCTTAAAATTGCTATATCCCTGGGGCTTCCCTGGTGGCGCCGTGGTCGAGAGTCCGCCTGCCGATGCAGGGGACACGGGTTCGTGCCCCGGCCTGGTAAGATCCCACGTGCCGCGGAGCGGCTGGGCCCGTGAGCCATGGCCGCTGAGCCTGCGCGTCCGGAGCCTGTGCTCCGCGACGGGAGGGGCCGCAACAGTGAGAGGCCCGCGTACCGCAAAAAAAAAAAAGATCTATCCTTTATGGCAGTTAGGGAGACAGACAGACACCAATTATTATGATAGGGCCTAAGCCTTACATTGTTCAAGAATATTCAGTCCAGGACCTATAATTATAAATTTTTGAGCGGAGAGTCATGTCTCAACATAATATTGTGCATTACTATTCTGTGAGGAGGAAAGAGATTTACAATCTTTAAGATGGTAAGGCTGTTGTAAGGATAAGAAAAAGTTAAAGTTCTACTGGTTTTTCTCTAAAACCTTCTCTCCCCAATAATAATCTACTTTCTAAACAGTACACGAAGCCTTGCTTTTATGGTGAAGATAGCCAGATTAAATGCAGGATGACTAGTTGAATTTAAATTTCAGCTAAATGATGCATAAGTTTTTAGTATTAAGTATGTCCCACATATTGCGTGGGACTTCCTTTTCCTAAAACTTTTGCATCATCTACCAGAAAAGCAACTTTCACTGACCATCCTGTATTTTTTTTTTTTTTTTTTAATTTTTTGCTGGTACGCGGGCCTCTCACTGCCGCGGCCCCTCCCGTCGCGGAGCGCAGGCTCCGGACGCGCAGGCTCAGCGGCCATGGCTCACGGGCCCAGCCGCCCCGCGGCACGTGGGATCTTCCCGGACCGGGGCACGAACCCGTGTCCCCTGCATCGGCAGGCGGACTCTCAACCAGTGCGCCACCAGGGAAGCTCCATCCTGTATTTTCATTTGGTATTTTTAAATTTAACATGGTAACCCTACTTATGGGGTGCCCATCCAATCCTCAGACTCCCCACTTTGAGTTCACTGTATGTGGTTTTAACGAATGAAGTGGATCACACAGTGACTGAGATACAAAGCAGTCTCCTCAGCCTTGTGTTTACCACAACATTGTTTCTCAAGCCTGCAGACTTGGACAGCTGAGTTCCCAGCTCACTTTCCTAAACTATTTCTGGTTTATCACACAAGTAACAAAATGTGACCTTTATCTTTCTCTTCTCCTGAAGAAAACAGAAATTCTCTAAAGGGGTAAAAATAGCCAAAATTTAAAAAGACTATGAACTATTCCAGAATCTTGAGGCTGTCAATACTTTATGCTTTTAAATAGTTGCCATGGTTCACCCCAGAAGCATCTGCATATTTCTGTGGTTTTCTTCATGGTGTGTAGTGAACTTTGATATCTTTGGGGAATAAAAGAACTCTCTATCTGTCTATCTACACATATATATTTAACAATGCAAGTTATTGTTATATAAATGTAGGCTGTTGTCAATTTCAGTTCCCTGCCATATCAAAAGAACAAAGCAGGCAGGAAGAGCAAGAGGATGATCTAATATGCCTACGCTAATAACAAAGCCAGTGTCCTAAACTGGCAGTGGCAGCCCTCTTCTGCAGAGATTGTTTTTTACACCATCAGTAGACATTTTACAAAATTGGATGGTGACAGGAAGAGTACATTTTAAATTGTCAACCTTCATGATGTCCTTTTGAAGCATAGCAATTACATAACTCAGGGAGCTTTATTTTGCATTTGAAAAAATATGTATCTAAAGGAGTTTGCAGGGTTATGCAAGACTCCACATTCTGAATTCTTTGTAGAAATTAAAGTCCCTTATTTTTTCCTGTAATCTCATATCCTTTTTTTATCCACTTCCTAGTTAAGGTGGGAATCAATATTAAGTTAAGTAGTACAGAATTAAAACTGTTTTGGATTTAAATTAACAAATTCATTTAAAGAGGCCATCAACCATATGCCGTTTCTTAACCATATTTAAAGCCCAGTTTGTAAGTTTCCAAGGATCACACACCTTTCTTTCATCTCTATGGCATTAAAAAGTTTGCTTATAATATTCTAATATTTTGTTAAAGTTTTAAGTTGTTTCCTCTTAGGCAATGAGAGAGGGAAATATTATGCAAAAGTAATTTTGTATCACCCAAAAGTCATTTGGTCTTTCTCTTCTAATTCTCATCTTTTTTTGAAATAATTTTAGAAAAAAAAAAACTCTTTAAAAAATGCAGACAATGCCAAGAGAAATGCATTGCAAGTACCCTAAACAGTTAATGTATTTTCTAAATGAATGATTTAAAATAGCTATTAAAGGAGAGGAAATGAGCTTAGGTTTCTAGTAATGACTTCTCCTCTTCAAAATGAAATCTGTAAATCCCTGATTGCAATTCCAAATCCCCAAAGGACCAGCAGTTCTGGGACCAGGGCTCACTGGCTTTATGTCTAATAGCACCAGAAAAGTAGCATGATTTTTATATATGTAATTTGGGAGAATATTCAGAATTTATAGTCCCGGAGACAATTTATGAATGAATTTCCTTTTTAAAGTACATTATTCTAAAAATCAACTTTTCCACCCAAATTGTAAGCAGAGCACATAGGAATGTGAGAGGCATGGATATATACGTAGAGAGACATATGTATATATATTTATATATGCATGCACACACATGCACGAAATATAAGTACCATTTTATTCATAAGAGCATAATGATTCAGCCTGTGATTGTTAATAAAAATGCATTTCTAACCATCAAATTTGAGTCTATTATTCTAAGTTAATTGCATTTGCCCTAAAGAGACTTACAGCTGGCTGTCAGCCTGTTTGTGTCAGTTTCGTTTTATTCACCAGTCAATCTTGTCTCCTCTTCTTTTTTACATCCCATATATTGATCAAATAGATTTGTTAGCATCCCTCCACAGCTTTCACAGCATTTAAAAAAATAAAAAATAACCTCGATATTATCATCAGATACATCTGATGACTTCATTCGTTTGCGTGTTATCTTCAGGGCTATTTCAGTAGCAAATAGATGCCCTTTGGACAAGCCCAGAAGATTGCCATTAAATATAACAGATGTAACTCACTCAAAGCGGCATTGAGAAAAAGTTAAACGGGAGAAAGTGAACAACGGCAGTGGTCGGCGGCATCTCCGCTTTTCAGTTGGAATAGAGGATACTCATCGCGGTAAACATTAGTTCTTTACTGGAGTGTATTATGGAGTAAAAAGCATCTTGTTAAAATTCATCCTCAGAAGAGAACGTACTATTAGGTGGTGAAGTGGATTAAAGAAATAAATGGGCACCATGTTCCCAGTGGAGCCAAAGAAAACCAGTGGGGGAAACGGAAGAGCAGGGAGGTTAGGGTAGAAAAGTAGTTAAGGTGAAAATCTGCAAAGAATTAGAATCTTCCTTATGTGAGTCAAGATGCTTAGAGAGGAGATAAAAGGCATCACAGGGTGAGGAGATAATTAGCAGATCAGAAGCAAAGCAGTTTAAAAGGTGACCCTTACCTCCTCTGTTACTCAGTCTAAGAAACTATAGACAATTATTACTGTATTTTCTCCAGGGATGTGTGATACAGTTTCTCCACATATCCTCCAAGACACAAAGCTCTCTCAGCATTGTCATTGCGTTGCCTGAGTTCAGTGCTTTTTATGGAAATTCCTTTACATCACGCCAGCCTTGTCTTTCAACCTTGCTTTAGATCAGTGATTCTCAAATGGGGTGATTTCACGCCCCCCAGGGGACATCAGGAATACCGGCAGACATTGGGGGAAGGTGTTACTAACACCTGGTGAGTAGAGGCCAGCTACGCTGCTACACACCCCACTGTGCACAAGACACCCTCCACGACAAAGAGCTACCCGCCCCAAATGACAACAGTGCCGAAGTTAAGAAACCCGGCTGTAGATGGCTGACTGAAAAACACGTAAAGCTAAAAAACAAAAACCACATCACAGTTCAGCAGCAGTGCAGGGAGGAGGATTTTAGCAACTCTGAGAGGCAGAGGGCAGCCCAGGGACTGCACACAGGATTTCACACTCGCCTATCACATAATACAATTCATTTACCTAGACCCCAGGAACAGTGGAGCAAAATACAACCCCAGTTTTGAGGAGAACAAAGAAAAATGAAAATCATGGCTTGAGAAAAGACATTTCAAAGACCTCCAAGACAAACCAACTGAAAAATCTCCAATCAAAAGACTCCGCAAGAAAATTGTACCACAGCCCCTAATCCTCAACAGACCTTAACAAGATGTTCACGAGCCAAAGACTCATGTCTGCAGAAGACAAAAGACATAGGAAACAATATAGTCTAGAGAAGGATTATTGTTAAGAGGCAGGAGAAAGATAAAACAGATTCCTCCACCTTACAATTAGAACGCCTAAAAAGAATAATCAGAAATATGCTCCAAACCATGTTACAGTAACTGTTATATCTTTCTGCTCTTGGGAAATTAATATTTAGGTTAGACCTGGGGCAATATTTTTAAAACCTTTTTTTGATGAGTGCTTTTACCCCACCTGACTAGACACCCCTGCCTGGCACAGATGGCCAAGACATTTGCTTTTTTAAATACTCCATATTTCCACAGCCACCCACCAGACAAAAATTAGATTACCAATGCTTGTGTAAACTTTCCAAGCTCTGACACAATAAGATTCCAGGAAATGTACATGCACAGCTAAAAGCAGCATTATACATAATGCACTGTAATTCCAACAGACAAGTTGCTATCTTCGATAGATACACACACTTTCCATGCCAAACACATGAACGTCAATACATTTTTCTCAAGTTAAAATGGAAACCATTTAACAGATATAATGGGCACAATGAATTTCATTTTGCATTACTAATGCAGCAGAGGAGAAGGGAAGCTTTGGCAAGGATTGCAGTAAGACCAAGAAAAACAGGAAACAACTTAGAAGCTATCATGGCTGTGCAAGCTATTGCCCTAAAGCATGGTCATGAACCCAAGGGCCACTGAGACTTCATATTCTCAAAACTCTAATTCCACATAAGCAAATTTTTGACTCATGGGAAAAAAGTAAAAAATGGACAAAAGCGTGGTTGCATTTTTCGCGAAAAGGTCAAGAGAACGTCACCATCGTTTCTTCCCACAGTTCCTGAAGAGATGTTATTATGACCAACTTGATTTTAGGGGAGATAAATTGGAGGCCAATGAATTAAATGACATGTCATGTGAAAGGGAATTAGGAAGATAACCCAGGAGCCCAAATCCCCAGCCTCTGCTTTTACCACCGGAAATACATATCCCCCAAGACTCCTTTTCATCACTGTTAAAAAAAAAAAAAAAAATCAAAAACAGCAATTACTTCATTGGCCCTTACCTTTATTTTAAAGTCTTTCTGGCACCTAAAATAGTTTACCTCAATCATTGCACAGCAAAGAATTTTTTGGTCCTTTCTACTAGATTTAGATAGTAAACTCTGAAGCCCTAGATAAACGTTATTATGCAATTTAGAATAGAGGTTTTGAGCACAGGCTTATTGCAATCAGGCAGACCTCACTTCCTAGCTGATCTCGCCTACTTAGTGAGATGGGCAAACTGAGTGACTCTGAGCAAATTCCGTTAGTTATCAGAGTTTCAGTTTCTCTATGCATAAAATGGGTGTATAATAGTCTTTATATTAATGGTTTTAGGGAAGGATTAAATGGGGCCATGTGTGTAAAACATTAGGTAAATTAATAGTAGCAAAGTCTAGCAGCAGCAGGAACCCTTCCTGGGTTCAAATCCCTGCTTCCACAGTTTCCTGGCTCTGTGAACTTGGATAAAAATCTCAGTTTCCTCACCTCTAAAATGAGGATAGTAATAATAATACCTTATAGGATTGTTCCGAGAATGAAAGTGACATCATCATAATAATGGCTTAACAATTCCTAACCTAAAGCACATTACATCTTAACCATAATCATTCTTTCCATCATATTTACAAAGGGGAGGTAACATCTTTAGTATCAGGCTCCAAAATAATTGATGAAAGTATCTCAAAAGGTAAATGCATATACAGAGATAAACTTGGAAAGAAACCAACTGGAGGAACAACATAAGACTTTCTTCATTACGTTTATCATGAGTTCCAGCAAGGATCTGTCCTTCTTTGATCTTATTTTTGCCCTTAGAAAAATAAAAACACATCTCAACACAGTGAAGTTTTCAAAGTGGAAATACGACAATATTCAGAAAGCCCAGACCTAGCAATTCTTCACAAATGCTCCCACTTAACAGCAACCGATGACTTTTTTGGCTATAATGTGCCATACATGGTACCTCATCTAATTACAGAAGTCAGCATCACCACAGTCAGTTCCGTGGCTAAAAATGATGTGACAGCAAATTGGTTACAAGACGTAAAAAATGGTGGACACAAAAATGAAGAATATCTTTGACTGCGAAAGGTCAAGATGAGTTAGTAAGCTATTAACTTGGCTCATTTTTCAAATGATGAGTCCATTTTTATGAGACACATTCAGTGTTTTCAAACTGCTTATCAAGATCCTAATTCTGTCATCTTAAAGGCCTGTATTACTCAAAATTTTAGAACACCAATTAATATCTTAGTTGTCACAGTGATGTGACCTGGAATATGAAAATAACTCAAACTTTTAGCTTGTTTTTGTCTTCCCATGCAGAGTAAACTTTTCAAAACGAGGGGCTTCTAAGGTGTACCACGTTGAGCCAGATAAAAAGTAAACCAGATTGGTATGATAGTCAGCAGTAGAAAGAGAAACAAATTAAGTACTTATAATTAAAGCCTGAGGAATGAAAGAATTCACACTTTCTTAGAGCTATTATTTCAGACAGTCTGGTGTCAGAATTAAAAGCCAACCAGTGCATCTGTTTACATTGCCAAGGATTTTCACAGTAAGAAGGGCTAGGAAACACATATTTTTTAATTAGGGCCCAAATCCCAAAGAACACCTAAAAAATAGGATGTCAAAAATAAATGTTCTTGTGATTTGTATTGTCCAATGTCTAAACAAAGACAAAAAATTATGTTTCTTACTTCTCCTTTATAAACACAAGTGAAAGGAAAAAAGAAAAAAAAAAGAGAGAAAAGAAAAGAAAAGTAATTCTGTTGCTTTGGCCACAGGCTCCTTTTTTATTATCCTGCTTGTTTCTGGCTTAGCTACTGCTTTTCTTCCCCAGGATGAAATAATATAGGAAAAGCCGATTAAGGAAAACTTCACTCACACAGAAGGTTCACCAAGATGGCTCAGTTACCAAGCCTTAAAAGCTGAATTACAATGGCCACCTAAAATGACCATTCTATACTTTAAAGTACATCTCCTATTTGAAAACTTTCAGTTAAGTCTTTGCTTATCTTGAGCTTTGAATTAAAGGAAAGTCCTCTTTAAAATCCACAGTGATGGATTGAAAGCTGTAGTACTCAAATCTACCATTAGCTTATTTTTACTTCTCACCAGCAAAATTAGAGGTATTTTCTGCAATTTCCAAGATCACTCTTTTGGTCAGTTGAAAAAAATATATAAATAGTAGTATTCTATACACAAAAGTGAAGAGACTTCTTTCCCTCGTCTATTTATTCAACAGGTATTTATTGATCATCTATTATTTGCCATATGCTGGGCTCGTTGCTGGGAAATACTGAACTAAACAAGACATCACTGCATATAGCATATAATCATAACACAAGGTGTTACCATCTCTAATATTGGAGGTATAGGGTTCTGGGAAGCGCTTACCAGTAGAAGAGGACTAGGATAGACTTGAGAGATGATCAGCCCTCATATCTTTTATTTGACAGAGGAAGAAACTAAGATCCAAAAAGATTGAGTTGCATAATCCCAGAGCTCTTCAGTGGAAAAAAATCACAGGACTAGAAATCATGTCTCCAAATTCAAATCTCAAACTCCCTACATAGCAATACACTTCTCCCCAGAACATAATTTTCCTGAAAACAATAATGCCAAGCCATGAATGCCAAGTCAAAGCAGTTGACTTGTTGGAAATATGCTTAGAGATCAAAGGGTCAACATTCTTCCTAATTGTATAGCATTCCGGATGGTGGAGAGGGAGGGCTCAGAGGTCAGACCCAACTGGATCCTAACCTTAAATCGACCATACCTAACCAGTGACCTTGGAGAAGAATGAAACTCTGAAAAATCATCTGGATTTTTAAAAAATCTTCCAAGTCAGGATCACTATATCTACATGAAAGGGGTACATTTCATGAAAGAGTTGAATTGAGTAGAAACTAAATACACATAAATTTTTGTCCCCTCTTCTCACTCATGTAAATTGAACAGAACTGATTGAAAGACCAGGTTAGCAGAAACCACACCTCAGTTTCTTTACTTCTTACCAGTTATTTTAGCATAAGATCCAGCCTCCAATTTTAATCCATTTTTGTAGGTCATTTTTGGCATACCTCCACATAATTTAACATTTCTACTCTGTGAACGTTTTGGGAGTTAGAAAGCAGAGATTAAACAATTGAATTTCGAGAATTTCATCAGCATACATCCTCTAAAGAGAGATGGGAAGGAAACAAGAGTCAGAAGAAATATTTAAAATGAATAAAGCCCCCTATATAATGTCGTGGGCCTCTTTCCATTATAGAACACAGAAAGCCAACTAGCATAGGTAAAGGGAATTTGTAGATTCACGTATCTAGGAGGTCCAGGAGTAGATGAGCTTCAGATTTAAGTGAATCCAGGGACCCAAATGATGAATTCAGTACCTTGTCTTTACTTTTTCTTTGCTGTTTGGCTCCCTGTTTTGGCTTTATTCTCAGGCTTTTTACACAAGGCAGGAAAGATGGCTTCTGTCAGTCACAAGCCTACATTATCTTTCTATCTCACAAAGGAGGAGAGAACCCTCACTTCCAGCAGGCTAATCTCAAGTCTCAGGGAGCAACCTGATTGGTACTGCCTGGTTCTTAGAGCCATCTCACAACAAACCTCTATGGCTGGGAAACAGAGGACATGGGTTACCATGTCTCTGTACATGGAGCACTGATGGACAAGACCATTCCACTCAAGCTACATGTAATAGGTCCTCCGTTGGAAAGTGGGTTTCTCTTTCCTGAAAAAGGGAGTAAAGGGATCCTGGAAAGGCAAAAAAATGGATATCCACTCAAATAATGATTTTTAATTTCCCTTCTTTTAGGACCATCCAGCTCAATTCAAAATCCTCTGGAAGACCCTGGTTGGTTCATTTTATTGCTTTGTAGTAGCTTCCTACACTGGCTAATGGGTACTTCTGGTTCAATATGATAAGGGAAGGACTCCACCTTTGTCCACATTCACAGTATAGTGGCCACAGCACCAGCACACACATCATCACACATCTGCATTATTCAAGGCATAATGCAATCAGTTTTTACCTTGAAGGTGCTTATACCCTATCTCTGCATACATGTTAGGTCACAAAACTTTAAAAATCATGTACTCATTTATACAAAACATGGATTCAGAGTCTATGTTTAGGACCCTGTGTTCAGCTTTGAGGGATGACAAAAACATCAGTCTCTGTCCTCGAAGGACTGAGGAATCTCTCAAAGATATCACTTGAAGCTGGAATGTGCAAAGAGGACTCCATGTATAATTAACATCTGAGCTGGGTTTGGGGGCATAAGTAGAAGTTTCACCGTTAGGCATGTACAAAGAGGCCAAGACAGAAAAGTTGAAATGTGCTTTCTCGCTTAGTGAAGAGATGACACAGAGGAATGGGGAATAAATAGCAAGGTAGCTTTTAAGCATTCACCAATGAAAGTCTGCCTAAATATGTCATGGTTCTCCAGTAGGAGGCAATACTGTGCCCCAGTTCTTCAGGAAGAGGCAGGGCTAAATGAGCAAGATGCATTAATGAGGAAAAAAAAAAAATCCAGTGTCACATTGACAAATATAGTACGGCCCATTTACATTAAGTAAAAATCAGACATGCATATGTTCGTTAATGTAGATAAAAGGTCTAGAAATGAGTTATCCCAAACTGAAAATAGGAACCACCTCCATAAAGAGTAGTAAGAATGAAGCAAGCAGCAGGAGTGAGGTGGGAATTTTCCTTTGCTTTTACACTTCCGTATCACTTAAGCTCTTTTTTTTTTCCACAATAAAATTTTATCTACATGTTGCTTGCCTAATAAATAAATATTGTTTACATAGAAGGAAGTTTTTGATCAAAATCAGGACCAAAATAACACTGGCAGGATAAGGAGTGTGAACTTTTAAAAATTAATGTTCTTGTTATTTTTGGTTGTCAGTGGGGTAGATAGACAATACCCTGAGCAGGACATTAGGAAGAATAACATTTTGCAGGTGGGATTATCTTCAAGCCAATAAACAAATAGGCAGGTAGAACTCTCTGGAGGTCATTACATAGATAAATACATATATTTTGTAGGTGTATATATATATATATATATATATATATATATATAAATTAAACAAATATATAGCCTAAATAAATATATTTTATATAGGAGGTTATTCCAAATACATATAATGAACATATATAATAATGAATATACATAAATGAATAATAAGAGTTAGGGAGAGAGAAGAAAGACAAGTTCTTTTCTGAGTATGAGGGATTTTAAGATATCAAAGAAATGCCTTTAGGGATGTTTGCTTGCAAAGTGTCTTAAAGACAACACGTCTGGATACGGAGATCACAACAAGCAGAGTCGGATTTCAGGTTACACGTGGCAATCATCTACATGAAGATGAGAAGTAATGAATGAGGTCAAAAGGTCATCAGGGAATAAATGAGGTTAGCAAGGGAAAGAGTGAAGAAAGCCTAAGACAAAGCTTTGAGAAGGATCATCCATTAAGAGAAGAGAAGCAATGCACTGGCTCATTCATTCACAACTAATTTTTTTCAAGGACCCTGAGCCAAACACTGTAGGTTTTGAGGACAGAATAGAGTGGTGGAAAAAATGGCATGGTGACCGCCCACAGGGACTTATAACCAGTGGAATGAGAACACCCACTAACGTTAACTGAACGCTTCGTGACTTTGCAATGACATTGAAGTATCACATCAACCTTAAAACAATGTTATTATCATCTCCTCTCTATGGATGAAGACATGAGGCTTAGTGAGGTGGGCAATGTGTCCCAAGTCATACAGCTATGAAGTGGCAGGGACTTGATTTGAACGCCAAGTTTATCTACCACCACAACCCATAAGCCTGTGTAATGCTGCAAAGTGGCCAACCAAGGGGTCATAGAAGAAAAATGAGAATAAGAAAAAACAACAACAGCATTCTATGCTAAAGAAGACAGGGACAGAGTCATGGGCCTGCTAAGCCATGTTATCAAGGAGGAGGGAAACTGATGCAAGATCACTGATTTGATGATTAGAAAGTCATATATTCATTCATTTATTCACTCAACCAATATGTATTAAGCAGCCAGCATGTATTACCGCATGGGCTTTGAAAGATCAGTTTTACTTGTGTGGGGATGGAAGCCAATTGTGAAGAATTAAGGAATGAGTAGATGGTAAAATTGCTTGTGTTAAGGACTCCTCTGAAGAATTGGGTGATGGAAAAATTAGCTTAAGAAGGATTTTCAGGCTATGGTGTACCTAAGCAAGCATGCAGAGGGAGGATGGAGTCAGTAGAGTGAAAATACAGGGAAAGAGGATGATGGTGAATACAGACGCTTCCTATGGATGGAGAAAGAGAAGGAGACGCAAACTCCTGAGGGAGAAGGTTATCTTTAAAAGGAGGAGGGTCCCTTTTCCTCTGATAGGGGAGAGAAGAAAATATGAAGGAACTGAGAAATGCTGCTGCAAAATGCAATCACAGGAAACTGTACCCATAAGATTTTATGTGCACATTTCCAGACATTGGTTCTCGACCCTGGCTACACACTAGAATCATCTTGGCAGTTGTTACCAACGGTGATGCTTAGACTGAACTCCAGACCAATTAAATCAGAAAAATGTGAGGCTTCTTCAGGCTGAGGATATCCAAGGCTGTAAAGAGGACTTGGAAAGGTGTGACTAGGGGGGAGGTTACATGTGATAACAACTTGAGTAAAATCTGAAAAACTAGGATCCAATAAAGAAATGAATTTGCCTAAAATAAAGGAAGGAAGGAAGAAGTGGGCAAGAAAATAGAAACACTGGTATGTGGGCAGATGACAAAGGATCCTTATAAATTTCCAAATTGCTGCAAAGTAGATACACGTGCATCCCATTACTTACAACCATAAACTGTACTAAGCACGGGTCTTAACAGTACTACTCTCTTTTGTATTCCCAATCAATCTACATCAGAGTCCCTGGCATACAGTGGATACTCAATAAACATTAGTTGAATGAATAACCTAATAAAAAAATAAATGTATAACTCAGGTGGCAGCCCAGCCCTCTCTTCAAGTGTCTAGAATCCTTGAGAAAGGTGGAATCGTCTCATACGCAATCCCAAGTCACTCACTGCAAATACTTCTCACGTCTCAGATCTACATGGGGCCTCAGCTGGTTTCAGGGGATATGATTTCAACATCTTTATTCTTAATGCCATCAACAAAAGGTTATGTGGGTAATCGATTTTTACTAAAGTTTTACAAAAGTGAGAAAACAATGGGGAGGGGGCTTTATCAGCAAAACACCAGCCAGCAAGCAATTTAAGATTAGCTATTAGACAGCCATAGTGTTAACTATGCCACTTGGCCGTTCTCATTGGCCATTATTCCATGCTGAGTCCTCGCCTCCTGCCATCTTGCCGCACTCTTACTTCCGTCAAGCTTCACCAGTACCATCCAAACCACAAATTTCACCTTTTCTTACGCAGAGCAGTTTCACTATGACTATCTCCTACATCCAGGCTTGGGGGGGATCTCACTTTTCGTACCTAAACTTTCCCAGAAGTGCTTTTGCCAAACCAAAGGTTAGATATTAACCCCAACCTTTTTAGGGCCCCAGACTTTCATAGCCAATTATGATTTTAAATGGCCATTTTTTTCCTTCCTTCCATACAAAAGAATGAATCATCCTGGGAAAACAAACGGAAAATCTCCAACCCAATAATAAATGAGGCCCCGTGAGGGAATAAACATTCGTCATTGGAAGTCCACGGAATACGTATACACGTTACTGTTGAGAATAATCCTTACCTTCCTTATTGAGGCGTCTCAAAATTAGTGTCTTTGTCTGTGAATGTCATCATCGTATCCAGTCACATGAGCAGCGATGTGAATACGGCGGGCACTCATCACAGACGCACTAATCATGAGGATAAAGGGCAAAGATGAGATACTCTCTGAGATTTTATACCTTATAATAATAGTGGTAATAATAGCTGCTTTGTATGTCCAAAGCCGTTTAAAAGCATTAACATTTCACATGGCCACACATCCTCAGAAAGCAGATCAATATTTATTCTTCCAAGTGTGTCGAGTATACAGTTGCGGCACCTCGAGGTGAAAGTGTCGCCCTGCCAGTGTCAGCCTCAGAACTTGGAAATCACATCCCCAGTTCATTATGTCAGAATAATAAAGTGACCCCGGCTGGCTGAATGTATTCATTAATGGCTGGGGGGGGGGGGGCAGGGCGGAAGGAGAAGACAATAAGGCTTTCGGAACTCACAACGCTACATAGCCGGCAAGGAAACACTATTATTTGGTGTTGCATCAGTTCTGGAAGGGAAAAACATACACACACATCACACATCACACATCACACATCACAGCAGTCCTGTTTAGTCCTTTCCAAAGAGAATTTATTTTTGTAACTCCTGATCCAAGTAATTTTAGTGCCACTGATTGGAAGGGGAGGGGGATGGTAGTAAGAACTTCCTTCTGGAGTCTCTCTCTCTCTCCCCGCTTAGTGTGTGTTTTGCTGATTAAGCAAATCGACCTTAATTAGGAACGAAGTAGAAAAGAACTCTGCAAGGTTTCCTTAAGCAGCGTCAAAACGACCACAGCCCATTCTCAGAGCCCATTAAGAGGTAATCAACCAAGGCAACTAACAAGTCACTCAGACCAGACTTTTGGAATTTGGCTCTTTTGTTCTGTCAGTTTGAAGAGCGCTGGGCGAGTGATGCAATTTAGAAGGGAGCTCTTTCAGAGCTTTCACTCAGGAAGGCATCGAGAGCTCTGGGGGTAGAGCTTACTTAGCTCAGAAAAAGGGAAAGAATGCAAGTTTGCATTGACAGCTTGATCCCAGAGAGAGGCTGCGGGGCTGCTTGTCTGGCGGGTCCTCTGGGTGTGGATGAGGCACAGGCAGGAGCCTTCGTCTTAAGTGAACGTGCGCCTCCAATATTAAAAGGACAATTACCTTCCTGTGCATTGCTCGCTGTTTGCTACTGCTGTTTCCTTCAATAAAACCTCTTTTCACTTGCCAATGGGAACCTGTCAGGCAATAGTATTTTTCAGGCATGATACACATACTAAAATGCCCTTGTGAGCTTTTAATACATTTACAGTTGATAACAATAGGGCTGTTTTGTCAGGAAAGGTAAAAGAAAAGTATTTGTTACAAATGCAGAGCAATGGCAAGACAGGATGGACCAGTGTTGCTGTGCTTCGTGGCTGCTGGTCCCTCCAAAGTGTCAATCCAGCTGCCGGAGAGCAGGGAAAAGGAGCAAAATGTGATCAGGGTGTGGTCTTTTTATTCAAATTGAAATTCACCTCTTTTTTTCTAACATAAATACATTTTATAGACAATATATTGTTTCAGGGAGTAGAACAGATATTCTTCTTTGGTGATTACTTATTGATTTTCTTTTGTCTATAACAATTTAAAGTACTTTATTGCTTACATTTAAATAAATGCTAAATCAATAGCAAGTTATACAACTATATAGTAGATATATGTATAGAGACATTATCCAGAATTCATGCCCGGGTCAGAATGGAGACTTGTAGAAATACTCACTTTAGATGACTCTTATAAGAGCAGAAATGTGAAGAAAAAAAAGATCTTACATTTCATCCTCAATTTTTTTAACATCTTTATTAGAGTATAATTGCTTTACAATGGTGTGTTAGTTTCTGCTTTACAACAAAGTGAATCAGCTATACATATACACATATCCCCATATCTCCTCCCTCTTGTGTCTGCCTCCCACCCTCCCTATCCCATCCCTCTAGGTGGTCATAAAGCACCAAGCTGATCTCCCTGTGCTATGCGGCTGCTTCCCACTAGCTATCTGTTTTACGTTTGGTAGTGTATATATATGTCCATGCCACTCTCTCACTTCGTCCCAGTTTACCCTTCCCCCTCCCTGTGTCCTCAAGTCTATTCTCTAAGTCTGTGTCTTCATTCCCGTCCTGCCCTTATCCGTTCATCTGTCGATGGACACTTAGGTTACTTCCATGTCCTGGCTATGGTGAACAGTGCTGCAGTGAACATTGTGGTACATGACTGGTTTTTGTTTGTTTTTGTTTTTTTTTTCATGACTGTTTTTGAATTATGGCTTTCTCAGGGTATATGCCTAGTAGTGGGACTGCTGAAACGTATGGTAGCTCTATTTTTAGTTTTTTAAGGAACCTCCATGCTGTTCTCCATAGTGAAGTTCACCTTTTTAATAAAGACCTTTGTTTGTTCAGATCCTCTTGGATGATAACACAAGCCAGGTAGGCGGTGGGCGTGCAGCATCCTTATATTTGAATATACATTTGGCTCTTGGATTCACCATGGAGCACTGTCTTGAAACCTCAAGCAAGATGAATTGTTCCATAGATAAACCGCCACTTAAAAGAGATGTCCACCCCAAAACTAGAATCCTTGAGTTATAAACTACAGTTTGCTGTGATCACAGCTCAGGTTTGTTTCGTTAAACGAAACCAGATATTAAATAATAAATAATCAATAGAGAACGTCTATCAGCCAATTTCTAGAGAGATTTCTGTTGTCATTCAAACAACCATTTGGCTAGAGTTTTAAAAAATATATATATGAGTCATCTATTATTTGCATAATGGTAACAAGTTGACAGAGATTTTGAGAACCAAATAATAGTTCTGGGGTCAAAAATAAAGATTTTGATACTAGCCCACAAATAAATACATATTTTCATGAAGGGACATACTGGTGAAAAGAATTTCTGTTGTCATCCTAAGGGTGAAATGGATCTTCTGCATTATTCTGCAGGATAAAGGGAACTGGGGGTCATTAAACTATGCTCCCCTTCAGGAAAGAAATAATACGTGGTATTAGTTGCTCAACCTGTATTACGGTATCTACCAATGGGAGACAATATACAGTTAAGAGGACAGCTCCCATATCTGACAGTATGGATCCAAATCCTGGCCACGATATTGTTAATTCTACGATCTTAAGTAAAATGTCTCCAACTCTCTGAGCCTCAGTTTCTTAACCATTATTGTGTGATGGCAGTAATAGTACCTCCTAATATACAACTACATAGTACTACTGTTACAGTATCTACTAAGTACATTTCTTATAGGAGAAAATTAAGTAATAAATATACTGTATTTTGTATCAATCCTGTAACCCTATAAATAGTAACTCGTTATTATTCTATAATACTTACTGAAACATATTTATTGATTACTTATGAGTTGTATTCCAAATTAACACGTTATTAACCAGATTGATTAACAGTAGTTGCTGTAAGCAACCCCCGAGTTTCCACGGCCTAACTTAATAAACGTTCACTCGTGGCCACCCAAAGTTCAATGCAGATAAACACTTCTCAGTTGTCTCCTACCACATGGTGACTCAGGGATCCAAGCATTTTTTCTCTTGTGGCTCTGCCATCTCTAGAAGCCCCCTCAGAGTTTTCTACTGTATTATTTGCTTTTATCTGTCCAAGAAGTAAAGAACAAAATGTGGAGAATCACAGGGCGTATTTTAGGGGATAAACTGGAAGTGAGGCACATTATTTCTGGCCGCATCCCTTTGCACAGAGCTATGTACATGATCCCACCTAGATGCAAGGAGGCCAAAAAACATACTTTTACTGTGTATCCAGAAAGAAGAAGAAGATTTGGCTCAGTAGACAGCCAGTCTCTGTCACCAACATAAACCTTTATTAGCTGAAGTCAGTATAATTGAGAGTAGTTTCCTTAGCCATATTTGAAGCACTGCGTTTGCCAAATTATGCAAATTAGGAGCTTTCTGAATATATAATGTCCTTCTTAGATGCACTGGCGCTGTTGACCACTAAATTCTTTTATACACTCACCTTCCTTGGCTGTCTCTGGGTTTTTCTTCTACCCTCTGACTATTCCTCCTCACTCTTCTTTGCTGATTCCCTGTCTAACATATGTACCAGAATGCTGATAACTGAACTCATTTTTCATAAAAAGTTTTACTTTTTT
Source organism: Physeter macrocephalus (assembly GCF_002837175.3). Classification (NCBI taxonomy): domain Eukaryota; kingdom Metazoa; phylum Chordata; class Mammalia; order Artiodactyla; family Physeteridae; genus Physeter; species Physeter macrocephalus. The sequence continues at coordinate 24,448,529 of NC_041231.1, forward strand.
TTTCTTTTTTTAACAAAAGAAAACGTGCATTCTCCCTACTCTTCCTCAGATTCCGCTCTTGACTAATCTTCTCTGGGAAGACCTTTTCTAAGATGGAGACTGAGCTGGGTGCCCCTCACCAGTATCCCTGTAACCTCTGTCAGAGCATTTGTTACATGGAACTCTCAGCGTCTCCTTAGCGGAGTCTGCTCTTTGGAAGTGATTTGAAAACTGACTCTTGTCTTTTACCTGAGTTTCTCCTCCCCTAGTATAATAGTGTCTACCACATAGCAGACAATACCATTCACTGAATGAATTAAGGAATTTCGAGGTAAATCCAGCTGTACATCTTAGTCAATAAAGAAAACCAAAATACAAATGGAACTTCAGTGCTATCAAAGAATAAATGAGTCATGAAAAAAATTAACGGGAGGAATATACATTTACCTTTATAAAAGTATAAAAATCTTTTTTTTTCCAATTTTCAACATTTAACACCATACCTTTTAAAAAGTAAACAATCTTGAATGTTGCACCAGTTTCCAGTAAATTGACTTTGGAAATATTTTTATTTCCTTCATGTATTCATATACTATCACTTGAAGAGAAAAGACAACTTAGAACAAGCCTATCAAAGAGCCTTCTCCCAAAACTTGCATGCTATGTTAAAAAAAAAAAAAAAAAAAAAAAAAAGACCATCTCTGAATCTCTATTAGTGAAACTTTTCTTTTGGCAGCCTAATATAATTACAAGACAAAAAGTTCCTTCTAAGATACAAGAAAAATACTTATGCTAAAGGTGGGTGACTTTTCAAATTAAACTTTGATTACAAGATTTTTTATCAAGGTTTTTCCATTCATTCACTGTGAAAATATATAGTGTGACATTTTCTTCAGTATTTTTGCATTATTGTCTATTTTACATCTTATTATAAATATTCACCTCTAAAAAGTGTCTTCCTTTATAACAAAACTTCTTAAACTTAAGGGTAGTAAAGACTACTGTTAGCACCTTATTCAGTTCCAAATATTAAAATATTTCGCACTAAATCCTAATAATTCTGGTGACCTATTCAAACTGATATCATTAAAGTTTCTCCTTTGCATTTAATATATACTGCATAGTCTATTACCATTATAATACCACTATATTATCAATATTACTTATTATATTATACGTACTAAGAATGTTATTTCTTGCCTATTAAGTCTACTTTATCATAGGCAGGGCACCATGATAATTAAAAGCTCATCTTCTTTTCTGGAACCAGACTTCCTGAGTATAAATCTCAGCTCTGCCATTCACTATCTGCAATTACAATTCATAACTTATATTACCTATCTGAGCCTCAGCCTCCTCATATATAAAATGTGGATAGAATAGTCCTTAGCCCATAGGCTTGTGGTGAGGATCATATAAGCTTACACATGAAAAGTCTTAGAACATCTTCTGGCACATCAAAAGCCTCTAGAAATATTTAGCTATTATTACTTACTGAGAGAGTACTATATGTTCCGTTTTTCTAAATTTCTTATTTCTGTTTTCCCCCATTCATCCTACTTTAATCTGCCTTCTAGCTTCACCCACCTATTGAAATTCCTCTAGCAAATTGTCACCAAATTACCAAACTCGGCGGTTTGTTTTCCATCCTGAAGTATCCTTCCTTCTTTACAACATGTGGCCTTTGAATCACCCATTTTTTGGAAATGTTCTCATCTCTTGCGCAAGAAGAGGCTCAGAAAAATTCAGAGAGACTGATATTATAGTTTTGGCCCCAGAAAAAATAGTGTAAGGAAAAGGTTGTAATTGGTTTACAGGTAATGTGATGGAAAGTAGTCCAGTAAGAATAGCTAGACTCCTGGACTCCAGTTTACTTTCTCTATAGTTCATCCTCCATATTGGACTTTCTAAGACAAATATATGATCTTGTTTTATTTCTGCTTAAAACATTTCTTTCAGGCTCTTAAACAGGAGTTAAGGGAACTTGGATATAGTTTGCATGTTTGGGGGGCGAGGGGTCAGGAATCTGTATTATATGTGTGTGTATGGTACATTTTTCCAAGGAAAGAGTTCATATACTTCCTTGGGGTCCATTCCCCCTAAATCAAGAACCACTGGCCCAATGGCTAAAGTCTAAAATCCACAGATATACATAAAAAACTCCACCTTAACTCTCACAGTCCTTCTCTCTTTTCCCTTTTCCCCCATGCTCTTACCATGCTCTACTAAGTACTGCTTTTCACACTTCCAGGTTTTACAAACTTTTTCTTCTTTCTTGAATATCAGTGGCCACTTGGCAGCTGAATACTAATTTTTTGAGATCCAGTGAAAACGTCATCTCTTTTTAGACATCTATCTGCTGCAATACACCAAGCATTATTAGAAATTCCTGACTTTCACACCCAGAGAACTATGTACCACCTAACCTTATTATCCATTTATCATATGCTGTTGAAGTCATCTGAGCGCCTATCACCACACTGAAGGGTAAACTCAGAAGACAGGGACCAGGTCTTATTCACCTTTGTGTATCTACCAGCAGTGAGCACACTGCTAAGTGCTACGTAAAGAATCCATAAATGTTTCACAGATGAATGAGTGAATTACTGATTGTTGTCTTGCTTCAAATTCATCTGTTAGGTGGATATCGCATGATATTTTCTAAGGGATCTTTTTTTTTTTTAATCAGTGTGGTTAATCCACATGAATACCATACTTGTGAATTCAGGAATAAGGTGCTATGTTTCACACTCCTTAAATTGTTTTAAATCGTGTTAAGTATCATATCAAAAAAAAAAAAAGAAGGGCTTCCCTGGTGGCGCAGTGGTTGAGAATCCGCCTGCCGATGCAGCGGACACGGGGTGCGTGCCCCGGTCCGGGAAGATCCCACATGCCGCGGAGCGGCTGGGCCCGTGAGCCATGGCCGCTGAGCCTGCGCGTCCGGAGCCTGTGCTCCGCAACGGGAGAGGCCACAGCAGTGAGAGGCCCGTGTACCGCGCAAAAAAAAAAAAAAGAAAAACTTGATAGTTGGTGATGAAACAAAGATTTGATAGCATGATTTTTAAGTCCTAGGAGGCCAACACTCTTTCCACTAGTAACTTTTGTCTAAAAGGGACAGTTTGAAGTTATTTCAATAAAAGCACCACCATACATCTTGAACTGAACACAGCAGTGCTGCAGTAAAGGCCACATACATAGCTCCAAAGGGAGACACTGAGATAGAAGCAAATGACATATTTTTAAAAGACATACATCTAAAGTACTTTTTTCTTTCTATGATAAATATATTTTCCATCCATTGTTTCATCTTCATGTATTACAGAAACACCAAACTTCTTTTGATCCACAAGAGAAAGTTTTCTTACAAACATGTATAAAGAAGTTAGAATTAGGCATGCTTCTGGCATCTTCCCTTTTTCTGGAGCACAGGATTTTGAAGCAGGAAGAACATAAACAGTACACATTGACTCCTGACACACCATTGCTTTCTTCAACTAGAATAATACAAATTTGCAAGTGAACAAAAGAGTGGGAGGTAGATATCTGATTTACAATGTTTCTGTGATAAAGAACACTGTAAAAAAAAATCCATGTGAATAATAAAGCATTGTTAACTGAGTCCTGACATTTCTATTCTAGTGACAACGACAGCAGAACTGCATACGGGCGCCTTGTGCCACTTTGAAAGTGGGAGGAAGACATATAATTATAATTCTTACAATGACGAGAATTCAAGAAAATCTGGGGGAAAATTTATTGAAACACATATTGACATATCAGTATTATAAATTACTTTCTCTTATTGACCTCCCCCCCAAAATTCTTTTGTTGGCTAGCTCATCATGAGACAAAAGGCATCTCATGAAAAGACAGACCTGCCTTGAAAATTCTCTTCTTACATTGAAAACTATCTACCATGTATTTATTCTGTAACTTGCTCAACATGCGAGATATATTAGAGAAATATATTTTCAAAACAGTTTTAACCTCCATTGTCTTGAGCGCACGTATCAACTCTGTCATGTCACTTATCCAAAATCCTCATGGAAACCTTACATTTAGGCAAAACTAATGAATCTGTTTTAATACCCTTTGCAAAAGTCAAAGAAGATATAATATTATGTTTTCACTTAACATACATTTTCATCCATCTCCTTCCTTTCTTTGCTGGATGGTTAAGAGGGGAAAAAAATACTACAAAAATTACAGTGATGTTATCAACCGCAGTGTTTTAATAGAGAACAGAATTGGAAATGGCATTTTGCTGAGTGAATCTCTAAATGAATGGGGAAAAAAAAAAAAAAAACCACAGGGATGAATTTTCTCCTGGTGTTTATCTCCACTGAAGTCTCAGAGGGAAGACTCCCAAGTGTTGAAGGAAGCTCTCTAACTGACCCCATTACTGCCTTGGGCGCCAGGAAGGCAAAGGGGCAGTTGTAAAGTCAGACCCTGAGTGAGCATCGTGGAAATTATAGCGTTGTGTTAAATGCATCCTCTGCAGGGTGCTTTCCTATCTTCAGAGAACACTCATGAAATGCTGCCAATGGGAAAACTAAGCGTTTGTCTTTAGAAAAAGTGCCACCTTTTATGAAACATCTGGAGCCCATCCAAAGGGCCTTCAGAATAGATGGAAGAACGTAATAAAGCAAAACACCTCAGCCATTGAGGGCTAGAGTCATTTCTGCACACGTACCAGGGTTATTCATCCACCATCATAAATACTCGTGAGACCAAGGAAGAACGCAGGGTGTCTGGTCCGTGTAGAATTCAACTCAAGGGACATGGAACCAGTAAGCAAAAAGCCCACTTACAAACTTAGAAGAAAACATATTTTGGCTATTTCTTGCAGTTTACTTATCCCATTTCATCCACACTCAATATTTCCTCTGCTTGTTAGTGATAAGGATACACATGAGGATTTGGCTTTTACATGAACCTGGTGTTTTCTACAATGCCTGTTGTGATGAAGAATAAAGATTAAGATACGTGAGGAAATATATAACGACTAGAGATATTGCACTCTTGTACATATCCAACGCAGAGAGCATATCAGCTAAGTCAAGAAAGAAAGAAAACCACAAGGACTGGGGAGGCGGGTCAGGGGGAGAAGTTACAAAAGTCAGATTGACTAACGGGTACCACAGAAAGAGCACAGTAAAAGAGGGTCAAAGATTGGGTCCCAAAAAGTGATAAAAGTAAATTCACCTCTGAGAAGGAAAAAAAAAAAAAAAACACCAAAAGGACCCAAAGAAGCCCAGCGTCATTTGCTCATTTGTATGTGAATTAAATTGACTGCCTGTAACCACGTTGACCTGGTTCTGTCCTAGGATGCTCTTAAAATTGGGTAGTAGGTTGGGGAAAGAAATATCTCAGAGTTAAGTTCTGGTGATGAACCTAGGACAGGGCACCAGCCTTTAAGTCTCATTCTGACAGTACGAGAATTTAATAGATTACTCGTTTTCTAGAAGAGAATTTCAATCTTTCCTAACTGATCCATGGCAACTAGTCTCTTTGAAATCTAGAAAAGTAACTTTTGCTCGGAAAGGAAAAGAGAGGATCATTTCTAATTCTAACTCAAAAATCTTCTTAAACATATGTGTGCCCGAAGTATTGGATGCGAGTGTTTATTATCGGCACTCTGCACTCATCTCAGCTGATTTGAAGGAATCTGTGCAGAGATAGATGGAAACAAGACAGAGGACTTTGGAATCAGAACAAACTTGGTTTGAGCCTTGGCTGTGTGACCTCGGACAAGTTGCTTCATCTCTCTGAATTTCAGTTACCTTGGGGCTCATAATAGCTACACAAAAATTTTGGGGACCACTCTCCTAGGTATTAGAAAACACGATCTAGGTGGGCTCATGCTAACATGACGCATAAACTATTGCACAGTTACCAGCTGGACTCAACAAGCTGATCACCTATAAAGGTATTCCTTTCAGAGCAACCTTGACAAGAGCAAACGTACTTCCTTTAAAACCTCAGCAGTATCTTCTGATGACCTACAGAGCTCTCCTAGAGAAACAAAAAATCCTCGCGCCAGTCTGCCACAGTTATTGAACTGGAAACACCTTGCATATTTATGCCTGTTTGTGTACCACCAAGGGACAACCTCAAAGTATGGCTGGCTCATTTCAAGTTTAAATATCCCATTAGCTAAGTTGGAAGGTAGGTCACGTAACCCAGGAGGCCCTGTGGTTCCACCTTAAGTATTATTCCTTTAGAGTTTCTGTTACTGTTTTCAACCTTTTGAGCTCTTGCAAATGTATCTGGCATTGAATTAAAGTGAGATTAATCCAAAGCAGATGTAGTAGTAGTAGTAAAGAATTGCTCTGTAGAAAGCCTACCCATCCAAAGTACTAAATTATAAGCACACAGACACAAACAAATCCATAAATATCAATCTTTAAAGTGATTTAAAATGCAGAGTTTCATATAACTCATTTGACAAAAATACAAATGCCAATGCACTCTTAACAAAGAGCTAAAATGCCTAGTTTTATCTTTATGGAAACATAAAAGCATTTCAGATGCTGAGGACCTAGAATCTCAAAGAGTCTTCATCTCCAATTACCAAGAACAACTCAAATTTTACCCAAACCGCCCACTCTCCATGGCTAAGACTGTTCTCCTACTTGAGTTCTTAGATTTCCAAAGAAAGAGACCGGCAGTGCTTCTTTGTCCTATAAACTTGGGGGGAGAGTGTGCGGACCATAAAAGCACCTACAGCAATCTAAAGCATAAAGGGTGGATGACATCAGAGTTAATACTATTGTTATTTTCTAAGTGAGAGTCAGAGCACTCACCTGCTAGACACAAAGGATTTCAGCCAGGCTCAGGGGTTCTTTTTCTATGACAACCTAATTGATAGAAGCTCTTAAAGAGAATCAGGAGATTAATCTACCCAACTGAAAGGACGAGGACCAACACTCATCATCTAATTTCGTAATACCCTGTAAATATGGAAGATCTCCTTAACAATGATAGCCTAACACGATCACATGCATCAGAGTCCCAGGGACAAGAGCCAAACTGCCTTATCTTCCATCATACATTGTCCTTTCTGCCCCTTCGTTTGAACCTTGGCCTCACTGGGGATTTCTGACCAGCTATTAGTCATTCAGGGGAATTTCACTGGTACAAAAATCAGGTTACAGATGGCAGAGAAGGGATACCTGTGGGCAATCTATCTGTTGACAAGTGTGCCTCCTATAAATAGACCATAAAGACCCCAAAGGCACAACCACGCCACATTCCTCTTTGTACCTCCTGCATCTTTGTTAAGAGGAAGGACCGTAGCTTCCAAATGCCTAAATTCAAATTCCTGCTCCAATCTTCACTAGCTTAGGAACACACCAATGAATAAAGCACAGCCCCCTTCCCCTCTAAACTGCATTTTCCTCGCTAGGAAAACTATGCTTATAATAACCTCCTCATTGGGTTACTGTGAGGATTAAAGGAGAATTCGTTTAAAGCCCTTAGCCAAAGCTTCTCATGGTGTGGAGCGACTGTTAGGTATCTTATTTTCATTATTACAGCAGGTGCTAAGTGAATGAATGGACGGATGAATTGGTGTCTGGAAGATGAAACTGACATCTATGATTTATCCAACATCCAAAATTCTGTAATTTGACTCAGTTTCCAAAGAATTTCATATCTGAAAACTTACCTGAAAGTATGTCACCTGTCCTGGCTATTGTTGTACCTGTTTTGGATGCACTATAATATAGCGGTAAGAGAAAGAGACTAGAGGCCAGGGGAACCAGAAGTTAAACATTTCATTGCCTACCACTTAGTAAGCAGACACCTGTCTACATTCATTCAACCTTTATGCCAAATGCTCTGCTAAGGTCAGGAATACCAAGGCATGGACCCCTTTCCTCACAGAAAAGAAAGACACACGCCTAACAGAATGTCTTGGAAGCACGGAAAGAACCTTTGTCACCAGTCAAGGAAGGCTTCAGAGAAGGTGAAATGCCCATGAGGATGGGAAATGGGTTTCATTTATCCCCATATTCCCCGTATCTGGCAGGGTTTCTAAGTCCAGCAGCAGATGACAGATAGCTATTAAATAAATAAAGGACCGTCTCCTCCAGGTTTGAGGGATGAGGAGCTGAGTAAGGTGGGGAAGGAGGAAGGGAACTCTAAGCAGAGAGAATGGCACTTGTAAAGGGCACTCACAAACTTGGGAGTCACAAATGTCTGTGTGTGGAGAGGATGCTGTTGGGAGGAAAGGATCTGCAGATCAAAAGAGACAGTGGCTCTGAACACACTGTGTGAATTCAAAGCCCTGGATAGCTGGATCACTACTGTGCTGCTCATTTTGCCCTGATTCTGACCTTTTTGGCATCCCACAGGGCTCTGAGATGGGTTCCTCATCTAAACATTCACTAGCTCCAGGACCTTCTCCAAAACGCCTGAAGTCTCCCTTCCGCCTTTCTTTATAAAAATATTTTAGAGAATCACTAAAGAATAAAGGCATACAATACTTGCCTTCATCATTCCTTTCATTAAACAAAGGAAATACTTACACTAATACTTTCCAAAGAATAAAATTATTGACGTGTACGCACTGACCACTCCGGACGCTAACGTTCCTATTTGACTATCTTGGTTTCTAATCCATATCGTTGCATCAGTATTTTATAGCATTCATTTTAAAGTTCGCATTTTTAAATGGTCATTTTGAAAAGGATTTTTTTTTTCAACGAAGAAATATATTTTTCTTAGTTTTTACAAAGGCCTTTTGGGTCAAAATGCTCATTTAAGAAAACGTGAAAGATTCTGAAAATTTGGAAAACTCATGGTCGTTACAGGCGTTTGGAAAATTCAGAAAACACTTTTGTGAGTGGAGGTTTTATCTGAGAATCTTTCCTACGTATAATTTCCAGGTAACTGCCATAATGAAGAATAAAAATGAATCCTGCAAAGGTTGCTTTATAATTACACCCAGATACCATCTGATAAGGAGACCAAAGAGTTCTACACACTTCCTGGTTTCTGGCTCTGTCACCTCCAATCAGTGTTAGTTTTGAATAACGACATTCACCTCAATGTTTTCATTGTAATTTTAATTTTGTAAAAACCATTGATCGTTCCTCAAGACAACTGTCATTCTTTCCTTGCCTCAGCGTCTCAAAACCTGAGTTCCTACCTTTGCTTTTGCCTTCTCTGGAAGTGAAAATATAACTTTAACTAATGTTTTCAAAAAAGGTTTTGTCACAGCTTACCCTTCCCCCTCCCCATGTCCTCAAGTCCAAGCTCTAGTAGGTCTGTGTTTTATTCCCGTCTCTTTCCTCAAAATTTAAGAAACATTGCACCACTGTTTTTTGGCACTTAGCTTTGGCAAAAATGATTTGGGGACAACCTCAGAACAATTCTTTCTTATATGATCTAGTTTTCTTATCTGGGCGCTTGAAAAATATCTTTATTCTTACAATTTAAAATACTTTGTAGGATTATTGGTCTCTTTATTACTAAATTTTAGACAGTGAGATACACACTCGTAAATTGTTTCTACTGAAGACATACACATCAAGATTATCTTTAAACAAAGCTTATATTTAAATTGTTTTGGTTTCTTCTTTAGGAAACTATTAACTCTTGGGTGAGATCTATGTGCTCTGACCTCTGTATCTAACACCATTTTCATCACCATAAGTTCAGTCCTTTATCCTTTACATTTTTTTGGCTCAGCGGCCATGGCTCACGGGCCCAGTCGCTCCGCGGCATGTGGGATCCTCCCAGACCGGGGCACGAACCCGCGTCCCCTGCATCTGCAGGCGGACCCTCAACCACTGCGCCACCAGGGAAGCCCTATCCTTTACTTTTAAACTATGGGAAAGTTGTTCATATTTATTCTCTACATGACTATTGATATTTTCTGTAGGGCCAGTTCTCTGTTTTACTGCCCAGAACGCAGATTTTAATTCTGTCATTATAATTTTGACTTCATCAGAATCTCTTAATTCACTGTGTCCCTCTGGATCTATCCTGCAGGCTTTTCACCTCCATTTGTTTGCTCCTTAATATTTTCTTCTCTTTTCTTCACAGATTTCTTCAGGCAATCTAATCAGAATCTCAATTTTTGAAAATTTTCTGTTTATTGTAAAAAATCATACCTGGATTGGTTAGAGCGACAAAGAACTACAGCTCGCTGGTCAGATCAAAAAGCACAGCTCCTCAAAGGAGAGGGCAGCTCAATTTTCCAAATGATACAGAATATTCATTACTGGACCAGGCAAGGTGTTGGGGCACGGTGGGGAGACAGAGGTTGTTCACTGCCCTCTCAGCTGAGCTAGCCGAAGCGCCAGACTGATTGGATTCTTTAGTTCAATTCTAATGAGTAGATATGTTGTGTTAATTCTTCCCAGAACAAGCAAGCCCATATTTTGTGGACATGAGCATTTTTCTTTTTCTATATTGTCAGAGGTGTTTAAGAAGGAAGCTAGGAGAAATTCTATCAAGGATTGCTATAAAGACAATATTTTAAACTTGGAAGCTGTGACTACAGTGACTATTTGGCCTGTGGAAATAATTTTTTAAAACCTATCATGATTAATACATGGAATAAGTGGATACTTTTTTAAAGGAGACTTTTGTTTTTTCCTTGAAATGGTCCAAACACTTCATAGAATTGTTCTGTTATTTTTAAGACCTGGAAATGTAACCTAACTTTGTGCTAGCCTGCTTTAAGTATTCTAAAATATATTCAGAATAGTCTACCTTCACATGCTGGAATACTGAATATTTTACGCTTGGACAAGGAGCAAACCGTAGGTCTTTCGCCAAGCACCGTCAGTGCACTTGAGTATGGGTTACCAAAAACTCTGGAGAATTTTTTTTTCTATTTATTGTTATAGCTGAAATCCTTGTGTCTCTGGTAGGCTTTAAGTGACATAAATATGCATTTCCATCTGCACGTCCTTGTCAGGAATAGTTCTGCTGGGAGGTGTTATGCCACCCAAGTACTTCCAGAATAGAGTCTGTTAATCCTGTTACCACTATAGAAACTCAGAGGAAAAGTCTACTCAGGCCACTACTGCAGCTGCTGTGGCTGCCAGTCTTCCAGTGTGCCACACCCTCGGTACCAAGAGGAAGCCTAAGAAAATGGATTTTCCTTCAGGTGGAGAGGGATGTAGAGGGCTGACCTCAGTCTATTACTTAGACCAGCGGTCTCTAAAGTTTTTCTGGTAAACCTTTATTAGTAAAAGAGGGGGGAAAAGAGCAAGGCCCACTTTAGGTAGGTATGCGTACACATACACACACACACACATACACACACACGTGCGCATGCAATGGATATATAAGTTGCCACATTAACCGCTATGTATGTTATAAAATATACCAAAATAACTATTATATGATAATTTTCTTTAAAAAAAAATGTCAGTAGCTGCTCTAACCCGCATTGGATAGACTTGTACCTTCCCTAGGAGGGAGATCATTGGACTAAACTTCCACCAGATGGGCCACCAGGAAAATAGATCATAAACCCCAGTTAGGCTTCTGATAGATGCCATAATACACTGGGCACATACAATGGGCCAAAGGAGTTGTAAATGAGCGTGTGCTTTGCTTCTCTACTTACTCCCTCTTGTTACCTCTTGCCCTTCCTCCTAGTGTGGCTTGACTTCTAGCCTCCAGGCTCTCTGTATAGATCTCATCCCTAGCCTACATTTATATAGGCATGTTATGAATGGGTATGAACCTGTCAAGACCTACAAGCCAACAGGGATCCTGCACAGTCTGTCAACAGACATGTCACCTCAGAGCCCTCAGGACACAAAAGCAAGAACCAGCTAAATAAACGAAATCCAAACGTCAATCATCCAATAAATATTTTTGAACAAAAACGTATAGATCTATAAACCCAAAATGAATGTCTTTCACTGTCTAATTCCATATAATGCAGCAGAGCTCAGAATTACCCATGCATCTAGTTGTGGAACAAAAATTCTTCAGAAAGGCAGTGGATATGAAAAAAAACCTCGCACTTCTCATGATAGTGAAAGACTGTCTTTTCAGATATAGAAAACCGAAGACTTGGCTCAAAGTTCTGTTTGAATTGATAAAAATAAATTATTTTATTGGTAAAACCTAGAGTCAGCCAGAAAAGAGTATGCAAACTTCCCCCAATCACTACTGATGTGGGTATAAATTGACATGATCCTTTTGGAAGGCAATTAGTAAATTATATGAAAAGCTTTAGAAATTTGGCCATTAATCCAATTAAGTCCTTACTTATAAATTAAACCTGCATAAATGAATAGATATATGAAAAGATTCATGAAAATAGTGTTTAAGAATATTTATAATAGCAAAAATTGGCAACAATTTACAGTTTTATTGAATGGTGGAATGTTAAATAATTTATGATATGTCATGCAAGAAATGTTATGCATTATTTGACTTCTTATTTACTAAGTACTTATTATGTTCCAGGCACCCTTCTAGGAGATTGCAATTAATTAATATAGACAAAGCTTTCATAAAGGTGATATTTTAGTCAAGGGTAGAAGAGACATATACTCCATAATCAAGTAAACAAATACATAAAACATTTTCAGAATAATGGAAAGCACTATGAAGACAAAGAAATGGTGATGTAGTAGAAATGGCTGGTGGTGAGGGCTTGAGATTAGTTTATATAAGGATTTCTCAAATTCAGAGGAAACCATATTCTTTGTGTAGGCTTTTTTTTTTTTTTTTTTTGTCGGGGGGAGAGGCAGGGAGGATTCCTGTGCATTGCAGAGTGTTCAGCACCATCCCTGGCCACTAGTCACTAAAAACACTCATCCCAATCATGACGGTAAAACACGGCTCCAACCATTGCCAAATGTCCCCTGGGTGGCAAAATCTGCCCTAACTGAGAACCATTGCTTTAGATTTAGTGTAGGGAAGGCTTCTTTGAGGAGGTAACATTTGAGCGGAGATGTATGTTTTTAAATAATCTTTAGGATATAGGGAAACATTCATGAAATAATTGTAACATATATAATACAATATATTCAATAAAATCACAATACTGATTTTCTTTTTAAACCTCTATCTACACAGACAATATAGCATGATGGTTAGAAGCACAGACCTGTAGCCAGGCTGCCTTAATTATAATCCCAACTCCATCACTTTTGAGTTGGGTGACCTTGGGTAAGTTACTTTATATCCCTGTGCTCTTGGGTCCTCATCCAAAAAATGGGGACGATACTAGTAGTACTTAACACATAAGGTTTCACGGAGTGTTAAATGACTTAATGCATGCAAAGTTCCTAGAAGAGTGAGTGGCACATCTTGGAGACACTATATATAATATATACATATATATGCATATATATGTATATATTAAAATTAGATAAATATTCTAATTTTAATATTTTATACATTAGAAATCTGACATATATGTAGATATATATGCTATATATACACCAGATTTTTCCATTGTCTTTTTGTGAAACAAATGAAATAATGTGTTAATAATGGTAGACTTACAGGGGATTTTATTTTCTTTGGGTCTTTGTGTATTCTTCACAGTTTTATAGATACAAATGCAAATGCTGCTTTCACATCAAAATAAAAATCAATATGTATTTTAGCACAAAAGAGAGAATTTTTAGACTTTCACCAGGATCCACTGGCATAGCGAGAGTGGGAGAGGAAGACCAATGGAAGATGTGCTCAGAAAAACCTGTCCCAGGGAAAATGAGTCCATTGTCAACTGAAAGCTGAGACACCCCACGTTCAATCTGTCAGTCAGCTCATCAGTCATCTGAAATTTACTTAACGCTTGCTTTCTTCCAGACACTGTGCTAGGTGCTGGAAAATCAATGATGAATGGAGGTCACATTTCTTCAAGGAGCTCACAACAGAAAAGGGAAGAGAAATACATCCACAATTAGCCACAGTACAATAAATGGAAGTATAGGCTATAATGAGGACCAACCCAGGTCTCTGGGGGCTCCCAAAGGTAACAATTTCAGTTGGAGTGGGGGGCAGTGTAGGAGGCTTCACCTAGGAGATGACACTTGCAATGGTCTTTGAGGGATAAGTTTGGAAAAATGCAATCATCTGTAAGAATTCTGGTTTTGAGCGAACACAGAGCGCGCTTCCTAATCAAACACCAGCAACATCGCTTAGCCTAGAGAAAGGAAAATCAGAAAGGACAAAGGAGTTATACTTCAGAAAAGTGTCTTGATCTCATATCAGAGTGCCTGGTTCCATAAAGCAATTTGTGAAAGTTTGACTGTCATAGGAATTAGAAGGCGTAAGTTCAAGTACTAGCCCTGCCCCTTACCAGCCGGGTAATCTTGGGCAAACCATTAAAATCTCTGACACTCCGTCTACTTCCTCATTCATATAATGGTGATAATAATACTTTGCAATACTGTTGTGAGCGTCAAATGAGATAATGCAAGTAAGAGACTTTCAGTGACATTCAAATAGTTGGGATGATAAATTGTGATGGTTTTAACATAATAGAGACGATCGTGAATAATTATAATTTAATTTTTAACATTTATATTTAAACATAACAGTAAAAAAGAAATCAAATGTATACACAACACCAATTATACATGAGATTATAGCCTGATTGGCTTCATTTATTTTTTTCAGAGCTCTTAACCTATTACTAATCCCAGTGCATCAAGCTATAAAAACTGCTAACCAATTTCCTAAGATAACATAATCTCTATTTCTTGAGACACTTTATACTAACGTTAAACTGAAGCTAAGTGCATGACAATGAAACGGAGACTCATAATGGCAAACTGTTTTCATGTCTAAAGAAGATTCAACCACTTCCTAGGACTGAATTGCTCCTTGTTAAAGTTTAGGATCGAGCTATAAAAGTATATCACTTAGCCTATGTCTGCCTACTGGTGCAAAGTATAGTGGCAAGCAGAAAACGGAGGTAATTATCTAGAAACATTAGGCCAAAAATCCCACTTCGGCCCCAGAACACTGAAGTTGCTTTGCAGGTATCAGGGAAGCCTGAGGAGGGGGCCATGTTGAACTTTCTCTTAGAACTTTCTTCCCCATGAATCCTTTTTACCTTGAACACTCATTGCTATGACATCTGGAGGAATAATATTCTTTTGCTTTTTCTCTCTCTAAAAAAAAAGATTTACTAAGGCTGACTGAAAAGGCTTAAAATGTCCTCTTGTCACGGCCCTTGATAAACATTTTATCTAATGTTTTTTGAAGCAGAGTTTTCAGTTGAAGTGCTGCAGAAGACAAGGCAAAACAATGCTATGTAAAACTGCTGCTTTAACCTGAATGTCTTAAAAAACAAAACAAACAAACAAACAAAAAACCTGAATGTCTTTAAAGGACATCTAACCAGAGCTGGCATTTGAAAAATTAAAGAAAAAGAAGGTCCAGTATAATATTCTTAGTTCATTTATCCCTCCCCCATCAAAAAATAGATGTAATGAACCCAAGATTTTTTGTCCAATCTAACTAACAGGATATAACAATGGAATGCTCCAGGAATTACTTACTGCCATTCATTTCGAAAGGTGAGAACACTTTAGGAAGCCTTCAACCCTCACCTTGAGAAAATTACCCCACTCAGCTTCCAAAAAAGAAAATGTGGTTTTAAAAAAAAAAAAACACCTTCTTTGAGTATCAGTTACCTTTTATTATGCTTTTGTGACTCTAGGGAATCCTTATCTTCCTCATTTTATTCTCTCTTTAGTCATAGTATCAAATCTCAAATTTAACTCAATGTAAGAAAAATAACACTCTATACATCAAGAAAATGATTCTAGCTCTTTCTAATAATTTTCATCATGTGTGATCATGTTGTATGCTTTTCTCTACTTTGTGTATTGTGTCATTACCTACCAAGCTGTGGAGAAGAAAGTCCATATAGTCTAACAATAACAACAAAATATCATTTCTGACATTTGTGTGAACTTTACAAACTTTACATACAAAGGAAAAAACTTTTTTTACCTCTACCGTGTCAGCTTACTAACCATACTTATTTATTAATGGTTTAGTAGCTTACACTTTGCTGTTTTTTTTTAACGATTTTTAAAACATTTATTTTTATTTTATTTATTTTATTTTTGGCTGCATTGGGTCTTTGTTGCTGCACATGGGCTTTCTCTAATTGCGGCGAGCGGGGGCTACGCTTCGTTGTGGTGTGCGGGCTTCTCATTGCGGTGGCCTCTCTCGTTGCGGAGCACGGGCTCCAGGTGCGCGGGCCTCAGCAGTTGTGGCACGTGGGCTTCAGTAGCTGTGGCACGTGGGCTTCAGTAGCTGTGGCTCGCGGGCTCTAGAGCGCAGGCTCAGTAGTTGTGGCGCACGGGCCCAGCTGCTCCGCGGCATGTGGGATCCTCCCGGACCAGGGCTCGAACCCGTGTCCCCTGCATTGGCAGGCGAGTTCCTAATCACTGTGCCACCAGGGAAGCCCGGAGCTTACACTTTGAAATGTCACTTGTCTGTTTCGATCTGATTTCAACCACAGATAATCACAGTACTAAATTCTAAGCTAGAGTATAGTTTAAATCCAAAGGAAAATATAATTCACCATTACAGCTTTAAAAATGGTCCAAACATTTGAAATACACACTCACCTTAAACATTTTGGTCTAGAATTAAAATTAAAATCACCCTGCCTTAACATCTTATCTAATAATTTTCATAGAGGCTTCTGGAGTTTAGCATTCACAAGAAAAACTTAACAACAAGGAACTTTTGTCAAAGGCAATTTGTCAGTAGAATGGATAAGTTAATTGAGAATAAGAGAATGGGAAAGAAAGAGCTACTGACATTTTGTGTGTATGCATGACGTGCGTCTGCTTTGCTTTGTTTTGCTTTTTCATGAGTAATATGATCAGAAGAGTACTGCTCACAACATCATTTTGATTACAGTGAGTAAGATGTCTTAGGAGAGTTGTTATTATAGTTGAGATCAATGATTACTGAAACACAGGCTGACCTTGTGCTTTGCTGTATAGTGCTTCACAGATACTGTGTTTTTTTTTTTTTTTTTTTTTTTTTTTTTTTTTTGTGTTATGCGGGCCTCCCTCTGTTGTGGCCTCTCCCGTTGCGGAGCACAGGCTCCGGACGCGCAGGCCCAGCGGCCATGGCTCACGGGCCCAGCCGCTCCGCGGCACGTGGGATCCTCCCAGACCGGGGCGCGAACCCGGTTCCCCTGCATCGGCAGGCGGACGCGCAACCACTGCGCCACCAGGGAAGCCCTGTGTTTTTTATAAATTGATGGTATGTGGCAACCCTGCTTCAAACAAGTCTATCAGCGTCATTTCTTCCAACAGCATTTTCTCACTTCGTGTCTCTGTGCCACATTTTGATAATTCTCACAATATTTCCAACTTTTTCATTATTACTGGATTTGTCATGGTGATCTGGGATCAATGATCTTTGCTATGACTATGGCAAAAAGACAACTCACTGATGCTTAGCATTTTTCAGCAGTGAAGCATTTTTAAGTAACGTATGTACCTTGCGTTTTTAGACATAATGCTGTTTCACGCTTAATAGACTACACTATAGTGTAAACAGAACTTTTATATGAACCGGGAGAGCAAAAAATTCGAGTGACTCGCTTTATCGCAGTATTTCCTTTATTGTGGCCGTCTGCAACAGAACCAAGAATATCTCCGAGGTATGCCTTGGAGTCCAGGTTTGAGGGCACAGAAGATTAAACCTGAGTGGTAGTATTTCAAATGAAAAAACAAGAGATGGACTTGTGAGATATTTAGAAGGAATAATAAAGAAAGACTGGAAGGTCATTGAACGGAGAGATGGGGCAAATCAAATATTTTTAAGTTCATGAAACTGGAAAAATGACAATACTATGAAAAGAAATTGAACTGTGAATTCTCCAGGGATATCCAGGATTACCAAGTTTGGGGAAGAGAATGAGGGGCCAATAGAAAGAGACACAGTAATTGTAAGGATTTGGCCAGTAATTCAAATAAAACATCCAATAGTCAGTTGCAAGTTTGAGACTGCAATTTGTGATGACTCTGGGTCTCTTGAGGACTATTTGCTCTTAGTCTTTGAATTCCCAAGAGCCAAGTACAGCTAGGCACATAGTTTTTGTGGCTGGCTGGTTAACTGCATAGAGATTTGGGGCCCAAGTGCACAAAGAAAATAGGATGTGAGTGTGAACGAATACAGACTTTAAGACCAAGGAACAAAGAAAGGAGCCAAGAGAACAAAGTTTGAGGAAAAACTACACTGAAGGAATGGGCGGGAAAAAAGAAACCAATAATCGAGATAGGAAAGGTCAAAGAAGTAAACCCAGACAGAGAAATGGGAAGGGAAGGGAGGGGGAAAACAAGAATAGGATGGGAGGAGCGGGGGGCGGGGAGAAGAGATGCTACTTATTCATGATTTGAATTCATATAGAGAGAGACTCAGAAGATGCACCAATGCAAAAATTCGAAAGTCACACTTAGTGAACAAAAATGAAAATCATTAAAATGTTTCATGAATGACTTAAAGTAAATAAATTAATAGCTCCTGTCACATTGATTCATCCATTGCATGCGGGTACTCAATAAATGTTAATTGAATTAAATTAATAACATTTGCTCAGTGGTAATAAAAAATTAATTTACTGTCTGTCATCTCTGTTACTTAAGTTTATGCCCATTGCTTCTACAATTACTTCTAGCCCAAATAGAAATTTTCTATTTCCCTGACTTTCAGGACACACTTTAATTTCTTTCCCAAGAAATACAGTTGAACTTCTAATTTTTGTCCTAATTTTGGTGATTTTTTCCTGTTGAAAAAAATTATTTTCTCTAAGTTAATGTCAAGAACTATGTATAACATCCCAAATTTAGTTTCACGAGTTCCTTATTTAATTCCAAAATAGTTTTCTCTGCAGAAGATGTGATACCACTTTTTATGTGTTTCTCCTTTTAGCTTATGCTACTTTATAATACTTTGGGTACAAAGTCAAATAACACCACAAAAGAAGGAATCTGGGGAAATTACTGTTAGCATTCCATCTATAAGAGATGGAAGATGTCAGTAACATTCACCCAAAAATTGTGACTCATTTCAGATGTCAGAATTCTGGGTTGAACAGACTGGGTTCTGAAATGTGTGTTTGTCAGATGATTTTCTAATGAGTAACAGATAGTTCCCAGTGGGGAATGAAAAAAATAAAAATAAAAATATAAACAGAGATTATAGAATTTAAATAACTTTATGAATGGCAGTTTAACTTCTCCATAAAATTCTCTCAGTACAAGCCCAGTGTCTCCAAATGGTTGCTTAATGTAGCACACCACTTAGATTCAAAATGCTATACTTAAAAGTGTCGAGAAATTAAAAAGAGAATCATATACCACTTGGCTGTATACTGTATTCTCCTCATGTTCTTATATTCCAGTAACCTCTATCCAACTTTTTTTTGTTACTGAATTACTTTGTGCAAAAGCAATTTACATTACATGCAGCCTGACTACGTGTGATAATTTGAACTGATTGTCAATTAATTCTGTAGTAAATAGCTGCTGTAATCTCTATACTCATCAAAGTTTTGTTATCTATCAGCTCTTCCTGAAATGCTCTTTAATGTACGGGATACAGCAGCTGTAACTAAAGAGGCAGGATTCCCTAAGTGTGCAAGAAAGTAGTCTTGCTTTGCAAAGACTGCTTAGGTATGTCTGTAAAGCGATGTTATTTGCAAGGCTTGATTTCAGGTAGGTGACACATCACGGGATTTAGACTGAAGAGGGTTTTGCTGACGTGCAGTCCCAACACTGAGGAAGCAGAGATAAAAGCTAAGAACAAACTGGAGAAAATGTTGCATAATACAAAGAGACAGGGACAAGAGCAAAGCTTTTGGAATCCAAACGGCCTGGGTTCAAATCCCAGCTCTACCATTTACTAACAAGGAAGCCTCAGGGAACTTATCTAAATAAACTAAGCCTTGGTTACACTCATTCGTCTGTTAACCTGGGGTACCAATTTATACATTTCCCATCTGTCCTGGGAGGCTGACAGTACCTACCTCCTAGAGTCTTTGTGATGCTTAAATTAAATAAGGTACATAGTGGTAACACAGAACTTGACATACAAGGTATACAACTCTGTGTGCTGTGTGTGCGCGTGCGTGTGTGTGCGTGTGTATGTGTGTATAACGTGGTGGTTTGATATTCGAAATTGGTGATTTTGCCCCATGGAGGAAATGTGGCAATATCCACAGACCTTTTTGTTTGTCATGTCCTAGGGCAACTGGTGTTACTGGCATCAAGTAGGTAGAGGACAGGGATGCTGCTAAACTTCCTACAATCTCCCTGTGACAAAGAATTATCTGGCCCAAAATATCAGTTCTTCT
The DNA here is from genome assembly GCF_002837175.3 of Physeter macrocephalus. Taxonomy (NCBI): domain Eukaryota; kingdom Metazoa; phylum Chordata; class Mammalia; order Artiodactyla; family Physeteridae; genus Physeter; species Physeter macrocephalus. The sequence goes on from NC_041231.1 coordinate 24,468,837, forward strand.
CTAAGTACTGAAGGCATAATTTGAATGGCTATTTGTGATTAAAGCTGGTCTCATATGCAAGCAAGAAAAATAAACTATTATTTTTGTCATCATCGTCATCATCATCATTATCATCCCTATACCATTAGTTCGGTGAATCTCTCTTGGGTTAAAGGAACCCAAGAGTTTCCCAATCTGTTGAACTAATTCTATCTATTCAATATTACATTAATTGCTATCAACAATAGATGTTTTTCTGAACCCCTATTTCTGTCAATTCCTTTTAAGGTGAATCAAACTGCAACCAAGAGATTTAAAGTTAGCAGCCTAAGAGGGAGGGAATAAAAATTAAACACTGTTGAAAGCCAAAGCTGTTTGGAGGCTCCGAAAGCAACAAAAATGGCCTAAGACAATTGTGCGTGCAATACTGTCAGCTCCCGTGGCAGTTAGGAGCCTTTGGACAGCAACTGTCTCAGGATTAGCTTCTGAAAATCACTGATGTACGTATCAGTGGGCTGTCCTCTCCTTTCTCCACTCTCAAAAGCAGAAGGCCCCTGTGGCAGCGGTTCCCAAACTTTTCTGCATGTTGGAATCGCTCAGGGAGCTTCAAAAATCCCTCAGGGAGGGGCTTCCCTGGTGGCGCAGTGGTTGAGAGTCCGCCTGCCGATGCAGGGGACGCGGTTTCGTGCCCCGGTCCGGGAGGATCCCACATGCCGCGGAGCGGCTGGGCCCGTGAGCAGTGGCCGCTGAGCCTGCGCGTCCGGAGCCTGTGCTCCGCAACGGGAGAGGCCGCAACAGTGAGAGGCCCGCGTACCGCAAAAAAAAAAAAACAAACAAACCCTCAGGGAATGTGATCTAATCTGTTGAGGGGGAGGAGGGATTGCCTGAGCTTTAAAAAAATTCCAAATTTTTAGAAGGTTTCCTAGATGATTCTACTCTGTAGACACGTCTACCACCGTCCTAGGAGGCAGGCTCAAGCAGAGATTTCCACCTACCTCAAACTAAGAAGCAATTTCTGGAAAGACAATGAAAATGGATTTGGCAAGAATGTATTTCTTGCACGGAGCTGCCTAAGCGCAGTAAAATTAAACCAGGTTGCCAACTGTTTTATTGATTTCAGTCACTCTGTGAGCATCACTGAATCAGGCATTGGGCTAGTGATGGAAAAGGCAACTCTCTAGAAGGCATCTTCACTATCTGCCAATAGTGCTGCCAAATCACCAGGACTGATGCTTGTTTAGGTCTGAAGAAGTCCCTGGGCGTCATCCTGGATGCAGGTTTGAGAACACCTTCTGTTAACTCTTCTCTCCATCTTAGGATGATTTAATTGGTGTAGGTAAGCTATGCACTGCCTGCATCACTACCCCGTCTGGATGTTTCTGAAAGCCAGGGACCATGCCTGTCTTAGTCAGCACTTAATCCCCAGTTTCCAGACCAGTTCTTGTTATATAACAGACCCTCAACTATTCTGTGGGAACCAGTAAATGAGTATGGGAGCTCTGAAATACATAAAGCACCTAGGTCTTTTCAGCCTTCTCTGTGCCTCTCCAAACCAGAATCTCAGTCAAGGACTTTGCTCTAGGTTCCCTGCCAGGTGGTTATATGGAAATAAAAGCCTGTTCCCAAGAAGTACACCCCCAAAGCCACAAAGACTATCACCTTCATAGACACCTAACAAATGGCAAGGCAGAGAAAAGACTGGCGAAGTAAGAGTCTTTAAGGGCAGATGTAGAAATGAGCTTATAAGATGCTTATGTGTGACTACTTTTCTTTTTTTTTTTTGTGGTATGCGGGCCTCCCTCTGTTGTGGCCTCTCCCGTTGCGGAGCACAGGCTCCGGACGCGCAGGCTCAGCGGCCATGGCTCACGGGCCCAGCCGCTCCGCGGCATGTGGGATCCTCCCAGACCGGGGCGCGAACCCGGTTCCCCTGCATCGGCAGGCGGACGCGCAACCACTGCGCCACCAGGGAAGCCCGACTACTTTTCTTATACAGGGGAGGAAACTGAGGTTTGAGGACACAAAGAAATAAAACAACTTGATTGAGATCATATACATTACTGAACATTACTGTCCAGCATTTAAGACCCTTCTACTACTTCTGAGATCCATAAAACATTATGACAAGAAGCTGACAACATTCTATGAGATTTTGTTAATCCTAGTGAATGAATGCCTTGATTCTCCCCACCCATCACTATAAAAACCACTGTGTTTTTGAAATAAGTGGCACATATTAATGTGGGTAAGATTTTATAATTATTGAACTTGTATTCTTACATATATTTTCATTCAAGATAATCTTGTCGAATAATGCTTCATGCTTCTAAATAAGATTTTAATCTTATAAAAGTCTAGAATGTGAATTTTTCTGCAAACGTCCCTTCTTGGATCACGAGGTCACGTCAACTATAAGCGGGTCTGTGTATGTGTGTTTTCTTTTTTCATCTAGATACGCAACTCACAAACGAAAAGCAGGCAGACGAGAAAGGCATTAATACCATCGTTATAAATTCAGTATCCGAATTCAAAATCACAGATGGACCAGCCAAGGAAACCCCCAGTGAGAAAAAACTGTCAGAATCCAGCATATCACTGTCCTCCCTTGAAGAATGCCAAACGAAATTTTCCTACCTCCAAACTCATCCTTCAGTTCATCCAAGAGACACTGATGGTATGTTTCTCACAATCAACCCATCTCTAAATAAAGCTCCCCAAACCCCAGCCCCTGGAAAACCATCATATATGCTGTTAGAAAAAAAAAGTCTTTATGAATATTAAACAGGAAGGCTTCAATTTGAAAACTCTGATGAATGACACATGTCAAGGTCACCTTGCAATTAGGAGGTGCTTGGCAGGTTGTTTGCTCTCAAAGCTGGGAGTCTGAGGCAAAGTGTTTTAAATAGCCGGAGTGAGGTAAAATCATTCTTGCTATGGAGCTATGAAGTAGACTAAAAAATGGCCAATTTTTTTTCTCTTCTTGCATCTGGGACTATTCAACCCGCAACTCCAGGCTGAGAGGAGAAGAAGACAGGGTGGAATAGCATTGCAAAGCTGGAAAAGTATAAATATGCAATAAAATACAAGGATACTTGCACCAGCAGCCTGTGGAAAAGGGTTGGTTCCTCTAGGTAACATCACCTTCTAGGCATTCGAATCAGTGCAAAGCTACACCAAACCACCTCTATATATGACATAAGAGGCAGGTTGCATTTGCAAAACCAATTTCACATTGAATTGATGCTAAATGATCAGCACAGTCAAGTTCAAGGTCATGGACTCCACACCAAGACATATGGAATTTTATTCGTGTTAACTTTGTACTGACCTTCATAGGAGACATAAACCATTCAGGAATGGTGTAATGTTCCATATTGACATTTGCATTTAAAGAAACCTTGAAGTTTCTCAAAGGAAAACATAAAAAGGTACAGTTTCTGGTCTATATTTAAATTCATATTTACTTTTTCAAAATAAGATAAAAAAGTGAAATAAACTTTGCATAACAGAAACTTTGAAATCACATCAGTTTAATTCCTGGCTCTGAAATTTATTCACTGTGTAAGACTGGATTAAGTTTTTTACCATCTCTAAATCTCAGACTCAGTTACATAACGGAGCTAGTAACATGCAATAGGCTGTTTTGAAGATCAAATGAAATAACATGGGTAAAACATCCAGTACAGAATCTGTCACAGAACAGATGCTCGACTTTTGCTTTTCTTATGATTATGGTTTTAAAAAGTAAGGGGAGAGATTTCTAACACGTTATATATGATCTCGTGAAAACATTGCCATGGAGGCTTTAGACTAGAAGACACAATTGCCTGCAGTTGCCAGGAGACAATGCGAATAAGGAAGTACCTCCAGATGTATGATAGGGATAGGTGGGGACTGTGGCAAGGAGAAGAACACTGCCTCTACTCAGCTCCAGCTAATTGCTGCCAGAAGGAAAAAGAGGTTCAGACCAGCCAGAACTAGAGTGTTACAGGAAATCTCCCAATTTTTAAGCGTTGGCAATAGTTCTATTTCTTTTATGAAGCCCCAGACACTCCCAACAATACACAGCTTTCGGCTAACTTTGGCCAATAGGCTGCCAGGTATGACCCTGAGTCCAAGATGATGTCCAAGTTTCTGGTTTTGTTAGAGCTTGATGCTAATCAAGAAAATACACAACAGAGGAGAGTTCTCTGCATTTTGACAAGAGAGAATTTTATCAGATCGTGTCAGGGATGCATGGATTTTTACTTGCAATGGATCTTGGTTGTAATGACCCCAGAATTACGAATTACCATTATATGTATCCACACAATACAGGAGAGTGCCCCTCCGGAACCACTCTGATCTGTCTTATCAGGTATCTTGGCAGAATGAGAAGGACCGATGCAGCTAGCATGATACCTGAACCCTTGTATTCGCAGGGAAGACCAAAATGACTACTCCATTAAAATGGCAACACACACTCAGGAGCCTCATGTAGGAAAAGAACCAACTACTCTTTCTTCAAAAGAGCAAAGGAGATTCATGAAGACCATTGAATTAGACTGTTTTCTTAGGGCCTGGACAGAGGCTACCATGACCCAGAAAATTCCAGTATTAAGCTGACAACACAGGTAATAGCTCATCCTTCATTTCCCACACTGCAACAACAACAACAAAATCCCCCCACTGAGGTAAGAGTTTTTGGTACCTGGTTAAAAAAGAGAGCAAAACACCTAGAGTAGTGCCCACAAATAGTGCTAAGAACCCCTCATTCTCCTAGACAGCAAACATCAAGGAAATAAAGAGTTAAGTCAGACTCATTGCATTTTAGGAAAATTTTGATAGTAATTAATTTAAGGATGCAGAAATTGAGAGCTGGGGTCACTGTTCATACTGAGATAAATACAGAAATATCTTTCAGGAACAGCAGGGGAAACAGAAGGGAAAAGAGAAGACTGCATCCACTTTTATGTAGTTTGTGGTTAATTTATTTTCAAATATATAAATGAGTGCATAGGAATGGATGCTTAATTGCTAATATCTATTATTTATATACATTGCCCCACTTAAAACAGGATGGAGAAGCCTCACACAAGCAGATTTTGTAAAATGTGTTACATGCATTAGCACAGTTCATGGTGTGTGCTCTGATGGGAATTTAAAATGATCTTTACTGCACATCACACACGATGTGCTGCGACATTATTATTAAATTGTGCCTCATCCTGTGTGGTCCCTTTCCTGAAGAAAATGCAAAAAGTCCAGAGCACTATCTGTGTCTCTGCTTCTGCTTCTATGTTCGCATTGCAAAAGCATCCCCGTGGATGATAAAACCAGGGATACACACGATATGAGAAAACAGCCTCCTTAAAAAGAATCCTGAGAATATACCTAATTGATGTATAATTTTGAATTTGAGATGTCTCATCCAGGTGGAAGGGGAAAATCATAAATACAAGATACCTCAAAAGAACAGTCTTAATTACACCATGGACTACTGAATAAAATGATTACATTTTCTACACTGTAAATTTCATACAATTAAATGCAATAGTGTCATCTTAGAAAATGTTTCAATTTTATAATTATTTCAGTTCATTTGCTCAGAAAAAAACATAAGCAAAAATTTACTAAGTATCACCCAAATCTAGTCATTCTAGTTCTAAAGAACTGACTTGAATGTTAGCTGTGCTTGTCTGAACTTAAATAGATCTTGACATATTTAAGTAGCTATTAAAATGGATAACATCAGGGATGATACCCCAGCTAGAGAAAGGCAGTCACATTTTATTTATTCCCATTCTGCATCACAGACATTTTTTTAAAGAACTAAATGTCGGGGGAGTGGGAACCAATTTTTATATTTTTTTGGTTTATTTATTTATTTATTTGTTTGTTTATTTGGCTGCACTGGGTCTTCGTTGCTGCGTGCGGGCTTTCTCTAGTTGCGGAGAGCGGGGCTACTCTTGGTTGCGGCATGCGGGCTTCTCATTGTGGCGGCTTCCCTTGTTGCGGAGCATGGGCTCTAGGTGCACGGGCTTCAGTAGTTGCAGAATGCGGGCTCAGTAGTTGCGGCTCACGGGCTCTAGAGCGCAGGCTCAGTAGTTGTGGCGCACGGGCTTAGTTGCTCCGCGGCATGTGGGATCTTCCCGGACCAGGGCTCGAACCCATGTCCCCTGCATTGGCAGGCGGATTCTTAATCACTGCACCACCAGGGAAGTCCCAATTTTTATACTCTTTGACCAAAAACTTTCAGTGATCAGTTGGAGCCAGTGTGTCATGAATCTTGTTATTATGCCAAATTCTCTCAGGGACAGCACATTAACCATTGACGTATGAGAATACTGGGGGTGGACCAGGTTCATCTTGTCTTTTTTTTTCTTACTGTGTTTGGGGGGAGAGGAAGGGGAGACTGCTGTTTATCTGGGGTCACTTCTAGAAGAACCATGTTCTTGCCACTTTAGAAAATGATTCCCAAAGATGCAGAAAGCATGTTTCTGGAGTTGAGGAATGTGCCAGGGACCACAGAGGGCAGCTACAGCTACCTCTTGTTCCTCCCTCCTCCTGATCCCGGGGAATCACGGTGGCAAGAACACGGAAAGCTGGAAAGACAAACTCAGGGATTACAGGACTGTGAATGTGGGGCCGACCTCAGGTATATTAGTGGAAACTCCTTCGCACTGTTACCTTTTCCACTATAATTAAACATGATCCATTCTTATGAGGCAGATTCTTCCTCTCTTTATTACCCCCTTTTTTGTTCTTTTTTAAATTAAAGTATACCTGATTTACAATATTGTGTTAGTTTCAGGTGTACAGCATAGTGATTCAGTATTTTTGTGGATTATATCTCATTATAGGTTATTACAAGCTAATGGGTATACTTCTCTATGCTGTACAGTATATTCTTATTGCTTATCTATTTTATACATAGTAGTTTGTATCTGTGAAGGCCATACCTCTAATTTGTGGCCCCCTTCCATCTCCCCTTTGGTAACCACATTAAGATGTGGTATACATATACAATGCAATATTACTCGGCCATAAAAAAGAATGAAATACTGCCACTTGCAGCAACGTGGATGATCCTAGAGAATATTCTGCTTAGTGAAGTAAATCAGACAGACAAAGACAAACACTATATGATAGAATTCATATGTGGAATCTAAAAATAATACAAATGAACGTATATACAAAACAGAAACAGATTCTCGCTCTTAAGTAGCCACTATCCAGTTAACATTTAGCACCTTTAGAAGCTGCAGTAGTCCTTCAGGGTCGTAAGGATATCACTTAGCACATTATAGCCTCCACATCCTCAATGTACCGTAGGGGTGTAAAGAGGAAATGAAACCAACTTAAGAGAGGGTTTTTATCACGGCTTCTTGCTCAAAGGCAAATACCACTTCCAGCTGAACGGCCTGCAAGTCTTAGATACATCTTAAACCTCCTTTAATCCAGGTTTAAGGAAGGAAGAAGTAGGAAATGAGATGGGTACTCTGACAGCAGCAACTAGAGCCTATGCCATGATGCCAGGTAGTCCAATAAAAGAAATTAAATACTTGGGAATGTGTTACAAAGGTATAGGGAGAGGTGAAAATCTACGTGAGCAAATTACCAACAACAGGAAAACTTTGCCACCTCTTCCCTTGGTCTCTCTAGGGCACTAGTAAATCACTACTACTGGCATTAGCTCATCGGCCACTAGCAACTAACTATTAGTAGACAGACCACTAGTAAGTGGCATTAGCAGAAGTCACAAAGAGAAGGGCATTTAGAAAAAGATCAAACCAAAGGGAAGATACAAAGCAGAGAGAAGGAAGGAGATATACCCCAGGCTTTCCATTCTCCCACCCTCCCATTTCCTACAGCTGCCTCCTATTGGCTGGAGCTAGCCAGAAGCCACCTGGCAGAGCCTGCAAAACACACCTTACCAGTCTTGGGAATACAGAGGGGAGTAGGGTGCGAGGGGAATGGAGGGCGAACAGGTCACCAGGAGGCCTAGAGCATCTGGTGCCAGGCTTGAACGTGACAGAAGAAAGCGTGTGTGTTATGAAGGGCAGGTCAGCTTCAGAGTTAAGGGCTCTGGAGGAGACAATCTAGGTTCATATGACAGCCCCACCACTTCCTGTATTTCTTAAATTCTCTGAGCCACAGTTTCCTCATCTATAGAACAGTAGTAGTACTCAATTGAGAGTTATCTCAAGACCCATGTGAGATGTTTGTAAAGTGTACAGGACTGCAAATTTGCTTTACACGAACCAGCTGACACATCTAACAATGAGAAAGAGAGCACAGATTTTGGATCCACAGTCAGATTAATTCCTTGCTCCACCACCATACAGGTGAAAGTTTTAGGACCGTCAGTGGCAATCCCTAAGCCTGAGTCCTTACATCTAAAAAGTGGGGACCATGTTGTTTATCTCTTATTGTTCATTTATTCTTTCATTCAACAAGAGATAAGTCATTCTTGTAACTTAGGTTTTAGTAGCGGGCGGGGGAGGGGGGAACTAATCAATAAACTAATTAGTTTACTATCCTGTGGTCAGTGCTATGAAGAAAAAAACAAAGCAGGGTGCTATCAGAGTTTCTTTAAGGATGTGATTTACAGGGAAGGTGTTTTAAGCTAAAGACCCAAAGGTTGAGTAGGAGTTAGGTAAAGTTGTGAGGGGAGAGTGTGCAACACAGGCCAGAGACAGAGCATGTACAAAGGCCCTGAGCTAGGCGCATCCCAGGAACTGAAATTTAACCAGTGTGGCTGGAGTGCAGTGAGTAAGGAGGACACTAGAACTGGAAGGCAGAGAAGTAGGCAGGAACCTGAGCACACAGGAGCTTGCAGGCTATAGCAAGGATTTAGGACTTGACTCTAAAGGGAGAGTGAGATGTTCTAATTAATGATTAACAGTATCACAGGGGCTGATGAATTTGAGGTGGGATCATGTGGAAGCAGTGTCAGGACAGGAGGCTGTTTCTGTTGACCTGAGGATGGCTGATGGTGGCTACAGCTAGGATGGTGGATAGAGGCTGATGGGTTTCAAATAGGAATTTGAGAGAGACTCAGCAGAACTCAGGAAAGAACTGGCTGGGAAGGATAAGATGAGGAAAAGGAAAATGACAAGAATGAGTCCCAGATTTGTGGCAATTCATCTGCGTGTTCGGGAGCCATTCACAAGAGAAAACGAGGGAAGAGACAGGTTTGTGGGATACGGGAAAGAGGGACACCCATGATGCAATGCGGCCTTGCTAAGTGTGAGATGTTCTGAGCACAGAGCAGAAGACATGGGAAGCAGGCAGCTGGACGCAGGGATGATGTTTTGGATGGGCCGAGAGGAGTACTAATCATAGGCTATGACTCTGAACAACAAGTTTATTAAACATTAAAGTCCCAAGGAATACTGCAGGCAAAGGAAAATATACCCATTCGGGAGAATGGAAAGTCCGACTCTCTTTTCAAACAGTGCGTCAATTCTCCTCTGAACTGCTTATGTTACTTTTGTGCAAACATAAACTGGCCATATGCAAAACAGTTTTGCCTGCTCATGTAGAATTATTTAATATGTCTTTTAGGAACAGTGTGGAACACACTTGAAAGTGCGGAAAAATCTGTTTTCAATTCATCAATGTTGCCGTGTTTCTCTAGGCAAGAGGCTCTGCTTTTTACAACCAAATAAAAAGGACTGACTTATAAACAGAAAAAAATGGGCTCTATTCGCAAGGGCAAAATAGAGAGATGGAAGGAAGCAAATGCCAACTTGACCAAAGGATTAGGCCAACATATATTTTTTTAATAAAAAAAATCTACAGTATACATCAGAAGCGGAGACCTCCGGAGTCTGCCAATTTGAGGAGACGTTGGCAAGAGGATATGAACCAAACGCTTATACGCCCACTGGAAATTATAAGGCCATTTTACAAACAGATTTTCACACTCTGATAGGCAACACCAGCTCCCATCCCCACAGAACACCCTACACCCCACCTGACTCACTTCCAAGCCAAACTTTCAGTCTCGCACCTACAAAGGACAGGACCTAGTGGGAAAATCATTTTGATATGGTCATGGACCTGAGTAAGTCTCTGAGTCTCTAGCCTAAAAGATCAGGGAGCATTTGCTTGGAATATTTTCTCCTGAGAACTTCTTCTTTGCCAGGGGCTGCTACAGCAGCAGTCTTGGAATTGCAAAAAACGAGGTTTTATGCCTGAAATCTTTGACCACCAACACACCCTCTTCAGAAATGCATACAAAGAATAGAGTCTATGTACGGCACTCACTCACTCCTGAATTTCTGCGGGAGATTTATGGTGACTTAGGAGTTACGGGTGAGTTGGCCACATGCTAGAAACTGGCTCTGAGTGAACAAAAATACACCCAGTCTGGCAAAGAGATGAGTACACACACCACAGACATACTACGGAATAGTCCACCTAAACTACAAATACTGAGTAATGGCCACAGCACCTGCAACAATATATGGCAGTTAAAGTGGTCATAAAAGTCATGGTGTGGTTCTTTACCACTGTCTTATGGGGAAGAAAGAAATGGAGGGTGGGGGTGGGGGGGAGGAACACAGGGAGGAGGAAGGGAGATTTCTGTTTACCTATAGGCACAACTCACTTTAGACCTTTATAGATGTTTTTAAAAGAAATAAGAATGGTTTTCTTTAAAATATTTGTTCCCTTTCAGAGCAAGTTTCCGTGTTCTCCCTTCTCTTAAACACTAAGAAGTATATGAATAAGAAAAGAAAAAAGTTTTCTGGAAAACATTGTTTTCCAGTTACAGTCAACTGAAGTCTGAAAACCAAAGGTTTTTAACATTCTTTTTTTTTTTTTTTTTTTTTTTGTGGTACGTGGGCCTCTCACTGTTGTGGCCTCTCCCATCGCGGAGCACAGGCCATGGCTCACGGGCCCAGCCGCTCCGCGGCATGTGGGATCCTCCCAGACCGGGGCGCGAACCCGGTTCCCCTGCATCGGCAGGCGGACGCGCAACCACTGCGCCACCAGGGAAGCCCTTTAACATTCTTAATGGGGGAAAAATAGATTACAAAAAGTCTAATGTTAATTGATTGATAAGCCCATCAGGAGGAAGGAATTTTTCTCCAATTCATGCTAGAATGTTACTTTCAACCATCAAGTCTTCAGGATGCTGATTTTAATTAATTAGATGCTATATCACGTGAACACTTACCTACCCTTTTTCAAAACCCTCACGTTTTCGAGACTTTCTTAACTAAAAAAAGGAAGGAAGGAAGGAAGGAAGAAAGGAAGGAAGGAAGGAAGGGAGGAAAGCAGGGAGGCAGGGAGAGAAAGAAAGGAGGGAGAGAGGAAGGGAAGGAAGGAAAAAGAAAGAAAAAGAAAGGAAGGAAACAGAAACTAGCAAACAGAATCCAGCAGCACATTAAAAGGATCATACACCATGATCAAGTAGGGCTTATCCCAGAATGCAATGATTCTTCAATAAATGCAAATCAATCAATGTGATACACCATATTAACAAACTGAAGGAGAAAAACCATATGATCATCTCAACAGATGCAGAAAAAGCTTTTGACAAACTTCAACACCCATTTATGATAAAAACTCTCCAGAAAGTAGGCACAGAAGGAACTTACCTCAACATAATAATGGCCATATATGACAAACCCACAGCCAACATCGTCCTCAATGGTGATAAACTGAAACCATTTCCACTAAGATCAGGAACAAGACAAGGTTGCCCAATCTCACCACTGTTATTCAACATAGTTTTGGAAGTTTTAGCCACAGCAGTCAGAGAAAAAAAAGAAATAAAAGGAATCCAAATTGGAAAAGAAGTAGTAAAAGTGTCACTGTTTGCAGATGACGTGATACCATACATAGAGAATCCTAAAGATGCTACCAGAAAACTACTAGAGCTAATCAGTGAATCTGGTAAAGTAGCAGGATACAAAATTAATGCACAGAAATCTCTTGCATTCCTATACACTTATGATGAAAAATCTGAAAGAGAAATTAAGGAA
>NC_041231.1:24480885-24481887 GCF_002837175.3 Physeter macrocephalus
TACCCAAAGCAATCTACAGATTTAATGCAATCCCTATCAAATTACCACTGGCATTTTTTACAGAACTAGAACAAAAATTTTCACAATTTGTATGGAAACACAAAAGACCCCGAATAGCAAAGCAATCTTGAGAACGAAAAATGGGGCTGGAGGAATCAGGCTCCCTGACTTCAGACTATACTACAAAGCTACAGTAATCAAGACAGTATGGTACTGGCACAAAAACAGAAATATAGATCAATGGAACAGGATAGAAAGCCCAGAGATAAACCCACGCACATATGGTCACCTTATCTTTGATAAAGGAGGCAAGAATATACAGTGGAGAAAAGCCAACCTCTTCAATAAGTGGTGCTGGGAAAACTGGACAGCTACATGTAAAAGAATGAAATTAGAACACTCCCTAACAGCATACACAAAAATAAACTCAAAATTGATTCAAGACCTAAAGGTAAGGCTAGACACTATCAAACTCCTAGAGGAAAACATAGGCAGAACACTCTATGACATAAATCACAGCAAGATCCTTTCTGACCCGCCTCCTAGAGAAATGGAAATAAAAACAAAAATAAACAAATGGGACCTAATGAAACTTAAAATCTTTTGCACAGCAAAGGAAACTATAAACGAAAAGACAACCCTCAGAATGGGAGAAAATATTTGCAAATGAAGCAACTGACAAAGGATTAATCTCCAAAATTTGCAAACAGCTCATGCAGCTCAATATCCAAAAAACAAACAACCCAATCCAAAAGTGGGCAGAAGACCTAAATAGACATTTCTCTAAAGAAGATATACAGATTGCCAACAAACACATGAAAGGATGCTCAACATCACTAATCATTAGAGAAATGCAAATCAAAACTACAGTGAGGTATCACCTCACACCAGTCAGAATGGTCATCATCGAAAGGTCTACAAACAATAAATGCTGAAGAGGGTGCGGAGAAAAGGGAACCCTCTTTCACTGTTGGCGGGAATGTAAATTGATACAGCCACTAT
>NC_041231.1:24482016-24516383 GCF_002837175.3 Physeter macrocephalus
CTAGAGTCTGTCATACAGAGTGAAGTAAGTCAGCAAGAGAAAAACAAATACAGTATGCTAACACATATATATGGAATCTAAAAGAAAAAAAAAATTAGTCCTGAAGAACCTAGGGGCAGGAGAGGAATAAAGACACAGACTTAGAGAATAGATTTGAGGACACAGGGAGGGGGAAGGGTAAACTGGGACGAAGTGAGAGAGTGGCATGGACATATATACACTAGCAAATGTAAAATAGATAGCTAGTGGAAAGTAGCCTCATAGCACAGGGAGATCAGCTTGGTGCTTTGTGACCACCTAGAGGGGTGGGATAGGGAGTGTGGGAGGGAGACGCAAGAGGGCGGGATATGGGGATATATGTACACGTACAGCTGATTCATTTTGTTATACAGCAGAAACTAACACCACAATGTGAAGCAATTATACGTCAATAAAGATGTTAAGAAAAAGAAAGGAAGGAAGGAAGGGAGCGAGGGAGGGAGGGAGGGAGGGAGGAAGATGTTAAGAAGTTATAATTTTAACAAGAGAACTGCTACATCTTCTAAGTAATTCCCTTTATGGAAAGAAAAAATACAATAATCTATAACCCATCACAGCTGTTTGGCTAGAATTACCAATTACCTTCAATGCCTTAGAGATACTTTTCACATTTTTACAAGTCTGCATAGTAAATTTTTAAACCAATTTTCTTAAAGAGGATTGATAAGATTTATACCATTTTAGGTGTACACGATGACATATTTCATTTAACTTGATATACAATCAAGGCTTTACATAACTGGAGGAAAAAGAAGACAGGGATTAAAAATAAAATACAACCCAAAACAACTATGATTATTTAAAAAATCAGTTATGTTAGGTTTTGAAATGTGCTTTTCACTCACGTTTGAATATGGGTGTGGCAGATTTACTGGAATCCACATCAAACCAATCAGAAAGCCTTGTGACGAGAAGCCAGAAATGTGTATGATCTCTCATTGTCCCCAAATCTAATTGCTGCTGCAAGCTCCCTGCACTTAGGGAGGACTTGCTGTTTCTCAGGCCATTGCACGGTTTCCAGATAGGCAGCTAATTGTGCGGCTTCCCAGCACCTCTGCAGACAACGTAAATAAAGGAGTTTAGAAAAGTGACAGCACTTTAAATAACCAGATTACGTGGAATCAATAGGAAATGCTTAGGAAGTTAATGAAGCAATTAATTAAGTAGAGTGAGTACTGGATGGGGGAGGGGGAGCTTGAGAGAATAACTGGTGTACATCGCCCATAATACGGATAAATAATTAAGAGTTGGCTATAAAGTTATCAAGCACACCACTGCACATGCCTCCTCTTCATATGCGCCCCCAGATGGGCCACCTGTAATTGTCTTTCTTCTTCTTTAAACAGAGGACTGTGCCTCCCTCATCCTCACCTGTCTGTTTTGCCAGTTTTTGGATTGTCTCCTGATGCTCCCAGATACGTGTGAAACGGTGTGTAACAATTTGTGCTGCCCCTCTCACAGGTATCGCCACACCTCGGATGAAAGCCACTCCCGGAATGACTGCAACGGCAACTGTGACACAGACTGCAGCCTTTTTGAATCTTGCCAGGAGACCAGTGAGTGTCTGGAGCTGGCCATGGAGATTTCAGAAATCTGCTACCACTAGCGCGACAAAGGAACCACATCCCGGCAGACCCTTGGGCCCCCGGGGGAAACTCCATTACAATGAGACTGTGATTTCTATGTGCTGAAATGTAAGGACTGTATACATTTCTTGGATGCTCCAGACCATTTTATTCTGCACCTGTCTGGGAAAAAGCTAGTATTGTCAACTCAATGGCCTTATTCCAAATTTCCCAACCGCATGGCTCACTGAAAAATCAGATCTTGATCACATGTGATGAACAAATCTTAAATACCTCTTAAATGCCATAGGTGCAAGATGTTTCTTAACTGTAAAACAGCATGTGAAACCATTCTGTTATTGCACTCATTGGCTTGCATCACGAATTCAACTTCATTCACAAATTCAGGACAAATTAGCACATTCTTTTAGAACTGACATACATTAGCTTGTCCTTCTAATGGCCTCATGTATAAACATTATGCATTGTTGGTTATTATTAATAATGCATTGTATAACATCATTTTGTAATTAAAAATTTATTTGTACAGTCTCTTAAAATTCACTTATATGTTCAGTTTAGGTAGGAAAGGAAATTAAATGAATTAGAAACTGTGTTCCTGTAATTACTACAGATGTCTCCAAGACATATCCAGTGAATTTTGAATATGATGTACTTCGAGGGAGTACTGTAATTCTAGACCGTATTATTATATGTCTGTGACTATGTCATAACAGGTTATGCATGTTCTTAATTTGTTACAGAAAGGCTTTTCTTTATTCTAATGAGTAGAAATGGGAATTATGTGCAAGTTTCAAGAAAATGACCCCAGATCATCAATGTGTCATTTTCCTCATTTCTGTTTGTCAGGTACAATAAGCAGCAGGATATTAAAACAGAACCAGTTCATTTTACTGAACGATGAGTTGTGCAGGCACCTGAAAGAAATACATGTGCGGGTACTTATTCAGCACTAAGTTTCCTAATACAGCATGTGCTTCAGAAACCATATTTTTTTTCCCTTTTCTGATAATTCAAGCGATTCATAATTATGTTGAGCACTTCCTCACACTTACAAAAAATTTTTTAAAGATGTGATACAATCGTAGAAAGTGACTTCCAACTCAAACGAATTAAAACAATTTGTGCAGGATGAAGTTACTTTGGAATTTTCTTTACTTTCTGTAGGCAGGGCGTGGCTCACAAACATGTGCTTAAATACGCCCATGGACATCTTCACTGAATATAAAAAAGCACAGCATATCAATAAGTGAACAAAGAACACAAAAGTAAAATAGAGAGTCGAGGGAACTTTTTATGATTTAGGCAAACGACAACAACAAATTCCAAAATACCTATCTTTGCCTGACTTAGGTAATTTTGGACAAAAGCTACACTTGTTTTGTTTCTGTAGTCAACTAGCACATTCTTCTACTCTGCAGTAACTTCCTCAAAACGCTGCAAACTCTTAATCTTTTGAAAATATTTTTAAGCTTTCCATCAAAAGGCATTGAACTACTCTTGTCTTGCTCCTGATAGCACAGAGCATCCATGGTTAATCCAGGCTTCAGCCCTGTTTGACTATCATGTTTTCCACAAAGTACAGAGCATGTGATGGCCCACCCCTTATGAAACACTTTGGTCTCAGTGCTTTTCAGAAGCTCAGAGACAACTCTATTCTCTATGCATAGAACTTGTAGATCTTTATGAGGGAAAACTGTAAACTCTTAAGAAGGGGACTCAGAGCCGTTCTTACCCAGTATTTTCATTTTTCATAAGAGAAAACTGAGGACCCCAAGAACTGACTTATCCAAGACCATACAGTGATTTACTGGCAGTGTCGGGAACTCGAACAGGTGGTCTAATTTTCTAATGACACCGTACCACCCCAGGATTCTCCACTTCTTAGTCCAGCTCTACACAGTGGTACAGCTACTCCAACTGTTCAAATATTAAACTACTACTAGACTGGCTCATAAACCGTTGCTACCATGAACCTCCTTAGGGCTTCCCCCTGTACCCCCAGCCACCGGGCCCCTCTCCAAGCACCCACCCACCTCCCCCCGATCCAGCCACTCAAGGAATAACACCTGGACCTGCAGGACGTCTCTGGGATCCTGTCCCAATAATATGGTACCTGGTGTCATTGATCAGGCCATGTCATATCGTGACCATCATCCCCTTATTGTTTCTAGTCTACATACCCTCAAATTGGGCAAAGATGGTCCATTTCGAATGTGAATTGAACGCTTGTCAATTAGAGACGTTAAGAATTGTCAGGTCTTATTTTATACTGTGGTCAGAATACTACAAGATCTTTCTGTGGCCTCTCTTACCACGGTTTGTTAACTTATTCCTCACTTTCAGAATTCACCATGCTCCATGCTCTAACAGAAAGGATCGGTTATACAAAGTGTGCAATTTCTTTTCTTTATCACCAATAATAAAACATCATCCTTTTTGCAAACATGAATGGCTCTTTCAATTGAATTCTCACACAATAAAATATACGCAGCTGGGAAAATGCAATTGCAGAAGTAAGACAGATGAAAAAGGAATGTGGTTATTGATTAAATACAAATATCAGAATCTGAGAAGGCTCAGATTTTTTTTTCTGCAATGATGAAGGCCGGTGATCACAAATAAAGATAATGTTGCTCTTTAAGGTGAGCTTTTAAGGGAAAAGAATATTCTGATTTAAGGAAGCACACTAGATAAGAGAGATGTGAGAACATACAACCTTTATAGGGATTCCAGAAGAGAAATTTTTTTTCCCACAGCAATGTAACCAGATAAGTACATTGTCTTTGCTCTGCTCAATGGATTTTTATAAAACTACTGCTTCTCTAAAAGCCTACAAAATATGGAAAGCCATGAAAAAACGAAGTTCCATTTAACTTGCTAATGAAATTTTCCCACTACATAAGCTGATAGGCCTACAAAATTAATTATCAATGCTGGACAATCAAAGTTAATAAAGCAAAAGTCGCTTCAGTTTTTTCCAAAGAAGTAAGACAACACAGTCAGGGAAACTTTACAAATAGGAAACATCACATGAAGGCATATCAGCATTTTTTCAAGGATAAATGTGAAGGTGGAAACGTTTGAAGGACAGAATTCATTATCCAATGCCTCCAAATTTCTCCCTCTACAAAATGAAGCAAAAGAATAATACATACACTTAAGCGAGGCACTTTGACTATAAGAATTTTGCCCATCAAATGCTAAGTTCACCCAGGGTATACAAACTGATGACATGTGATAAAATTATAAAATTTAAGTATTTGGTTTAATAGTTTGTTGGGTGTTCTTTGAAAAAGATATCTGAGTTAAAACCTGAAGAGTTGCCATAGAGAGTCTCATGTGAGCTGTTTAGAAAGGCAGAGTGAATAAAGAATAATTCTCCAGTGATCATAATCAACACTGGACCAAAACTGTATTAGTGAGATCCTCTGCGTATGTCTAGACAGCTCCTTACATTACTGTGAAGGAGTCCAGAATGTGGGGAGGGATGAAAACCGAGGAAGGGATGGGACCTGTATCAGCATTGGATAAAAGTGCCTCCTTCTGGCCTACCATCTTGATTGGATAAAAGTGCCACCTTCTGGTCTATCATCTTGACTGGATGAAGGTACCACCTTTATCCAGGTCTACCATCTTGATATGCTTCACAGCCTCACTTTTGCCACTGTCTCTAAAGCAGTGGTTCTCAATTAGGGGTGATTTGGCAATCATTTGGCAATGTCTGGAGATATATTTGGTTGTCACAACAGAAAGAGGAAGGATGCGATTAGCCTTTAGTGATTAGAAGCTAGGAATGCTAATAAACATCCTACAACACACAGGATAATCTCCCCCAAGAGCTCTGCGAGTGTTTCTATCAGTCTCAATGAACCATCACCAAATTGACCTTAAAAAACTGTTGGGGGGCTTCCCTGGTGGCGCAGTGGTTGAGAGTCCGCCTGCCGATGCAGGGGACACGGGTTCGTGCCCCGGTCTGGGAAGATCCCACATGCCGCGGAGCGGCTGGGCCCGTGAGCCATGGCCGCTGAGCCGGCGCGTCCGGAGCCTGTGCCCCACAACGGGAGAGGCCACAACAGTGAGAGGCCCGCGTACCGCAAAAAAAAAAAAAGAAAAAAAAAAAACTGTTGGAAACAGACTTGCCAGGTAAAAGAGAGGATGCCCAGTTAACTTTAAATTTCAGATAAATAATAAAAATATTTTAGTATAAGCATGTCCCAAACATTGCATGTGACACACTTATACTATGAAATGATTCCTCGTTTATCTGAAATTCAAATTTAAGTGGCTGTCCTATATTTCTATTTGCTGTTTCAACAGCCCTAGTTCAACAGACTCTGCGTTTTGAGAAGGAATGTAGGGAAATGGTCATCCTTCAGCTCCCTCCCTGACTCCAAGAGAGGAACGATTGTTGACCTCTTGGGTCAGAAGCCAGGACATTCACTGGGCCACATTTTACCTGGTGGTGTAATTTAGGTCAGGGAACCTGGTTTAAAGATCAGCTCTAAAACAGGACACTCTCATTTTCCCCCCTGTCTAAGGTTCCTGTCTTGGACTAAGCTGGCCATGTCACGTCTCTGTTGGCAACTGAGGAAGCACCTTAGCCAAGAGCTATCTTAATTCAAGAAGTAGTAAGCAGAGGCCGTCACTTACGCCTTCACATCTAAACCATATTTTCTGATTCAGCCTTGGCTAGAAAGACCTGCCCTGATCAGTGCTTGCATCGCTAGAAGGGAGTCTGTTCCCCGTCTAGCTGTCTTGCTTTCCATATAATCAAGAGCCCCCTCGGCTAAAATTCAGTAAGGGAAAAAGGGTGAGTGGGAGGGTGAGATTGAGGCATTTCTTAAACCTGCACTGCAATACCATCTACTAACACCTGAACTTCACCATCACTCTTAGTATATACTTAGGAGGAGACCAGAGAGCCTGAAAGTGTTCCCTTTACTACATTATTCTTATTTATTTTACAGATGAGAAAAATATCAAATAGAAAATATTTGCGGGGGGGGTGCGGAGAGGGAGGAAGGATAGACTGGGAGTTTGGGATTGACACACTGCTGTATTTAAAATAGATAACTAACAAGGACCTACTGTTAAAAATAAATAAATCAATAAATGTTTAAAAAAAGAAAAGAAAATATTTGATTAAGTGCTTTATATACAGTATCGCAATTCTCTAAACAGCGCTATGACACAGGTTCTACTAGCATCCCTATTTTCCTAGGGAAAACAGAGACCTAAAGAAATTAAATAACATGCCCAAGGTCCATACCAAATAAGCAATTGTCACAAGGCTTGAACCCAGGTCTGTTTATGCTTTTAATCACTAAGCCTAAAAGTTGTCCATATGAAAAATGACCAAATCAAAATAAAGTTCAAGTATTCACTTCTAAAGCAAAAGCAATCAGAAAAATATGACACTATTCAAAGAAACCCATTCGCTGATAGTAAATGTCTTCCAAGTTGTTATCCTGTGCAATGATGAGAATCTGAAACATCTTCAATATGCTTTTTTTTAATATGCTTTTAAGATATGTACCCAATAAGTAATAAATGAATGTATTGCAATTTAATCTTTATGTGAATGCAAAGTGAATGTATTGCAATTTAATCTTTATGCCAGTAGCTGTGCCCCATTCATCTCTGGTTATGAAGGCTTACATTTTAGTGCTCCATTTTAGCAAAGCAACTTTGATCTCTACCTCCAGAGTCCATATCCTGTACACACACCCAGGCCAGCCCTCATCAGTATTCCATGAGAGCATGAATTGTTTTTAATCAGTCAACAACACTATGTCAACCAAATGCATTCTGATTCTGAGACCTTTTATCTCAAAAGCTATGCAGAAACCAAGGTCACGGTAACCTCTTTTATGGTTTATAGTTCCTCAAATGTACTTACAGTGAATTTACAATGCCACAACTCACTTTGTGGATTCTGAGCTTTCACTAGGTTCAGCCCTCTCCAACCTCCTCTTTGTTTCATCTTTCAGCACTTTCTGCCTAAGGGTCTTCACTGAACATCAAGTTCCCGTAAATATTTAAAAAAAAAATAAGAATATCGAACAAGATTCTCCCAGCAGATAAGCTACTCATCATTTGTAATTGAGGCTCTTCAGAAAGCTGCATGAATGTTTCAAATCACGGCTGTACAGCTTTGTAATACGAGGTGCAGGCCCCTGCAATGGGGGAGGAAGGCAAGAAGGCAGGATTGTGTCAATGCTGTCACTCCACCATTGTTACAATCAAATAGCTGCTCATGTGGCCAAGGCAGTAAACCACCTAGCTCAGGGGACAAGTCTGCGGAACTGCTCCTGGAGAGATGAGGCAGAGATAGGGTTCTAAATGCTGAAGAAGGGCCTCAACATATCCACAGACCTCATGAAGTTACCTCCTAGCTCACTTTTTTGATGACTCTCATTCTAAGCAATAATATGCATGCATAAATTCATGGTCTTGATCTACTAGTAACATCTTTACAATAATGTACTAGCCAGGTATTAGAAATAATTTTGAGAATAAAAGTGTCTGTAGCACCAAAAATCATCCTGCATGCCACCAATGGTACTTATACTGGGCAACAGTAGGTTCAATGAAAGCAAGAACGAGAGAAATTTGGTGACCGGTTGGGAGGTTAATGCCCAGCTCCAGGTAAGACTTAGTAGAGGCCTGGACTAGATGGGTGGATGAAAGTGAGTGCTTGGAAAGGAGGAAGAGGCAAGGTTCATATCTAGAAAGGGCCTTGGATGTTACTTTGTGATGTACTTAGGGGCAAATGGAAAGCCACTGAAGAATGGCAGGGAGTTCCATGATTAAAGCGGTGTAGGAGGAAGATGGACCATGACACCATGTACAGGACAAATTAAAGCAAGGAGACACTAGAGACTGACAAAGGAGCCACTGCAATGAGGCATGGGGTGCTGAAGGCCTGAAATAGGATGGTGACAGGAAAAAACAAGACGGAAGAGATGGATGGGAAAGAAATTAGAAAAGGACCATTAGTCCTTCCTCAAACTCTTCTCCGTTTAAGACTCAAATATTCCCTACTGTCTATCATGTCTATGAGTCATGAAGCCATTATTTTCATTAGGGAAGGAACCGGTTGGGGAGGGGAGAGTTTTATTCCAAGTGGAAAGTCAAGGTATATTTTTAGCTACATTAAGCCAGCCTTCCGCTGCCCGGCACACTGATGTAATTCCAACATAAAACATAATCTATAGTATTCCAGGGGAACAAATCCAATTCTTGGTCATATAAATTCTCATATAAGTCCATCACAATTCATTCCCCAAACATCTCATTCTCTTTGAAAGCTGGAGCTGCAGCAAGTGATCAAAAAGAGTAGTTTAAAATTGCTCTGGAATTTCCAGAGATGTTAAATCTAACCTGCCGACGGCACAGGACCAATCCCCCAAACTTTAAATCAGAGGTAAAGCATTTTATGTTTTAAAAGATATATTCCTCAAAGTTTATCACAGTGTATTAAAGTCAAATGTGAGTTATTACTTACCAAATCTGGAGCTGATGTCTCCTCTTTGATGGCCCTAGGTAGGCGAGAATAAGTATCTTCCAACCAACATATTTTTTACTTTTTCATCTGCCTCTTGCTATTTACAATAGAGTGAAAAATAATAGCCAAGGAGTGACTTTTCAGGGTTGGACGAAGTGCAAATCCCATCTGACTAGAGCCTAAACTGTATTCCAGGCCCCTGGCAAGTTCTGCCGCATGGGGAAGGATAATGGAAACTGACTTCTCAATGGCTGGATTGGTCCTGTAGGAATAATCAGTGAAAACTCATCTGATGAACTTTCAGCACATTTGCATTGGCTTAGAACCCAGGATATATATTATTAGTCATGCTTGAAATTTAGTTCTCTCTGCCCTTGCTGGGGCTTTCTGCATGAGGGAGACAGCTATGCCATGAACAGGATGCCCTGTGAAAGCCCAGAGAGAGCATAAATTTTATAACTAATATCACTGGTGCAGAAAAAAAATCCCTGTCAGTTTTTCTGGTGTTATCTGTTGCTAACATGGCCATTATGAGTAATTCAAGCTTCCTTCTAGGTGAGGAGGGAGTTGGAGGATGGAGGACATCCTTTGGTTTAGAGCGATCTTAGATCCTTTTCTGTAGGTGGGGTCAGAATATTACCTAGGCACTCAGTTAGAGGAGCATCCCAAAGGTTCACCATCCCAAGGGCCCTCCCTTCTGGTCTCGGGGTGTTTGGGCTGTCAGGACACCCCTGCCCCAGAATGCCCAATTATAACGCAAGTATCTTCTATTAAATGACTTCAAGTAGCCATGTAACAGTAGATAAGAAGGTTGAGGTCTAAAGACAGACGTGGGTACCAGCCCTGTCTCCACTGCTTACTAGTTAAATGTATTGAGTCAGTAACTAAACCTCTCTGAGTCTCACATCAGTAAAATGTGGCTATTAACATCTACCCCATGGGTTATTGTAAGGGGTAAAAAGAGATAATTCAGCAAAATCTTTAGTGTAGATTTAATACGTATAGTACATTCATTAAATTTTTCAGCTCTAATTATTATTAGCAGCACTACCCAGCTCATTTGTTCCCTTAACACGAGAGATGTTTATGCTCTATTTCTGTAATAGCCCACATCCCACCAATCTTTTGAGACTTAGCCATATGTCATCTTTTTCATTATTCCCTGGTTACTTATCCAGGAAATGAGCACAGTATCTAATTCCCGTATCTTTTTATTTTTCCTTCTCTTATGATACAGTACCCTTTTCTCCCAAGATTAGGATAATACTCATTAAAATAGACAACTTTAATAAGCACTTATTATGTGCCAAGCACCGTAGGAATGGCCTTTCATGTATTATCTCATTGAATCTCCTCAACAAACTCTGAGGAATTTTACTGAAGAGGAAAGTGAGGCTTGCAGTATTTAAATAACTGTCTCATGCCAAGGGAACATGATGGCAGAGTGGAGATTTGAACTCAGGAGTCTGTTTGAAAGCAAACCTCATGCTGTTAGCCATTTAAGCTGTAAGAAGACCATGGTTGAGGTCCAGATTGGCCAATTTCAAAAGGTAGGTAGTGGGAGGGTCTGTCCTCCTCCTTAATCTCGTGAGAGGGACTTCAATGTCACCACTCAGAGAGCTTGATGTGCTCCCCTTGCTTTACTGGGATTTACTGATTTCCCACCCAGGAAATCAGAAGGGTGAGCTGCTTTGTCAACAGAGTGAGAGAGAGTGGCCTTCACCCCGAGAAAGCCCCCCACACGAGTGAGTGTGGGCAAGGAGTTGTGTGGGTGCCTCTGATGGACTACATATGGGTGAGGTACCTGGGAGAGAGTTGGTTCAAGAACTGCCTCACATCCTGTGTCACAGGGCCACCCAAAGTGTCTATGAGACTTCGGCAGAAAGGCAATGAGGTATATAGCACCAAGACCTGGGGAAATAGGGCTCACTTCCCCAGGTCAAAGGAACTGCAAGTGGGAGAACGTTCTCCATGATGGGTTCTCTGAAGAACCCACAAAAGGCACCATTCATGAAATTGGCATCTTACACATATGACAGTTTCAGAAAAGGTGACACCATCTTATGAGGGTATCAATCAAATTAGTTGTTTTCTACCCTCCTAACCCTTCTTCTCTCCCCTCCACCTGTTCAACCTTGGTAGAAGCAGAAACCAGAGAGAGTAAGCAAGTCGAGAAGGAAAAGTGGCAGCTGGAGAAAGAGAAAAGACCCACACACCCTCTCCTCCAGCAGCCAGTCCACATGGCAGTCACCAACTAGAGCAGAAGAAGACCTTGACCGAATAAAATTCAGAACTATGGCTATCATTGCTCAAGCTAAGTTATGAACTGAGGTTGTGTTTATGACTTAAAGACTGTCTATTGCTGAAGACTAAACAGAATGTCATGGGGCCTCCCTAAGTTGACATCCAAGGGCCAGGGAAGGACCCCGTTTGCTGAATAAACATCAAGATGGTAACAGAGAAATACAAAGTTGCCTTTATGACTATACTCCATGAGTACTGCTTGGTCAACACATACTGTTAACATTTATGTCTCATCACCCCATGGAACGGAGTCACAACATGAAAGCTTCTTGGGGGCTCTTCTGTGTTGATCATGTCATATTTCACCCAAGAAAGGTCTACGCGGTTAGGTTTCTGATCCTCTGCATAACCACCCACCAACTCGCTATTGCAATCAAACCCCTTCCAACTATTACAAAACTGTTAATTTTTTCAAAATAACACTGTTATTATTTTCCAAAATAAAAATTCCATCCTTGGCTATGAGGAGAACATTTTCAGGATTTGATTTTCTCTTCCAATGGATGAATATAAGGTCACACGAGGTAGGGGAAACCACTGTTAAGAAATCCTCTGGTTAGTAGAGCCTGTGATGCTCTGGGTAATATACAATGTGATGAGGAAAGGATCTTTCTGTGTTTCAGGTGGGAGTGTTGAGGTGCTGATGGAGTGAAGGGCTCTTGCAGGTCGTACTGCAAGCTCCTGGCAGCGCTGGGTCAGGACTATGGCATGACCTATTTGAATGTCCACAGAAGAGTTTAAAATAGAAGTTAGATGACTTTAGGTGGTATGTTCTAGATCTGGCAAACTGGATTCTTTTACTCATCATGAAAAGGAGTTTCCAAAAGTATCAGAGGCAACTCAAGCGTTAGTCATGCTCTCTGCTGTCCTGTAAAGTTTATACAATGTCTAGATATTCTCCGCAAGGTTTTCAACGCTCTTCCCAGAGGTTGGTGGGAAACTTCGATCACTGAAGAGTTCTAGGCCCTGAAGCTGCTATGGTCCCATAACTGGGGGGAGAAAAGACAGAATGGACACTCACAGCTACAGCTGAGCACCTGTACGAAAGCTTCAGGTGAACATTCCAGCACACGGAAGGGGTGTTCTGAGCTTTTTTATTATGATGCCTGAGGTTAGATGTGACCATGGATGAAATTTGAATACGGCCCTTCCTTGTGTGGGAAAATCCAATTAAGGCTTTCTTTGGAATGGAGGAAAATTCACGTTTTGTGTGGCTTGGTGCTCAATACTAGGGAGAATCATTTTAAGACTCAAGACTGCAAACATATCTTACTTGGGCAATTTTATAAAAACACAGTCACGTGTTGAAAGGGGCTCCGCACAAGAGAGGACCCTGGAAGCATATGTTTCATTAGCTTCAAGATAAAAATTGCTTCTGTTTGGGATCCAATAGAATAAGTGTTTCTGCAATCTACGATGGAGGTCTAGACATCAACAGGGCAAGCAACTTCACACCTAATGGGAAAGGGCCTCAGCAGGGGATTTGCATACGCTAGCATTCTCTTTGGAGGTAGACAGTCCTTTCTTACAGGAAAAAGGCAAAGCAAACTGCCCATCATGCTTCAGCTCAGTACACAATGCATTACTCTCACCTGACAACTTGAGAAGTAAAATACAGTGTGCCAAGAGGTACCCCAGGCTCCATCTCAGGATTCTTCCCAAGGATTCCCCATAAAGGTGACATAAACACACATAGTTATTCCAGCAAGGGCTTACAGCTAAATTATTCAGTGAAAGCCAAGACTCCAAATTTCAGTTCTGACTTACCCTACTGCTTTCATTTCTTCTTTTACATCTTTAATTTATGGTTGTCGAAAATCTAATTAGTTATTAATCCTTAGGAATTATGTGCTCCAAGCATGATAAGAAACCAAAAAGGACTAAAGAGAGGGAGAGAGAAGACTTAACTGTGAAAAACTCATTCACAATGACTGTCTAGGTAGATGGGGGCTTAGCCTCAATTACCCTAAAACTGAAAAAGTCAGACCCTTCTTTAGCGAAGTGACAGTATCCCAGCATTTCCCTAAGGCTGTTGGGCACCACAGTAGGTTCAAGCACATACTTTGTGGAATAAGCATTCTAAGATCAAAGGGTATATAATATTACTCCTTCTTGGAAACTCATAGGGCAGATTAAAGGCTCTGAGAAGTCCTGCAGTTAAAACACCTATACATATGTGTTGAGCTCAGCATTTCCCAAACATATATTAGCCAAAGAAGCATGTCTATTAATAAGGGCAAACAGATTTGAGACATTGGTGGAAGCCTTTATTTAACACTTTTAAAAGCATCATGGATGGTGCACTTCATGGGGTATTATAATTCTTTTAGATAGCTGCACGAGACAGTTCTTCAGAGAAAATCAAATGACCCACCCCATCTTTGTAACCACACTGCTTCAAACAGGAATCTGCACCAACATGGAATATCCATCTGCTTTACAGAACTGAGATTTGGGATTCTTTTCAACATGACATCCAAAAGAAGATTTTGATTCTGCCACGGGGAAGCAGTGACACACTCTCTCTTCTTATCTTTCTCTTTGTTTCACGGTATGCGATGTGCTCTCTCCTTCTCTGTCTAACCATCCCTCTAAATAGATATCCATGCTCTTATTATTTTTTTTTTTCTTTACCTGCTCTCAGTTTGAGAACTGGGAAAACACTCCTTTATTTATTGATGTCGTTCATAAGAACAGAATAGAATCACAACATCGGGGGCCCTGATTCACATTACGCCACGTGTGTGATGATTAGCTTATTTCAAGAAGGGTCTACCATTTTGTCACAATTCTGGCACCCCAGGGGACATTGGGTATCTGCTGGCTTTTAGAGAAAGCTGCTCCCAAAATAGTAAAGAAACTGTAACTTCCAGATTAACTAATTAGTTAACTGGGAGATTCAGCGGCATACTCCATGATCCCTCTGTTTGAGAAAGAAATGTCTTGACCTCTGAGAAACTCCCTGCTCCGGCAGTATTGGATTTTTCTTTAACTCCCTTCCAGGGTAAGTCATTTCACACAAGCCACTGACAATAGCGAAGTGGGCGCAACATTTATTCTGGGAGTATTTTGTTCGTCATAGTTACTGGAAACCTTTTAAAAGGACCAGACTAATAAATCCATGAGGTACATTCATAGTCATCTCTTTGGGCAAGTCACTTAAATTTCCTATGCCTCACTTTCCTCACCTAGAACAGGGAGATCAAACTCAGACCTCAGAGTGAAGGTATAGTGAAAAAGTCCATTACCTGTGTTTAGGAGAGTGGTTGACACAGCAAGTATTCAACAAGGAATAGTTACGTAAATCCAAAGGTCTGAGAAGGATGCAAATGCCTACTTATCCCCCACCTGTTAAGTAAGAGGGACTTTTTATGTTCAAATTTCACTCTGGATTAACCTTCCTGTTGGAGTCTTTTTCTTTTGCATCGTTAATATATAGTGACCGAAAAATCTAATTTGTCATTAATCCTTGGAAATCATGAGCCATAGGCATGATAAGGAGGCAAAACAGGCTACAGAGAAGGAGAAAGACGAATCGTTAACTAAATGTTCATTCAAAATGAACTTGTATGTAGGTGGGAGCGAAGCCACAGTTGCCCTAAACTAGCGAGAAATTTACATCCCTAAGAGCGATTCTGCCATCTCCATTACTTGGAACTATTAGATTCATGTTTGGGTAAAAGTGAGCTAAACTGGGCTCAAGTCACATTTGGGGGGGTCTCCCTATAAATTAGCCCGTGAAATCCCTAAGGCTGAGGTGAAATTTCCAAAAGCTTAGTCTTCTCTGGGAAAATGCACAGACCAACAATTCCTGGGCGTTAGCTCCGCCCCACTCCAATCTGTTAGTTTTACGTCCAACGTCAAAGGCGAGCTCTCCTCATTCCAACTGTACCCTGAACGCTCTCCCCCATAAAATACAGTTTAAAGGCCAGCTGCAGTGTGGAGCCTTTTCTCAGAGCCTACAGTTTCAAACAAACGACTGGGCAGAAGCCAGGATCTATATGGGCTCACGAAGACTGTAAAACATTTGGTGCGGAGTGGAAAAAGACGCCTGAGAGCTCTGCCAGGCGTTTTCAGCTTTCTTGCACCTGTGCCAAGTGTTTTGCAGCTCCCCTACCCCTTTCTTTGGAAGGGGGGCTGGTGGAATGGGGCGGGGTTGGGGAGATAAGCAAGCTTTCGGAGGGCATATGCCATGGGAATTGAAAAACTTGTTACCACCACTGGACACTTGTTTCCTGCCCAGTCCCTTCTCTGAAGGCAAAATGAGGACCTCCAGCCAATCTTAGTACTGGAATTCTGAGCATTTGAGCCTACTTGACATTTACTTCATCCTATCATATATCACCATGGACTCCGAAGACCACCTCCTCCCCAGCCCCCTCCCTGAAATCTCTTCCTTGAGCTCTCAGTTGAATCACCCCTGCCCATCACCGACACCAAATTGCCAATTATTTCAAGGAAATAATTTACACGTTGAGACAGTTTGTAATATGCAAAAATGTGTGTGGAAGAAAGTATATGTTTCTTAAAGGAAGAACACCCAAAATGTTTTCGGATGAAAGTGTGAAAATGTCTAAACATAGATGACATGATACAGATCATGAGAAAGTCAATTTGAAATTATCCTGAAACGTTGTGATAATGTTTTCAAAAGAAGGAGAATTCAGGGGAAGGGAGGTGCTTCTCGGACCCTGCACAGTAGTGTTGAAGATAAAAAGTTCCACAAGGGTGTATTGAGTCCCATGCATTTTTTCAGTTCATTCAACAACCCTATGAATTATTTTCCCCATTTACAGTTAAGGAAACAGAGGGTTAAGAAGATTAAGTCACCCGTCACACTCCTAGGAAGCAGGGCTTGGACTTGATCCCTGGTCTCTTTATCTCTGAGTTCTCACTGTTAGGCAGGCCACATTCCCTTTCAGCTTATCGAGTTGTTGATGCAAAGAAAATCACACATAGAGATTCATTCCTTTGGCTTAAACTTGGATCTCTGTTAAGATGTAAGTGTTCTCTCAAGACAAAATATACAGCTTCATCAGCCACTTTAACTTATCCGGAGTGAGAAAATTAGATCCTTTTCTCTGGGCATGTTTTACTAGATAGAGAGGGCAGAAGCATCACTGGGCTGCTATAGATGGGAAAGGAGCAAGAAGAGGGCAGCTGCTGGTAGGGAGACGGTGAAAAGAAGTCTCTTAAAAATGGAATGGGAACTAAAACTTGTCACTTCCTTGCTCTTCCAGTGACCTCCCACTGTTCTCTGATTAATTCCAAGCTCCCCAACACGAGCCTTGCACAAAGCTTCCAGCCTTAGCAGAAAAACAGTCAGTTCTCCAACTTAAGGTGCTCTTTTCTACCTCAGGCCATTTGCGTGGGCTGTTCCTTCATCTGACTAGCTTCCATTAGCCCTCCAGGCCACAGATTTTTACTCTTTCTCTCTGAAACCTAGATTTAAATTAGGAGGCCTTTCTTTCATCATCCCTTAGCACTTTTTTTTTCCTTCATGCTACGTAATTAAATTTGTAACTCCACAGTAAGAGCAGGAGGAGTATGTCTTTTATATACCACTGTACACCCCATAACTAGTATATTCCCTGGCACACGGTTGGAACGGATTTAATATTTTGTGGAAGAATGAATGGATACAGGGTAGCACAATCTACCTTGGTACTCCCTGACTGTTCTATGAGGAATAGCACAGCTGAAAGTTCAGACAAGGACTTGAACATGTGCTTGATTGGACACTGACGCAATTAAAGGAGATTCTTGCCTACGGAGGTATATAAAAGAGACCCTGGCTTTGGAAAAAGGTTTCAGGTCCTAGATATCTATTTTCTAAGGCCTAGGTGCTATATATACGTATATATTACACCCATACACGTATATGCTAGTATGTATATGGGTGTTATATATACTGTATGTATATTACATATAATATACATGTATATTAGTAACTATCAACATGATTACTATTTTGTCATTATTATAATTTTGTTATTTTTTTTTAAAAGAAGATGTTGGGGGTAGGAATTTATTAATTTATTTTTGCTGTGTTGGGTCTTCGTTTCTGTGCGAGGGCTTTCTCTAGTTGTGGCAAGCGGGGGCCACTCTTCATCATGGCGCGCGGGCCTCTCACTATCACGGCCTCTCTTGTCGCGGAGCACAGGCTCTGGACGCACAGGCTCAGTAGCTGTGGCTCACGGGCCTAGTTGTTCCGCGGCATGTGGGATCTTCCCAGACCAGGGCTCGAACCCGTGTCCCCTGCATGAGCAGGCAGATTCTCAACCACTGCGCCACCAGGGAAGCCCTAATTTTGTTATTATTGTTACTACTAGAGTAGCTCCCACTGGCCCAAGAACTTGCTATGTGGTAGATACTGGCCTAAACAATTTATATGTATTATTTAGTTCAAGCTTCATAAAAAAAAAAACCCATAAAAAGGTATTAATACCTTCATTTTACATATGCAGAATTAGGGCTTAGAACAGTTAAGACAGCTGACCAAGATTCTTTTAGAGCTCAGATTAAAAGCTAAGTTTATTCAAAGCCATTTATCCTCAAGGACAATCGACTTCCAGTTCATAATTCCATCACTCGAAAACTCAAAGAAAAAAAACCAGAACTCCCTCCCCTTTATCCATTTTTCTCTTTTCACACACACACACACACACACACACACACACACACACACACACACACCCCGCAAGCTTAAGTGAACAACAAAAACCCATCGCATGATAAGAGAAAAAAAGAAACAGAGCAGGAAAATGAAGGCCACAGGATAGTTGAAACTGTGCATGAACAACCTGCTACCACATCCATCCACCTGCTCAACAAGGACATCTTCCTTTTGAGTTGAACTTTTCCCTAAAGACTTCTGGACATAGCACGCCTGACATTATAATCCAAGATCTCACATAGAAGTTTACTGGCTCCATTCAGCTGTAACAGGAAGTATCCTAACATGCAGTAGGTGCTTAAGTAAACTCTAAGTTTTCTTCCAACCCCTAGACACAGTCATTCTCATCAAGTAAAGACCTGCTTAGAAGCAAAGCTCGGGGCTTGTCAATAAAGATCCTAGTGATACTGGCCTTCAGCAAGTAAGACTCTCAGTAAAATGAGATATTGGACACCATTAGGAGTACATTCGATATGTTGCTTTGCGGGGAGGGGTCAATGGAGACAGGGTGGCAGCCAAGAGAAGATGACTGGACAAGATGCTGGCCTGCTCTTGCCCTGCAGCCACTGTAACTCTTAGGTATTTTGGTCCTACATATGATGTCACTGACACTCATCTAACATTCATTCAACACACACCAAAAATACATTTATCGAGCACTACGCCCTAGGCAATGTTTAGGTGGCTACAAATTTCACTGCTAAAAAGAAGAGGAGCAGGGGGTTCAGAAGCGAGGAGGAGAAAGAACAAGGAAAAAAAGACAGAGAACACCCACAAGACAGAGCACCACGGCAGTCCTTCCAGCCTTGACCTTCTAAGTTTCCCACTCACTTAACCTCTTGTGTCTCAATTTCCCCATGTTTAAAACGGGGACAGTTACCCTGCCTCAGGCTTCATGAGATAGTTGTGCTGTATGACGTCAGAGAGAAAAACCGTAAGACGAAACTGCTCTATCCATTATAAAGGTCCTATGATTGCTCCATGAGCCACAAAAAAATCCTTTTTCCTCATGAAGCATCTAATCATTTCTCATAACGCACACGGGAAGATCCTCAGTGCCTCCCCAGCGGTACCTGCCAAGCTGCAAACGCCCCACACGTGCCGGCTTCCCACTACCGCACCCCAGTTGCAAAACATTCGTCCCTTCTCAGTTTAACGTATTTTCTTGCAGCAACTTGTCCACTAACAGGCAGAGGTGCATTAGTGGGAGATTTATGCTAATATCTCAGCAGCGAAAATCGTGAGCCTCACTATATTCTCATTCAGGCTGAGACAAGTAGCCAGGGTATGTCCTTTAACAGGATTTCCAGGAAGGATACTGCATCTTAAGAAACGCTGATTTGCAGGCATTTATATATTCCAGGAAGAGGGCTGTCTTAAGTGTATCAGAGCCTCGAGCAGAGAATTATTTTAATGCCCCTGCCTCCCCTCCACACGTCTCCAGCATAAGAGAGGAGCAGAAAATATCCACTGGCTACAGAAATGCTGGCATTGGAGAAGAGGCTGGAACCGTTTTGAAGAGCCCTCGTAAGACAATAAGACAAGCGGCCTGGAGAATGGGGTGCTATCCATCCCCAGCAACTGCTCCTAGGATGGCCCTGCCAGCATGTGTAACGGCCAACTGGTTCATCTTGCTAACTATAACGCTCAGCATATGGGGCGGGAGTGTTTATAGATATATACATACACCATACATTTTTCACAGCAAGTACATATAGAGACCATCCAACTGTATATTTTGCAGACATACAAACACGCACATATATTGTCCATATGTTCAAACAATTTTTAAGCTATATCATGAACAAATAAAGATCTCTTTACACAAAAAGTTGCAAAAGGTACCACAGTGAACACTCTGAAGCATGTATTTTGAAGATGAAAAAAGTGGACTTGAACTCCAGCCTGACCTTTTCCAGGTATGTGACCTGACCTCTTCTATAAAATGGGAATAATACTGGGATCTTCCCCACAGGATAAGTGTAAGGACTACTCGAGATGATGCATGTAAAACACTTAGCACATCATCCGGTGTAAGGTAATTTCTCAACAAAGGTTGGCAGTATTACTTCTAGATACCAAGCCAGGTTGTGCTCACCAAACTTCTTTCAGAATCAAGAGAAGTCAAAACAAATGGCAAGATATTATACAGTGCCCATCTAGGGCCTTCAACAACTTGATGTCTCTTGTCTGTTTCTCACTATATCCCAGGCACGCATCTGTCATTGTACTTACCCTATGGCAGCTCTCTCCCCTCACTAGCCTATGGCCGTCTTGAAATCAGGAACCGTGTGTTTTGCATCTTTGTCTTCTCAGCCTGTGGATCAGAGACCAGTTCATGGTAGGTGCTCAATAAATACTGATTGAACAAACTATTATTCATAGATGACACATCCTATGCAGAAAGATCTGCAACTGGGAAGTGTCAGATTCGGCCCATCAGGGAGATGTACAAATGTAAATTATCGCAGTAAAAGCTGATCTCTTAAACAAAGAAGTCCAGATAAAGCAAAGGAGTGTTAAGAAAAAAAAAGACTATTTTCTTCAGATATCTTCTTTCACTGAGAATATATGAATGTACATATTTTCTCTCATCTTTTCGGATAACGCCAAAGGACAAGCAGATGTTTGATAAAGACCTGCATCATTTTTCTTGCATATACCACCTCCTTAATGCACAGCCTAAAATTTCAGCCTTAGATCTTAAAGCAAAGATCATATAGACTCTTTAAAAACCTGTGTGAAGAACTCTTCCAGGCATTATATCTTGTATCTTAGTAAATCGGGTGAATTCAAATTCTTATCTAACCTGTGAATCCCAAACGCATGGAGATACTATGTGTATGGTAAATTTAAGTCTTGGAGCGTGGACAGAAATATCTCTGGATGAAATGTGCTCTTGAATGGCAAACAATAAAAAATTAAGGGTAATGACTATGTGGAAAGGTGTTTTGGTGGCCCAGTGGAAAGAGCAACCATGAATGGTCAGGATACCCCACCTTTCCACTAGCTTTCTCTTAGGGAGTCAACAGAGCCCAACTTTTTACCATCATCAAAAGGGAGTTTTATTCTAAAGTTCCTTGTTACAATGCAATAGTCCTGAGAAGCTGACCAAATGAAGTTATTCTAAGCCATTATCACCTCATCAGGAATTTATTATCCAGTCATCTGGCAGAGTTTCTGGAGGAGATTGCAGAGGGAATGGGAAGGATAAATCCAAATCCTTGGATGATATCTATGAAGTCTTAATACAGATCATCATCATTATTTTTTTCTTTTTTTTAGCACAGATTTCTGGACTGGGCTCAGCTCATACATATCCACTTCCCTAAGATGGACACTATGAATTGTCTACCCAGATCTATTCTTTCTCTCACCAAAAAAACCCCTCTAATTTCAGTCATGTACCTCCTGTCTCTCATATAACTCATGTAATTCATGGGACACAGGTGAAGCTTCACGGGTAGAGCCTGATGAGAATAAATGAATCTGACTGGTCCGAGGATGGCCAGGTGACCTAAACTGAGCCAATATGATTGAAAGGAAGGACTTAAATATTAGGCTAAGGGGAGAGGTGCCCTTTGTCATTTTCGTTTGGCATAAATAAGGAACTAAAGCGTCTTGGATGCTATTGATGGCCAACTGATGGCCATGATTAAATCAATGCCATATCTATATTCATATCATTGGCAGAGAAGAGATGAAAAGAACTAAGCTCCCTAATATTGTTCAACCACTATGACAATTAAAAAGCAAACATGTTCAACTCTAGACCTTCTGTTAGGTGTGATAAATTTCCTTATACTTAAGCCAATTAAATACCCGTTTTGTGATATAAAAGAAAAACTACTGCATTAACTGTCCATATTGATTTTAAGATGTAGTTCAATTTGAAAACATTAAAATGTATATGGGAGTATGAGGGGCAGTACCTATTAAAATTTTGGAGACAAGCTATAAGACAAAAATATGTTGGAATTGGCTTGATTCATGATTCTGAAATTAGAATGTCCACTTCGGATTTATGGTCTATAATTGGAAGTGGTTCCAGGCCAGTGGCTACCCCTTCATAGACAGCAGGCTAAAAAATCTTAGACCTTGTTGATATTAATTGAGTAGATAATTGAAAGGACAGAAGATTAACCTTTTCTAGATTTTTCATTTGTAGGCATATGAACACAATAAAACTAGATCCTTTAAGAAAAACAGACTACTGGGCTTCCCTGGTGGCGCAGTGGTTGGAAGTCCGCCTGCCGATGCAGGGGACACGGGTTCGTGCCCCGGTCCGGGAGGATCCCGCGTGCCGCGGAGCGGCTGGGCCCGTGAGCCATGGCCGCTGGGCCTGCGCGTCCGGAGCCTGTGCTCCGCAACGGGAGAGGCCACAGCAGTGAGAGGCCCGTGTACCGCAAAAAAACAAACAAAAAAACAAAAAAAAACCAGACTACTGAGAAGAGTTGAAAAGAAAATTCTTTTCAGATATCATGAATACCTCTAACTCACATAATTGTTCTTCTTATAATTAATGGCTATTTACCTAAATCTAGAGTTAATAAATACCTTTGGCCACTTCCAGGATCCCCTATCTCCACTATTATATCTTGTTCAGTGCCTCTCCTCTACATGCCTTCATGTTTCTTCTATTTCGGCTCAACTCTGAGCCTGAGTTTCAGATACAACCACTTCATAAAGCAACTGACACCTTTCTTTCTCTACTCAGCTACTTAAGCCCGTTAAAACAGACTTAAAAAGAGATCAAAACACGATTACATGTACCATTTAGAGTTTTTCCAAAAGGTGAAACAGTAGTTTCCTAGCATAAACAATTTCTATTCTCACCGCGCTCCAAACCATCTTATTAAACACTTGGGTGTAGTGGTCCTGGGTTTAAGCCTGAGAACAAATACAAACCAATACAATCATCCAAAAAATAGGAAACTCAGTCAAAAAAAGAGCACCTTATTCAGCACCTAGTTAAGGTGTAAGAAATTAAACTGGACAGGATGCCTCTTCAAAAAGACACCCAAATAACTAAAGATAGGGTATAATTTAGGAGTCCCCACATTAAGCCACTTTCCTGGACAGTTTGCTTTTCTTTCATGATTTTGTCTTTTTTTTTTTTTTAGTCAGCCATTCTGACTGCCAGCCATTCTGCATTCCCCAGATACAGAAATGTGAAACTTGATTAACATGTTATGATACAGCTGGATCATTCCCCTAAAAATTTCAATGTATAAAATTATTTTTATACTGAAAAGAAAATACCACCTCCAGGAGAAAATTTTATGAGTATTAGGGGGGTGGGGGGAAACGCTAATTTATATACCTGTTAATATAAATAAACCTTTTATTATCCTCAGAGAACAAAATTAAACAGAGATACAGTTTTTAACCTGGCTAATGTGATTAATAAGATAGTAAAAACAAAGTAGGCAAAATTTTAAGAAGTATCAAGTTTTGTCATCTTGATGGATGGTCACTGCAAGTAATCATTTCAGAGAAAAGTATTTTTTAAAGTTTTTGCAAGAATAATCCAGTGTGAGCATATACAAATGTTAGTATTTATTAAAAGCACATATAACAGTAGCGGTGGAGGGAGGCATGTCAAGGATAATATAACGCCTAAACAGGTGACTTACAAGTTATGACACATACTTGTTTTTTTAGTTAAAGTGGATTTTGCTTTTTTTTTTTTTTTTTTGCGGTACAGGGGCCTCTCACTGTTGTGGCCTCTCCCGTTGCGGAGCACAGGCTCCGGACGCGCAGGCTCAGCGGCCATGGCTCACGGGCCCAGCCGCTCCGCGGCATGTGGGATCTTCCCGGACCGGGGCACGAACCCACGTCTCCTGCATCGGCAGGCGGACTCTCAACCACTGCGCCACCAGGGAAGCCCTGGATTTTGCTTTTTACTGCTGTGAAAAATTGGGGCAGATTTTACACCATTTCTCGAAATATTCAAAAGCCAGTTTTAAAAACGGATTTTGAAAAACCACAGCAAAGAGTAGGCATTCAATAAATGTTTTTAAGAATTAAACTGAATTGATCAATGCAGCACTACACAGGCCAGGTAACAAAGAGAACAGAGGCTATCTGAAAGGTAATTCATGCTGAAAAATAAACAGTTGAAGAAACAGTAGCTTGTATTACAATCTATTAAATGCATTAATACGATAGGGTAATAATATGTCTATCAGTATAAATCTAGGCCTCTTATATTTATCTGAGAAGAAAAATGCAGTAGGCTGTTGGTGGTTAAGTTTGCAAGCAATAATTCATATGTATTCCTAATCCCTGCAAAGAACTGGATCATCTTATGGGGACGGTTTCAACATCCTAGGTAAGAAAGGACCAATATGAGATTAATTTATAAAGATGCTATGAGACAAACTTAACTAAGGTAGAACATTTGTAGAGAATAAAATTTCTAATAAAGAAAAAATAGGGCTTCCCTGGTGACGCAGTGGTTGAGAGTCCGCCTGCCGATGCAGGGGACACGGGTTCGTGCCCCGGTCCGGGAAGATCCCACATGCCGCGGAGCGGCTGGGCCCGTGAGCCATGGCCGCTGAGCCTGCGCGTCCGGAGCCTGTGCTCCGCAACGGGAGGGGCCGCAACAGTGCGACGCCCGCGTACCGGGGAAAAAAAAAATAATAATGATAATTTAGTTGTAAATCTCAGATGTGACCTGAACTGATGTTTATTAAACAAATAACTATCATGGAAAATATATCTCCCTAATATTGTTCCCATTTTAAATCAAGAACTCAGATTTTGTGCCCAGCTAAAATCCTGAATTTCCCAGCCTCACATCTGGCTGTAATGGACCATGAGAAATCGTTCTGTTCAATGAGCTTTTGGGGAAAATATGGTTATCTTTAAAAGGAGCAGGTCTTACAGGTACTGCCTTTGCCCTGAGCCCTCCACTGTGTTCAAGCCACTCTTTTTTGAGTTTTCTTACCTGCAGCCAAAAGCCATCCCAAACCCAAACAGGGGTCTGACATCTTAAAAGTAATTTATTATTATGAAATAGGATGTCTCTTCAAATTACATGAGAATAAACCAGCACGTATAAGCAAACTAGTGTAATAAACTTTTTACCCCTTTAAATAACACGAGAAAACTGGCAGTAGCAGTATCTTAATGGCACAGAATTTCCAAGGACTTAAAAAATGAAGCTTTGTTTTCTCTTTTTCACGGATGCAGGTGGGACCATAAACTCTTTCTAGTCTGATGCAGAGAACTCCCCTAGCCAAAACAAGACTATCACCTTAAAAAAAAAAAAAAAAAAAGACTACTCATGAAGCAAACTAACAACTTGGGGAGGTGGGGTATATGTCTGGGTTCCAATAACTAACCAGCCCGTAGGGAATTTAAAATATTTT
Source organism: Physeter macrocephalus (assembly GCF_002837175.3). Classification (NCBI taxonomy): domain Eukaryota; kingdom Metazoa; phylum Chordata; class Mammalia; order Artiodactyla; family Physeteridae; genus Physeter; species Physeter macrocephalus. The sequence continues at coordinate 24,507,508 of NC_041231.1, forward strand.
ACCTGGCCTGTGGTTACTTATTGGATAAAGGCAAAATATGTTTAAAAATGAAACAATTGAACAAAGCTTAATAGAAAGTTTTCTGTAATGGGAAGCGTATGTCTAATGGATTAGATCAGCTGTCTAGATTAAATTATTGTCATTTAGATAGTATCACCTTGTCAGATGACATTCCAGCGACAAAATAACTAAGTCACTGCTTACTTTTCAAATCACTTATGAGCACAACTAAATCACTTCCAACACAGCCTTAAAATACAGAAACCTGCAACTTGAAGCTTCTGCAACTTAATTCTGTATCTCTCTTTGTCTAATCTGCCAGGTGTCTTCCTGAATCCATGGTGGGCATTAGAGGATTTGTTCATTTTGCATATCCATTCATTAATTCATTATTATTTTGATTTTCTGATATAATGATTATGTACTTTGAAAAAAGTAGAGAAGGTTTAAAGGACAATGCAACAAATTTCTAAACACACCACATGAGGTTACAGTAGAAGAATATAAACATCCCTCATGCTTTTTTTTTTAAAAATGAAGATCATTCATATTTGAGTAAAAACCTGGGAGTAAAACTCTTCCAAAAGACTGTGCCTTTTAACCTACACCAATTTCCGGTTTTTTGGTGCTCTTTCAAAATTATTTCAGCCAAGAATAATACTCAGATTTTCCATTTTCCACAGTGCACATTTTGAAAATGTATTTTTATTTATAGCATTATACATAAAACCTATAAATGCTCTGAACAGTATGGGTTTGATATGTCCGAAGGTTTTTTTTTTAACTTATATTCACAATATCTTCCAGGAGAAATATATGGCAACGAACTTAAACTTCAGCTAACCTTCTAGACATAACTCTTAGGTACTCCCAGATTTACTAGTGATCAATTCTGCACACTTGTGAAAAACCTAGGATAGTCTTTGACACTTTGATATACAAATTCCACTTTTAAAATTACGATGTTCATAGAGCTGCCTGAAAGAATAGACTTCTTCACTCCTGAGAAGTAGAGAAGAGAGAAAAGGTAACAAGGGAATTTTTTCTAACATGTGTTTTCTGGACAGCAGGCAAGCAAGCAGTTATTTCTGGAACTCTTTCGCTGCATTAAAATATCACAGAGCCAAATTCTGCCCTCCAATGATTTTTCTTAAACTTACTTGAGTCCATATGTTTCTAAAAGCTGAATTTGCTTCATTGCATTTCAAGGTCTAACCTTGCTGTTATTACACAGACAGAATCTCCATGAAATTGAATTTTTGTTTGTGTAAGAACAGTGTATTTGAATATTTCCCGAAGCAAACTGTGGGCAAAGACTGTGAAGAATTAGGGTTTTTAGTAGAAAATAAATTGCAGATCATCAGAACAGCTCTGAACTGGCTAATTTTTCTTACAAGAGTTCTCCTTTTACTTGGAAAGTGCCAGGAAGACGTCTGAGAACACAGAAAGGAATATCTAGAGAATTTTTATTTATAGGTACCTCTACAAGAAATTAACCATGTCCCTTACAATTTTCTCCAAAAATGTTTTTATCTCCATTTAGCTAGTGAATAAAATACAAATTTCTAGGTAAAGCATCGTCGATGCAAAACAAGAAAAAGGAAAATCTAGACTGCAAGTGATTCTGCTTAAAATTGTTATTTTTCAGAGTATGGCTGCCAATGTCATACCATATGGCCATTAATTGTGCGGTATAAAGTAAAATATTATGTGCTTTTCTGTATAATTAATGAATCTTAAATTCAAGAATTTAAAAGAGGCAAAATATTATTCCACAAGATTCCATACATTCAGGAACCTCTATATAACATCACAAATCTTCTTTTAAAGTTTCTGAACATTTGTCATTTTCCTATAAAGCTATATTCATCTATCATACCAAAAGTACCTGTTTCATTTTTCAGATAATAAGCGGGAGAAAAAAACCTCTCCTACATCTGCACAAAATATGTCTATCCTCATTAGATCCACTTTTTCAATTAAATTCAAGTTTCTCTGTCCAAAAGGCATAAATCTGGGTATTGATTTAACTATAAACTCATGAAACTCCCGGTAGTCTTCTAAAACCATTTTACTTGGATGAGCATATAAGCTTTTAAAATATCAAGTTATTCCAGTATTTAATACACATAACTGCTTCCAGAGGGGCTAAAGGCAATAAGGCACAGCTGCCCATTCCATTTGAAGAACAACTAGACTGCTAGCCAGTGTCTCACTACTTTCTGTTGTTGTTTTTTTTAAGCGTTTGCTTCTATTTTATTCAGCATGAGTTTGATACCTTCTGAACATGAACCACATCACCAGCAGCCAAAATCAATAACCTATCTAATCAAGGCCCTATAAACTAACAACAGACCCTCAGTGCTCTGTTCCTATAAAATGTAGTTCATTCTAAGTCCTTCCTTCCAAACCAGTCTAACATTAAATTTATTATCCTCTTCTGACAAGGTTAGAGCACTGTCTACCTAGACTTCTAGAAAGACGCTTTTGGGGAGCAAATCAATTACCTCTTGAAAAGAAAAAAAAGAAAGAAAGAAAAGACCTCTCTAAACTCTCCTTGAAATCTTTTTATGTTGCTTCAATTTTCTTTTGAGAGCAAGGAATCTTCGCCGTGAAGCTTTCATGCAGCAAGCAGCTACTTCTTTTCAAATAAAAATCATGTGTAAATATTTCACAGACATGTCTCTACTGTGAATTGCACAATATGAAAAGGAGATGTTAAAGAAATATTTCCCTAAATCAAACCAAATAAGAATACAAACATTTTCCTAAATCCACGAAGTTTTGAAGTCTAAGCCACAAATTCTCCTTGTATAAAACATCATATGTTTTTTTTTTTGATATCCTGTAAGCTGTGGCTGAATAGCCTTCACTCAATGACTTCATAGTGTATCCGATACTCATGTTTATTTTAAGCTTCTTCAAATGATATTTTCCATCTTAAAAAGTGAGAAGGATTTTTGCCTTGAAAGATTATTCATAGGTAGCAACATAAGCAAAACCAAAAGTTTATCCAAATTTTCTTTTCTCCCCCAGATCTGTGACATTAAACACATGTGTGCAAAAACGCTTTTCGTGATAGCAATTTTCCTTTTATATTTTAGTTATTTAATGAATCTTTCTCCCCAGCTAGATGCTGAGCTCTTTCTTGACGGGGCCCTGATAACTCCACCTTGTTGTTATAAAGTTTCCATTACTAGACCAACTTCAGCATAGTTAGTGATAAACACACAGCTATTGAACTGGATGGAAACTAGCAAACACAAAAAACAGCTGGAAAACTTGAATCAGGTATCAGCAAGGCTACTGGTGTGAGTTCCACATGTAATCCATTGTTTCTTGGTAAAATACAATCAACAACCCCCTTTAGAATAGTGCAAGAAAATAAAATTCACTGTAAATATAATAAACAAGAAATGTGCTAATAAGCTGATGGACAAGCAGAAATGATACTATCTGTGGAGAACACTCTTAAGCAAGCCGAATGTTAGAAAACAGGGGCCATAAATAAGTATTGATATGGAAACATTAATGCTGATGTTGGCTACCAACTCTAAGTCTAACAGCATTCTTATCTGCACTCACTGATCTTACCAGCCTGTGTTCTTTTAGGATCAACTGATGGCCCCATATTCCAAAGAGCTAATCTCTTCTGCTGCTTTCGTTTACTGGCTTTGCATTCATTCTCAGCTTTAGCACCAAGGCATGCTTTCACTGAAAATTCACCATGGTCCAATTTACAAGCATATGACTCTTCCTGAGGGTATAAGCTCTATGTGCTGTTTTTCTTTAAAAGATACCACTTCTGAGCCATACTCCATAGGTTCTGAGTTGTTTTGCCAATAGGGGTGATGGATGGTTCCCCCGCCCGTTCTCCATTAATTCCCTTGGGACCAAGTACACACTCATTCAAGACAGCAGCTAGAGGAAGGAAGGTGATCTGTGGCTGGGAAATATTGAAGTTCACTAGTCTGTATGATGATTGAACCTGTGCCCTTGAACTTTTTAAGCCTGCTAACGAATGCTCTAACCAAGATACCCAAAGATGGAATAGGGAAGCATGAGGAGAATACTCTCTGCCCTCAGTTCAGAATATATGAGTCTTTCATGGAACATAGCTTTGAGCACAGAAACAAAGTTTTATTTTTCACTACTTAAAACTGCTTCTGTGAAGGTGGTACTGTTCCCGAGGAGGGCAGCTCTCGAAGATTCAAAGCCATTGTCTTTTTCACATTCATATGGAGTTCAAAATCAATAGCTTTAGCCATACTCATTACAAGCCGTGCAAGTGATCCTTTGAATTCAGTGATAAGATGACATTAGCACCACCTGCCATGACCACAGGCTTCTTCCAGTATGAAGTCTATCACTGCAGCCATCTCCAGCATGGCCCATTACCATGAAAGATTTAGCAGCTAGAGTGTCATAACGCAGTCAGTGCTGATGTTCATCTGGTTTTGTGGTGCCCATTTGTTCCTCTGATGCTCTTTATGCTGGCAAGAAAGCTGATACATTTCGTTGACCAAATATCCAAGAGATATAGATCTCCTAGTAGGAGAAAATCCAGGGTTTCCTAAGAGGAAGTTGAAGGGAGTACACTGGCCATATTTTTCTCAGGTCAATCTCTCGGTCACCATGTTCTTATAGGCATCTTACTAGATTTATATTGTTCAAAAGACAGTGTATGGCTCACCATGTCCAAACACTGTGAAAATATAGACTCAAATGCATTTTGGAAAATCCTGTATTAAAGCACGGTCTTTATTCTCAGGTATAAGATGTCACAAGATTATCTATCAGACGATGCTAAAATTCTGCTCAAGTGTTATTTAAATGCAAAAATCAACAACTATATATTCCATACCTATTTCTCTGTAGCAAATAACAAGCCATTTATGTTTCCACCAATATACTTATTTAATATTGTTACCTAACTACAGTTTTATATGCAAGTATATAGAACTGCACTCTCCAATACCGTAGCCAACAGCCACATGTAACTACAGAGCACTTGAAATGTGGTGGTTCCAACTTGAGATATGCTGTAAGTATAAAATACACACCAGATTTCAAAGACTAAATACAAAAAAAAAGAATATTTTTAAATGTAAATTTGGTAAAATTTTGGATATACTGGGTTAAATACATTATTAAAAATAATTTTATCTGTACTTTTTTCACCTTTTTAATGTAACTACCAGAAAATTTTACACTACATATATAGTTCACGTTTGAGGCTCACCCTGTATTTCTGTTGGACAGGGCTTATATAGAAGATAAGGCTAGTTCAGAGATCAACTAAAGCAAGTAATATCCATAAAATACATAAATACATAAAATACAACAATTTCTAGCCTTACTTATTTCCAATATTCTCTTTCCCTGGAGGAAAAGGAAGAGAAAATCTGTTAAGACATTTATTGTACAAACTTTGGACCTCAATGATCTACAATTTACTAAATTCTTGCTCTAGGTGAATATTCAGTGTTGAAGATTCAAAAAGAAAACTGCCATTTCTTAAATTGCCACAGCTGATTTTGACAAGTTTGGAATGGAAGGAAACTTCCTTAACATGATAAAGGACATGTATGAAAAACTTACAATGAATATCATACCTGACTGTGAACGAATGAAGGAAGTGCCCTAAGACTGGGAACAAGGTTCAAATGCCTTCTCATCACTTCTTTTACTAGAAGTTCTAGCCAGTGCAATCAGTCAAGAAAAAGAAATTAAAGCCCTCCAGATTAGAAAGAAGTAAAATGTCTGTATTAGCAGATGATATGCCCTATATATAGAAACTCTGAAGGAATCCACACACACACAAAATATTTTTAGAGCTAACAAACAGATACAGCAAGGTCACAAGATATAAGATCAATATACAAAAATTAGTTATATTTCCATATACAGTGAACAATCCAAAAATAAAATTAAGAGTACCTTTCACAATAAATTTTATTATTTTTTGCAGCATGAAAAAGAATAAAGTGCTTAGGAATAAATTTAACAAAAATAAGTTCCACAGTTGTACACTAAAAATTACAAAATACTGCTGAGAGAAATCGAAGAAAATCTAAATAAATGGAAGGACATTCCATGTTCATGGACTAGGATACTCAACACTGTTAAGATGGTAATTATCCACAAAGTGATCTACAGATTCAATGCAATCACTCTCAAATTATCATCAGATTTCCAAAATCGACAAGCTGATACTAAAATCTATATGGAAATGGGAAAGATCTAGAATAGCCAAAGCAATTTTGAAATAGAAAAACAAAGTTGGAGGGCTTTCACTTCACAATTTGGAAGTTTACTATAACTTGATAACTATAATTGTCAAGACAGTGTGGAATTGGCACAAGGATGGACATAGAGATCAAAGTAACACAGTTGAATCCAGAAATGAATCTTTATACTTATGGATAACGGATACTCATCAAACATACCAAGGAAGTGCACTGGAGAAATAATAGCCTTTTCAACAAATGGTGCTAGTACAATAAACTATCCACCTACAAAAAAAGGGGGGGGGCGGAGAATGCACACCTTTTATTTCATGACATATACAAAAATTAACTTGAAACGTCCAAATGTATCAGAAACTTTAAGAGCTAAAACAATACAATTTTTAGAAGAAAAGAGAATATCTTCAAGACCTTGAATTAGGCAAAAATTCTTAGATACGATAACAGAAGCATAATCTGTAAAAGAAAAAAAATGATACATTGGACTTCACCAAGATTCAAAATGTTTGCATTTCATGAGATTTCATTAAGAAAATGAAAAGACAAGCAACAGACTGGGATAAAATATTTGCAAAATACGCATCTGACCAAGGACTTATATCCGGAACATATTTACACAAAGAACTCTTGAACTCAAAAACAAGACAGGGACTTCCCTGGTGGCGCGGTGGTTGAGAATCCTCCTGCTGATGCAGGGGACGCGGGTTCGTGCCCCGGTCCGGGAAGATCCCACACGCCGCGGAGCGGCCGGGCCCGTGAGCCATGGCCGCTGAGCCTGCGCGTCCGGAGCCTGTGCTCCGCAACGAGAGAGGCCACAACAGTGAGAGGCCCGCGGACCGCAAAAAAAAAAAAAAAAAGACAAACAATTCTATCAAAAGTGGGCAAAATATTTAAATAGACATTTCACCAAGGAAGATATACAGATGGCTAATAAGCACATGAAAAAATGCTCAACATTATTAGTCATTAGAAAAACACAAATAGAAACCATAATGAGATACAAATCTAGATACTCACTAGAATGGCCATCATAAAAATAGACAATAATAAACACTGGCAAAGTGTGGAGAAGCTGGAACCCTCATACACTGCTGACATAAGTGTAAAATGGTACAGTCACTTTGGAAAACAGTTTAGAACTTCCTCAATATGGCAACATAGAGTTACCCGATAACCCAGCAATTCCACTCCTAAGTATATACCCAAGAGAAATGACAACAACAAATATCCACACAAAAGCTTATACATGAAAGTTCTCAGCAGCATTATTCCTAATAGGCAAAACTTGGAAATAACCTAAATGTTCATCAACTGGTGAAAAGATAAGCAAAATGTGGTTTATCCTTACGATGGAAAACGATTCAGCAATAGAAAGGAATGAACCATGGAAACAAGTCACAACACTGACAAACCTCAAAAACATTATGCTCAATCAAAGAAATCTCCTACAAAAGGCCACATATTATAGGATACGATTAAATTATATGATTCCATTTATGTGAAATGCCCAGAAAAGACAAAACTATAAAAACAGAAAGTAGATTAGTGCCCCCTAGGGATGGGAGGGGGAGCAGAGAGGAGGAATTAACAGTAAATGCACATGAGGGACCATACGGGGATACTAAAACATGTTCTAAACCTAGTTTAGAACAGTGATGGTTGCACAATTTTACTAAAAAATTTTGGAATCGTACTCCGGAAGAAGGTGAACTATCTGATATGCTTCAATCTGACTCTACCACTTACCAGCTGTGTGACTTGAGTGAGCGATTTCACCTCTCTGAGACTTACACTTTTCGTCTATAAAACAGAATTAATAATGGTGTCTCCCTGTGAGATCATGGTGACCATTAGAGGCAAGGCATGCAAAGCACTGAGCAAAGTTAGGCACAGGGTAAGTGCTCACCGATTGGTAGCTAGAATTATTAGCTACCTCTCCAAATTACTTCCAGGCTCTTCCAAAATGAGCTTGGCTTCAAGCTCCTTTGGTTAAGGAACTGTCCCTACGCATTCCTAATTTGGCATATTGCACTATTATCATTTTCTTCACCAAAGGTCGCTACACCCCCTGCCCCCCAAAAGTACCTATTCTTCTAGCTCCACTAATCCCTGCAGAGCATTCCATTCCACTAGGGATGCTTCTCTCTTAAATTCCTCTCTCTTTATATATATATATATATATATATATATATATGTGTGTGTGTGTGTGTGTGTGTGTGCGTTTACCTCCTCTATTACTATGTACATACCACTCATGTGATTCAGAAGCACACAATCACATGATTGCCACCTACCTTTTCTTGAGTGTATAATTTCACTCCTGTGCTACCATACTCCCCCGCTGCCTGAGGCCATGGAGATGATCAAATCATGGGACTCTTGCCAGGCCAGTTGAGATGTAATGTCAATCCTTCTTTACCATCATTCCAGATAGCCAGAGTGGAATGTTGTCTGATATTATTTCCTACCCTTGCATCTCGATTAAATCTTTACAAGAATACATTTGCACCAAGAAATGCTCAATGATTGCAGAATAAATAAATACGTTTAACAAAAGATAAAAGTCCGGGGCTTCCCCGGTGGCGCAGTGGTTGAGAGTCCGCCTGCCGATGCAGGGGACGCGGGTTC
>NC_041231.1:24516682-24523808 GCF_002837175.3 Physeter macrocephalus
AAAAAAAAAAAAAAAAAAAGATAAAAGTCCTACAAAATACATTCCAAAAATTTAACTAGGTTATTGTTCTATCTTCTTTGGCTGCTAGACAGAGACCCAAGCCTATTTCTTCCTACCCTGCTTTCTAAACTGTTCAACACCCAAGAAATGAACTCAGTAGGAACAGGCAAGCACAGGAGTTCAGGTGTGTCAAATACCTAACTTACAAAGAAATACCAAGCACTCTGTTCTCAAACTCCCTCAATATACTGCAAATACTCAGCAGCACTTTTATGAATGAAGCAATGCATGACTGTCATCACAATCAGCCTTCCTTATTAACAACTTAGCAACTCTTGATTTCCGAAAATAGAAACATACATTGTAGAAAAATTTCCCCTTATTTTACCTCCTATAGTTCTTTGAAACAAAAAATATCAGACATTTTCCAGGAATTTAGACATCAAAATTTCAACCAAAAGCCCTGTCTTTATCAAAGGAAATAACAGCTCTTGCTAAGATTTTTATTCTTCAGACGATTTCTAAATTGCCCCCTTCCTTTTTTAAAACTACATTAGAACAGATAACAACCTGCATCATTCCGTTTTTTGTCACTTTTGATGGGATCTCTTCTTTTCTGCTTCATTTGTCGGTCTTGTCTCTATCAAAATATCACTTTACTGAAATTTTTGGTAAAACTTCCCGGTTGCATTAGTTGGAGATTGGGAGCAGCACTTTCCCGGCCTTGCATCAACACTGACCGTGTGTGTGACCTGAGGCGAGAGAGCCTCTCAAAAATACATCGAGATCAAAATACCTAACCCACCTACCTCAAAGGCATTTGGAGCAAATAAGTGAGACCACAAGTGTGAAAACAGTTCAGTGATTTGGGATCAAATTCAAAGTCATCATTAAGCTCCTTACATTTCTTCCTTGGCTCTGAATGGGTGGACCCACCAAAGACAAATCCCCAGCTGTCCCCTGAAATTCAAAGGAACTGCTGAGTTAGTCGACTTCATCTTTTCTTTTATTCATCAAGTAGGGGGAAAAAAACATTCTATACAAAAAAAAGTAGGGGAACGGCATTCATAAACTTGGATCTTTCTGGAAGGAGGCATAGATTTGGGGCAAAACGTTTATTTTGAATCTTGGATTCAATACTTAAAGCTTTGAGCAAATCACTGGAACTTTGGTCAGTGTCCTCATCTGCAAAATGGGAGTGAGTATCAAAGGTCATAAAACCCTTGAGTGCTACTCAGATGTAAATGCTTATTAAATATTTAGTAACTCTGTTTCAAAAAGATCCATGTTCAATATTTAAGGAGCTCTAACACCTATCAGGTTTATTGTTTGTTCCACTGGGTAGTTCTCAATAAGCTTTCCCCTGTACTCTATCCTGAGCAAGAAGTGAATTTTCAAAACAGATTAGTTTTGCAGGAACACAGAGAGATTTACAAATACACCAAAATTGAAATGTGTTTTTTTGTTTTTTTTTTACTTTTTATTGGAGTATAGTTGATTTACAATATTGTGTTAGTTTCAGGTGTACAGCAAAGTGAATCAGTTATACATATATCAATACATATATCCACTTTTTTTTTCAGATTCTTTTCCCATATAGGCCGTTACAGAGTACTGAGTTGAGCTCCCCATGCTACACAGCAGTTTCTTATTAGTTATCTATTTTATATATAGTAGTGTGTATATGTCAGTCCCAACCTCCCAATTTATCCCTCCCCCCACAACCCGAAATGCGATTTCTTGAATAACTTGCCTGTTATTATAACAGAGTATGGGATAAAGGAGTAAAAAGAAAGCTTCATTACTGCCCAGACCAATTTGACTCTTGCAAAGCTAATTAAACATGTCTTGAGTATATAAAATATATCATCCCCAGATAACAGCATACTGTTAAGTTCTTCATCTTATTAAGAGCTTGCATTAATGCTTCTTCAACATAAATTTTATACCAAGACAGGTACTATTTGAGAAGCCTCACAATAGGAATGACCTAAATTAGGGTGACAGAGGCAAAAGATGGATCACCAGAGCCTGTCTCAACAAGAAGAGGAATGAGGGTTCCGTCTTCCATTATTGTCCGATTCTAATGTGCTAAAATTATCTTCTGAAAAAAGCTTCCTTCCTCAAGCCGTTTGGCCCCTCTGGAGCTCCGCATCAAGGTAAGGGATTTCACAACCCAGAGGACTAGACCCCAAACCCCAGAGTCATAAAGTCAATGATGAAAGACCCTTAGAGGTCCTTGAAACTTTATACTTTGCAAATGAGGAAAAAGAGGCCCTGATAGGTGACATGTCTGAGATTATAGATACCGATACCTAGTATAGCATTTCTTGAGAGAAAAGAAAGCTAATACAAGACAGTCACCAGAATGTGTTTGAGCACTAAAATTATATAAAGTTTTAAAAATTAATCAATGAATTTCATCAACTGATCCGATGGGTCCATGCCACCTACTTTCTATTACCTCCTTGTCTATTCTAAAGCACCATTCTGGCTCAGGTGTGAGCCCTACCCTTTGGATATAGTCTCTTCAATGCATTGTTCCTTCCAGCCTATGTTTAAATACTCCTTTTCCGGTGTGAACTTTCCCCCTTTGGGGTGCTCCCTCGCCAAGAACCTAAACTGAAGCCAAAGTTAAGAACAGCAGCACGACTTACCATCAGGTGCTAAAAGATAACCGGCAACCAAGAACTTTACCAGATGAAGGTTCTTAAAACAAGCTCTTCTCACATTACTCCCCTGTGAAGTACTCCTTCGCTGCTAACTAAATCAAGGTCCAACTTCTTTATGGACACTGATGTTCAAGGCCATTTACTGAGATACCATGGCTCATTTTCTATTATATCCCTACGCTCTAGTTGAGGTATTCTCAACTTGACTATATATGGAGATCATTTGAGAAGCTTTAAAACACTGTGAGTGACCAGACCCTCCCTCAGACCGATTCAACTATAGTCTCTTGTTGATGGGAGGGGTGCATGAGCGGAAACATAATACAGTGACTGAGAGCACAGCCTCTGACAAGCTGAGCTAAAAACAAGGCAACACTACTTGTTATATGATCACAGGCAAGTTACCTGGCCTTCCTGTGCCTCGGTTTACTCTCTACTAAATGAGGAAAATAATAGACCACTTCTGTAGGGATACTGTAAGAATTAAATAAGCAAACATATGCAGAGCACATAGAATTATGCCTAGCACAAAGAAAGCCCTAAGTAGTGATGCTATTTTTTATTATACTTGAACATGTAGGACAGTGATTTGTCTATAGGAATTACTGAATGTTTCTGATTTAAATTTAACTGAATGTTGCCATAAATAGCCCCTAAAACTGTGACGGGAAAAAATCAGTTTCAAAGAGTGTTTTGCTATCACAAAAGCTTCACCATTTAATACTGAGAACAAACATCTTGAAAATAATCGCAGGATGGATAAACCCTCAAGATGTTATGCTGAATGAAATAAGACAGACACTAAAGTAAAAATACTACATGATTCCACTTACACCTAGAGCAGTTAAATTCATAAAGACAGAAAGGAGAAATTTGGGACTGGGGGGAAGGGTATAATCGGGGGTTGTGGTTTATGGATACAGAGTTTCAGTTGCGGAGGATGAAAAAAGTTTTAAGATGGATGATAGTGGTTGCACAACAATACGAAGTACTCAATGCTACCGAACTTAAAATTGTCACAACGGTAAATTTTATGTTATGGTATTTTACTACAATAAAAAATGTCAAAAGAGTAAAAAAAAAAAAAGTCACAGGAATATAGAATGGACATTGTTTTCCCTGATTATAATATTACCTTCAGTCTATTAAAAACCCTTTAATATTCCTTCTTCTCTTTCATGTTCCCCAGATGAAGGCTATATTTCAAGAACTTTTTTTAAATGTATGACTTCACTTTTAATAGGTACAATGAGAAATTGACCCAACCACAGAAATCTTCCTCAGTGATCTCCGTGCAGTGAATTGGAGCCATAGCGAATGCCCTGTGACCTGCACGGCTTCCCCCAACAGAAAATCCTGCATATTAACGGGTAAATTTTCACTAACATGGTAAAGTTTCTGTAGAGTTGACATTTGATTGATGCTGTGACAGCTTTTTGGTTGCTGTCAGTGCAACCATATTAGAAACTGCTCTTGACTTTGTGAAGTCATTTTTTAAAAGTCGGGGGGGTGAGGATTAAAAAATACTTCATTGACATCCGAAGGGCACTTATATACTGACGGAATGATGGTCCTCACTTAGGGATCATTGCCTTGAAAGAAATAATATATGTGTGTATATGTATACATATGTACATACATATATATGTATATAGACATACACACACACACCCCTTAGGGACAAATGCAATTCTAGGGAATCTGCAACTCCTTCAGATTCATTAAAGGGCCAATGGGACGGCGACACTGTATACATTTATGCTCTGTGTGAGACACTTCTACTGAAATTCAATTGTCACTGTGAATGCTTCAGACCAGATACAATTTCAACATTTTCTGCTACTGGAGTGGGAAGACCAAATAGCTATTTCAAATTCACATTTCCCTTTTCCAATTGATCGTGGCACTCCCCTTGGAACATCCCTATGCTACAACAGCTCTAACTTTCCATTTCATTTTCACTGGAAAAATCTAAACATGAAGCAATACCTTCTACTCTACCAGTCACTGAGGTTCCCCTAAGGGTATTTTTGTGTTGAAGTAAGCCACTTAGTAACAGAAAGATAGCTTTTTGTCTTCCGAAGCTCATTGACTAAGAAAATAATACACATAAAGGCAGCCTATTCCAACAATATCCCGAGGGGAAAATAGTCCATTGCCACCCACTTTTAGTAATGGGGATAGAGAGGGTTAGACAGTAAAACACCTTGGGGGTCTACAGAAGATAACATGCCAATACTCTATGTTTTGATGCAAAAAGTAAAAAAAAAAAAATATTGATGAAAACTGTGCCTCTTTAGGAAATATAGGAGAAGGTATTCACTGTCAGTTCTGATTAGAAGAGAGTGGGAAAAAAGATCCATCAGTAATAGATACTTCACTGAATTTGTACATTGCTTTACTAAATGAAAATCCAAAAACCAAAGGGGCATCAAATGACACTCTGTTATTCAGAGAACATAAGCTATCGACACTTCCAGGGGCTGCAGGGGCTCAAAACCATACACTTGAAATGGTGACTTTAAATCCTCCCTCAAATTGTCTGAAGATTTTTTCTTAATGGTATTTCCAACCAAGTGTTCAATTTCAATACAGAAATATAAAATAGGAAGGATAAACATATTTCTGCATCAGGTGCCATAACCATATCTTATTTTATAAATATTTGCACTTTTACCTGCTTAAAAGCAGTATAATTAGGAAAAAGGCTCAAGCAGCATGGAATTATGTTTCTATTTACAATTTTATAAACACAGCTATACTTTCCTTTCAGTGCTGTGATCTGCAGCTGTAAAACATCCTTAACACTATTTGTTAATAATCTGATTTGACTTAAAAATGCTTCCTTCCTTCTCTATATCTGTTTCTTGAAAAAAAATTATTTGTATCTATTTTAGAGAAACCGAAAAATAGTTCACTCGTGTCCTCCAAGACAAAGTTTCTGGGCTTTGAGTTTAAAATGATAATAATATCAGGAAGTATATAAACCAAGGAGTATGTGAAGAAAAAAAAGAAACCATTTACTTGATTATATGATGGGAGTATAAGCAATTTTGTCTTAGATTTCTCTTATTTCAATATCATATTTTAAAGTAAAGTAATGCTTTAAAAAGAACCATCACAATATCCTGAATTTACTTGGTGTTTGATCATTGACCAAGTGTTTTAATATTTTTTTATTTTCCAAAGACACCATCAAGACAGGCAGAGTAAAGGCTATTGGTCCCATTTTATGGATGAGGACAATGAAGTTCTTAGAAACTGAGACAAAGGAAGGAGTTAACACATCCATATAACATCTCAACTCACAGGACAAATACCCATTAACGGTTTCAGTGGGAATCCTCATTGGACCATAAGTCAGATGAATAGGGTTCTTCACCCTGACAGCAGCAATCATCTCCAGCATCCAGCTACTTTCCATACTCCCAGAACCAGCCTCATGGGACAGCACTCAGAGGTACCAGCACCTCAAACAGTCCCACCCTTCCTCAGGCCCCTTCAGCCCCAAGACGTCCCTCCTCCAAGCTTCTGAATTTGAGAATCTCAGCTTCCCTTTGTTCCTCCAGACTTAGGGGTGACAGCAGCTTCCTGTACTTAGTTTTGCATCACCGAGTCTTCCCATGTTGCTCTAGGAGTCCTCTCATACATGCTTAACCAGTTTCCTTTCTGAAAGTCTCTCTGTTGCAATACAGAAAGTGGTTCTGTTTTCCTGACTGGACCCTGACAAATATAGACATGTTAACCACTAATAAGAAGTAATGATTTGTACATTTCTGTCAATCCAATAACACAGAAGGTCTTATTTTCAAGTTTAGCCTGACTCAAGAAAGTAAGTGTTCATTCACATCATTTTGTGATTTTGGGTTCTTGGAGATTTGCTATGTGTAGCCTTCAGGGTGATAGCAGATGCACACCTGGTTTCCTTTAATTAAAGTTCCAGGGCTAAACGGGCAGAGAGCTTCTCCTCTCATGGATATTTTAGTAAAGGAGCCCTCCCCATCACTGAAACGAAAACACCAACACTACATGTAGCTTACTTTCACTCACATCCTTTATAATTACCTCCAATATCACACGTGTGATTGCACCCAGGGGTACAAAGCAAATAGTCAGATTTTGCTAGGACAGTAAAAAGAATCTGGCTAATCTATTATACTTTTAAGCATAAGGCATTTGGGGTCAAGTTCAGAAAGCCAAATATGGTTCAACTTTACTAAGTTTCAGCTTAGTTCATATTTTGTAGTGTTTTAACTAACATCCTATCTCTAAGGATTTCAAGAGGTACGTGACACTTGGACAAGAACTAGTTCTAGCAAAAATAATATTCTGATGGGTTAAGTGTAAATGAATCAGAATCATACGAACTATATTTCCCTTGAAACACACAGGGACTTAAAAGTTAACGGGAGGGCTTCCCTGGTGGCGCAGTGGTTGAGAGTCTGCCTGCCGAT
>NC_041231.1:24523829-24528475 GCF_002837175.3 Physeter macrocephalus
GTGGTTGAGAGTCTGCCTGCCGATACAGGGGACACGGGTTCGTGCCCCGGTCCGGGAAGATCCCACATGCCGCGGAGCAGCTGGGCCCGTGAGCCATGGTCGCTGAGCCTGCGCGTCCGGAGTCTGTGCTCCGCAACGGGAGAGGCCACAGCAGTGAGAGGCCCGCGTACCGCAAAAAAAAAAAAAAAGTTAATGGGAAAAGTGCTGGCAACCCACATTTAGAGTTTTTATTGAAATCAGGATGTTTGAATAAACATTAGACATTCAAATAACTCAAACTGAAATGGGGTTCACCAATCCTTAATTATAACAGTGCTTTAAATGATGAGGAAACATGTCACATTCACATTTCAAACTTAAAGCTTTACTTGGCAGACATGCTTCTGGTTCAGCAAACCTCTGCAGTCATGTTACGGCAACCACTTGAGATATTAAGACAGACAGTGAAGTTTTAAACTCAGTTTGGCAAGCACCATGAGAAAATAACTAGCAAGTGAAAATTTTTTTTAAAAAGAGTGTCTGGAGTGTAATAACGAGGTTTTGAAAGGAAGTTCGAGCTGGACACGTAATTTAGAAAGAATATGCTTTCTTAAATGGGCTAATAATGAGCTAATCCTGTAAGAAACTAGAGAGTGGTATGTGTTTTGGTTCCTCCTTTCTGTTCTGGGGATTTTAATTGGAAGCTGCAAACCAAATTGGCTTGTAAGGAGGAAACGGACAGACGTGTGATGGAATTTTAATTTCTCTGTTGCCTAATGCTTGAATTAAGCTAGTAGTTGGCTGAGTGGACTTTCTGTGACCCGGTGGTCAGCTTGTGACCGTGTAATGTGAATTCCCAATGGACTGAATATCACCCCTGGGGTTCTTCAGAGCCCTGCTTGAAATTAGTCAGAAGCAAAACTAACTATATCATAGATGCCCAACTTTAGGGTGCATCAGACAGACATTAGCTTGTATCAGAATCACCTGGGAGGCCTGCTAAAACACAGAATATTGGAACCCACCCTAAGAGTTTCTGATTCAGTAGGTCTAGGTGGAGTCCTAGAACTTGCATTTTTAACAAGCTCCCAGGTGAAGCTGAGGCTGTTGGTCTGGGCCATGCTCAGAAAGCCTCCAAATCATACATGACGGCTTAGGACTGTTCTAAGCCGCTTCTCACTGTGGCAGTGAGTTTACAAGCGCTCACTCAGGCACTTTCCATTACCATCCTAGAAAAGGGTTTCAGGCCTCTCCCTCTACTTTACCCCTTAGAGAGACCGGAGCTGCTTAAGGAATTTGCTGGGATATAAATAGAGGAACCATTTTACAACAAAATCATAAATGTTTTCAAATGGGACAGGCACACCTACAAAAAAAAGATTTGAGAAACAAACTGCGAGTAATTCTTGCCATCCCACTTGACCTTCTGTTGGAGGCCAATTTTTCAGATATTCGCATTCGTCTGATAGTTCAGGGTCCCCAACTGACTACTCTCTGAAATTATTGTGACTGCACGTGTTCTTTGTGAGAGACAAACTGATGCACAGTTTAGCCAACCCTCATTATTCCTCACCTTGCCAACGTCATCCTCTGGCTCCTGGTTATGTCTCAGAATTGCAAATGAATTGACCTCAGAAATCTAATGGAACATCTCACTTTCTGCAGAAATCACTTCTGTAAGCTCTTGGGCAAGAGTTTCCACCCTTTGCTTGGATGTCTCCAAGAATAAGAAACCAACCCACCATTCATGGAAAAACACCCTTTCCTTTTTAGGACGAAAGAGCATGATGGAGATCCAATACCAGACTTCTGCCTCAACGTGAAACATATAACTTTTACTCCCAGCAAAGGCCTCTTTCTCATCCCTTGCATCAAATGGGTCTCGAGGGCCTTTTGTTGGTCTAACTGCTTTACTAGCCACTACCTTTGCACACATCTCCAATGCTGTCCCCATCTCCATGCTGATTTGCTTAATTAACCTGCAGGAAAACTGACATTTTAGGTGCGCACTTCTATGAATTTTAACACAAGTAGAGATTTACGTAACTACCACCACAATCAAGATACAGAACAGAATCAAAACTACAAAGAACTCCCTCGTGTTATTGCTCTGTAATCACATTCCTTCCTTACCCCTAACTTCTAATCTCTTCTCCATCACTATAGCTTAGTCTGGTCAAGCATATTATAAATGAAATCATAGAGTATGTGAACTCTTGAGACTGACTTCTTTCACTTGGCATAATGCTACTGAGATTCATGCCAACTGTCATGTGTATCAGTAGTCTGTACTTTTCATGGCTGAGGAGTATTCCAGTGTATGGATTTAACACAATTTGTTTATCCATCACCTGCAGAAGAACATTTAGATTTTTCCAGTTTTGGGTGATCATGAATACATCTGCTATAAAAGCTCACGTATAGTTTTTTGTGTGAACCTTTTTCCCTTTTATGGATTATCTTTTGGTGTCATATCTAAGAACTCTTTTGGTGTCATGTCTAAGAACGCTTTGCCTAACCCCAGTTAGGGGTGTCATGTCTAAGAACTCTTTGCCTAACCCCAGTTCAGAAAGTTTTCTGCTAAAACTTTCATAATTTTACATTTAAATCTATGATCCATTTTGAGTTAACATTTGTATAAGACATGAGGTTCAGGTCAAGGTTTACATTTTTGCGTATGAATGTTTCATTGTTCCAATACCCTTTGTTAAAAAGACTATCTTTTCTCCAAAGAATTGCTTTTACACCTTTTAAAAAAAATCAACTGGCATACTTGCAGGGATTTATTTCTGGCTCTATCTTATTTATCTATATGTGATCCATTAGCCAATAACACACATGATTACTGCAACTATACAGAAAGTTCTAATTGGGTAGAGTGATTCTTCCAGCTTTATTCTTTTTTCAAAACTGTTTCTGTCTATCCTAGATCCTTTGCCTTTCCATAATAATTATAGAATCAGCTTTTCTGTATTTAAAGAGAAATCACAGTCGGATTTCAAGTGGAATTGTACTAAATCTATAGACCACTCAGAAAAGAACTGAAATCTTTACTGTGGATGGGAAAACTATTTTGATATGTTAAGTCTTCCAATCCATGAACAAGATATGTATCTCCGTTTATTTCATTTTTTATTTCTTTCATCAATATTTTGTAATTTTCAGCATACAGATACTACAAGTGTTTTGTCAGATTTCTACTGAAGTATTTCATTTTGTGGCAGCTACTACAGGTGGTAGCTTTTAAATTTTGGTTTCCTACTTTTTACTGATAGCATCTAGAAACACTATTGATTTTTGTGTTGACCTTGTACTCTGTCTTTGTTAAAATCACATTATTTCTAGGAATATTTTGGATATTCCTTAGAATTTTCTATATAGATGATCATATCATCTGTGAGTAGGTGACAGTCTTATTTCTTCTTTTCCAATATGGGTTCCGTGCCTGATTGTACTGGCAAGGATTTCCAGCATAAGGGAGGGGGAAGTGGACATCCTTGCTTTGTTTTCTGTCTTAAAGGGAAGGTATTCCTTTTTAAAACAGGATGTTAGGCATTATGTTAGTTGTAGGTTTTTTTAGGTTCTCTTCATCAGACTGAGAAAATTCCCTTCCATTACTAGTTTGCTGATTTTTATTATGAGTTGTCAAATCCCTTTTCTGCATATCCACTTCAGCAGGGCATATTTATTTTGATATATTTCTGGATTTGATTAGCTAATTTTTTCTGAGGATTTTTGTATCTATGTTCATGAAAGACATTTGTCAGTAGTCCTTCTTGTACTACCTTTGCTTTTTAGTATTGGGGTAATTCTGGTGTCACAAAATGTGCTTGGGAGTGTTCCCTTTTCTGCTCTTTTCTCAAAGAGATTGGGTAAAATTGACATTATTTCTTCTTTAAACAGGTAAGATTAGCCAGTAAATCCACTTGAACCTAAAGATTTCTTTTTCAGAAGGTTTTAAACTATGAATTCAATTTCCTTAATAGTATAAGACTATTAAGATCACCTAGTTCTTACTGGCAATATTAATAGTTTGTAGGGTTTTTAAAAAATGGTTCAGTTTTAAATGTTGAGTTTATGTGCTTCCAATTGTAGTATTCCCTTATTATCCTTTTAATGTCTGTGGTGGTATTCCCTTATTCCTGATATTAAAAATTTGTCCTTTCTATTTTTCCTTTGTCAGTCTAATTAAAGGATTATCAATTTTACTGGTATTTTCAAGAACTAGCGTTTCTTGAATTTCTTTATGGTTTTATTTATTTTTTAAGATCTTTATTGGAGTATAATTGCTTTACAATGGTGTGTTAGTTTCTCCTTTATAACACAGTGAGTCAGCTATATATATATGTATATATAAATATATCACCATATCTCCTCCCTCTTGCGTCTCCATCCCACCCTCCATACTCCACCGCTCTAGGTGGTCACAAAGCACCGAGCTGATCTCCCTGTGCTATATAGCTGCTTCCCACTAGCTATCTATTTTACATTTGGTAGTGTATATATGTCCGTGCCACTCTCTCACTACGTCCCAGCTTACCCTTCCCCCTCCCAATATCCTCAAATCTATTATCTACATCTGTGTCTTTATTCCTGTCCTGCCCCTAGGTTCTTCAGAACCTTTTTTTTTTTTTTAGATTCCATATATATGTATTAGCATACGGTAT
>NC_041231.1:24528541-24529434 GCF_002837175.3 Physeter macrocephalus
TATTCCATTGTATATATGTGCCACATCTTCTTTATCCATTCATCTGTTGATGGACACTTAGGTTGCTTCCATATCCTGGCTATTGTAAATAGAGCTGCAATGAACATTGTGGTACATGACTCTTTCTGAATTATGGTTTTCTCAGGGTATATGCCCAGGAGGGGGGTTGCTGGGTCGTATCGTAGCTGTATTTTTAGTTTTTTAAGGAACCTCCATACCGTTCTCCATAGTGGCTGTATCAATTTACATTCCCACAACAGTGCAAGAGGGTTCCCTTTTCTCCACACCCTCTCCAGCATTTACTGTTTCCAGATTTTTTGATGGATGTCCATTCTGACTGGTGTGAGGTGACAGATACCTCACTGTACTTTTGATTTGCATTTCTCTAATGATTAGTTATGTTGAGCATTCTTTCATGTGTTTGTTGGCAATCTGTATGTCTTCTTTGGAGAAGTGTCTGTTTAGGTCTTCTGCCCATTTTTGGATTGGGTTGTTTGTTTTTTTGATACTGAACTGCAAGACTGCTTGTAAATTTTGGAAATTAAGCCTTTGTCAGTTGCTTCGTTTGCAAATATTTTCTTCCATGCTGAGGGTTGTCTTTTCGTCTTGGTTATGGTTTCCTTTGTTGTGCAAAAGCTTTTAAGTTTCATTAGGTCCCATCTGTTTATTGTTGTTTTTATTTCCATTTCTCTAGGAGGTGGGTCATAAAGGATATTGCGGTGATTTATGTCATAGACTCTTCTGCCTATGTTTTCCTCTAAGAGTTTTACAGTGTCTGGCCTTACATTTAGGTCTTTAATCCATTTTGAGTTTATTTTTGTGTATGGTGTTAGGGAGTGTTCTAATTTCATTCTTTTACATGTAGCTGTCCAGTTTTCTCAGCACCACTTATT
>NC_041231.1:24529863-24531067 GCF_002837175.3 Physeter macrocephalus
TCCATCTGTTGGTATCATCTTTACTTTCTTTCATCAGTGTCTTATAGTTTTCTGCATACAGGTCTTTTGTCTCCTTAGGTAGGTTTATTCCTAGGTATTTTATTCTTTTTGTTGCAGTGGTAAGTGGGAGTGTTTCCTTAATTTCTCTTTCAGATTTTTCATCATTAGTGTACAGGAAGAGATTTCTGTGCATTAATTTTATATCCTGCTACTTTAACAAATTCATTGATTAGCTCTAGTAGTGTTCTGGTAGAGTCTTTAGGATTCCCTATGTATAGTATCATGTCATCTGCAAACAGTGACAGCTTTACTTCTTCTTTTCCAATTTGGATTCCTTTTATTTCTTTATCTTCTCTGACTGCTGTGGCTAAAACTTCCAAAGTTATGTTGAATAACAGTGGTGAGAGCGGACAACCTTGTCTTGTTCCTGATCTTAGTGGAAATGGTTTCAGTTTATCACCACTGAGAACAATGTTGGCTGTGGGTTTGTCATATATGGCCTTTATTATGTTGAGGTAGGTTCCCTCTATGCCTACTTTGGAGAGTTTTTATCATAAATGCATGTTGAATTTTGTCAAAAGCTTTTTCTGCATCTATTGAGATGATCATATGGTTTTTCTCCTTCAATTTGTTAATATGGTTTATCACATTGATTGATGTGTGCATATTGAAGAATCCTTGCATTCCTGTGATGAACCCCACTTGATCATGGTGTATGATCCTTTTAATGTGCTGTTGGATTCTGTTTGCTAGTATTTTGTTGAGCATTTTTGCATCTATGCTCATCAATGATATTGGCCGGTAGTTTTCTTTGTGAAATCGTTGTCTGGTTTTGGTATCAGGGTGATGGTGGCTTTGTAGAATAAGTTTGAGAAGGATAGGTGTCAGCTCTTCTCTAAATGTTTGATAGAATTCACCTGTCGAAGTCATCTGGTCCTGGGCTTTTGTTTGTTGGAAGATTTTTAATCACAGTTTCAATTTCAGTGCTTGTGATTGGTCTGTATGTATTTTCTATTTCTTCCTGGTTCAGTCTCAGAAGGTTGTGCGTTTCTAAGAATTTGTCCATTTCTTCCAGGTTGTCCATTTTATTGGCATACAGTTGCTTCTAGTAATCTCTCATGGTCCTTTGTATTTCTGCAGTGCCAGTTGTTACTTCTCCTTTTTCATTTCTAATTCTATTGATTTGAGTCTTCTCCCTTTTTTT
>NC_041231.1:24531159-24531474 GCF_002837175.3 Physeter macrocephalus
CCCATAGGTTTGGGGTCATTGTGTTTTCATTGTCATTTTTTTCTAGGTATTTTTTTATTTCCTCTTTGATTTCTTCAGGGATCTCTTGGTTATTAAGTAGCGTATTGTTTAGCCTCCATGTGCTTGTATTCTTTACAGATTTTTTCCTGTAATTGATATCTAGTCTCATAGCATTGTGGTCAGAAAAGATACTTGATACCATTTCAATTTTCTTAAATTTACCAAGGCTTGATTGTGACCCAAGATATGATCTATCCTGGAGAATGTTCCATGAACACTTGAGAAGAAAGTGTATTCTGTTGTTTTTGGATGGAA
>NC_041231.1:24532418-24534211 GCF_002837175.3 Physeter macrocephalus
CTCTGAGACTGTCCTCAATTCTTTTCATTCTTTTTTCTTTATTCTGCTCTGTGGTAGTTATTTCCACTATTTTATCTTCCAGGTCACTTATCCATTCTTCTGCCTCAGTTATTCTGCTATTGATTCCTTCTAGAGAAGTTTTAATTTCATTTATTGTGTTGTTCATCATTGTTTGTTTGCTCTTTAGTTCTTCTAGGTCCTTGTTAAACATTTCTTGTACTTCCTCCATTCTATTTCTAAGATTTTGGATCATCTTTACTATCGTTACTCTCAATTCTTTTTCAGGTAGATTGCCTACTTCCTCTTCATTTTTTTGGTGTGGTGGGTTTTTACCTTGCTCATTCATCTGTGTTTCTCTGTCTTCTCATTTTGCTTCACCTACTGTGTCTGGGGTCTCCTTTTCGCAGGCTGCAGGTTCGTAGTTCCCGTTGTTTTTGGTGTCTGCCTCCACTGGGTAATGTTGGTTCAGGGGGTTGTGTAGGCTCCCTGGTGGAGGGGACTGGTGCCTGTGTTCTGGTGGATGAGGCTGGATCTTGTCTTTCTAGTGGGCAGGACCACATCCGGTGGTGTGTTTTGGGGTGTCTGTGACCTTATTATGATTTTAGGCAGCCTCTCTGCTAATGGGTGGGGTTGTGTTCCTGTCTTGCTAGTTGCTTGGCATAGGGTGTCCAGCACTGTAGCTTGCCAGTCATTGAGTAGAGCTGGGTCTTAGCATTGAGATCGATATCTCTGGGAGAGCTTTCGCCATTTGATATTATGTGGGAGGTCTCTGGTGGACCAATGTCCTGAACTTGGCTCTCCCACCTCAGAGGCACAGGCCTGACACCCGGCTGGAGCACCAAGACCCTGTGAGCCACACAGCTCAGAAGAAAAGGGAGAAAAAAAAAAGAAAGAAAGAAAAAATAAAATAAAATAATTAAAATAAAAAATAATTATTAAAAATTTAAAAATACTAAAAAGTGATTTACGAACAGAAAGAAAGAAGAGATCAGGGCTTCCCTGGTGGCGCAGTGGTTGAGAGTCCGCCTGCCAATGCAGGGGATACAGGTTCATGCCCCGGTCCAGGAAGATCCCACATGCTGCGGAGCAGCTAGGCCCATGAGCCATGGCCACTGAGCCTGCGTGTCCGGAGCCTGTGCTCTGCAAAGGGAGAGGCCACAACAGTGAGAGGCCCACGTACCGCAAAGAAAAAAAAGAAGAGAGCAAGCAAACCAAAAAAACAAATCCACCAATGATAACAGGCGCTAAAAACTATACTAAAAAGAAAGGTGGTGGGAATGTAAATTGATACAGCCACTATGGAGAACAGTATGGAGGTTCCTTAAAAAACTAAAAATAGAACTACCATATGACCCAGCAATCCCACTACTAGGCATATACCCTGAGAAAACCGTAATTCAGAAAGAGTCATATACCACAATGTTCACTGCAGCTCTATTTACAATAGCCAGGATATGGAAGCAACCTAAGCGTCCATCGATAGATGAATGGATAAAGAATATGTAGCACGTATATACAATGGAGTATAACTGAGCCACAAAAAGAAATGAAATTGAGTTATTTGTAGTGAGCTGGATGGGCCTAGAGTCTGTCATACAGAGTGAAGTATATCAGAAAGAGAAAAACAAATACCATATGCTAACACATATATATGGGATCCAAAAAAAAAATGGTCTGATGAACCTAGGGGCAGGACAGGAATACAGATCCAGACGTAGAGAATGGACTTGAGGACACGGGGAGGGGGAGGGGTAAGCTGTGACGAAGTGAGAGAGCGGCATGGACATATATGC
>NC_041231.1:24534446-24573036 GCF_002837175.3 Physeter macrocephalus
ACAGCAGAAATTAACACAAAATTGTAAAGCAATTATACTCCAATAAAGAGGTTAAAAAAAAAAAAAACTGAGAGGAAGAACCCTAGGACAAATGGTAAAAGCAAAGCTATACAGACAAAATCACACAAAGAAGCACACACATACACACTCACAAAAAGAGAGGAAAATATACATATATATCTATGTAGTAAAAAAAAAAAAAGGAGGAAGAGAGCAATCGCTGCTGGGAGAGATTTCCCTTTCTCTTCTTTGTTCGCACAGCTCCTGGGGTTCAGCTTTGGATCCTGCCCCGCCTCTGTGTGTAGGTCGCCTGAGGGCGTCTGTTCTTCGCTCAGACAGGATGGGGTTAAAGGAGCAGCTGATTCGGGGGCTCTGGCTCACTGAGGCCGGGGGGAGGGAGGGGTACGGATGCAGGGCGAGCCTGCGGCGGCAGAGGCCAGAGTGACCTTGCACCAGCCTGAGATGCGCCGGGCGTTCTCCCGGGAAAGTTGTCCCTGGATCACAGGCTCCCGGGAGGGGAGGTGTGGAGAGTGACCTGTGCTCCCACACAGGCTTCCTAGTGGCGGCAGCAGCGGCCTTAGCGTCTCATGCCCATCTCTGGGGTCCGCGCTGATAGCCGCGGCTCGCGCCCGTCTCCGGAGCTCCTTTACGAGGTGCTCTTAATCCTCGCAGACAAGCCTCTCGGGCTGGTGAGTGCAGGTCGGCACCGATCCTCTGTGCGGGAATCGCTCCGCTTTGCCCTCCGCACCCCTGTTGCTGCGCCTTCCTCCGTGGCTCTGAAGCTTCCCCACCCCCCGTCTCCTCCGCCCGTGAAGGGGCTTCCTAGTGTTTGGAAACCTTTCCGCCTTTACAGCTCCCGGCCAGAGGTGCGGGTACCATCCCTATTCTTTTGTCTCTGTTTTTTCTTTTTTCCTTTGCCCTACCCAGGTACGTGGGGAGTTTCTTGACTTTTGGGAAGTCTGACATCTTCTGCCAGCGTTCAGTAGGTGTTCTGTAGGAGCTGTTCCATATGTAGATGTATTTCTGATGTATTTGTGGGGAGGAAGGTGATCTCCACATCTTACTCCTCCGTCATCTTGAAGGTCTCTCCCTGTGGTTTTATTTTAAACTTCACAAGTTTCTCCTATCTTTATTATTTCCTTCTTCCTGCTTCTTTTAAGTTAATTTTCCTCTTCCTTTTTCTAGTTTCTTAAGGCAGAAGCTTAGATTATTTGTTCGAGAACTTTCTTCTTTTTTACATAAGCATTTAATGTTTTGGGGTTTTTTTTCGCCATGTGGCATGTCGGATTGTTTTTACCCCCCAGCCAGGGGTTGAATCCGTGCCCCCTGCAGTGGAAGCATGGAGTCTTAACCACTGGACGACCAGGGAATTCCCTATAAGCATTTACTGGTATAAAATTTCATTTTAGTACTACTTTAGCTGCAACTCTCAAATTTTGTTTACAGGAGACTTCATTTTTGTTTAGTTCAAAATATACTCCAATTTCCCTGAATATTTCCCCTTTGACCCATATATTATTTTGAAGTATGTTGCTTAATGTCTAAGTGTTAGGAGTTTTTCTGTTATCTTTCTCTTATTGGTTTCTAGTTTAATACATTATGGTCAGAGAGCGTATTTTGTATGGTTATGACCCAGGATACGACCTCTTCTGGGTAAGATCCATGTACTTTTAAAAAGAATGTTATCTGTTCTTTTTTGCCATACCGTTCTATGAATGCCAATTAGATTCCAGATGGTTAACGGTGTGGTTCAGTCCTTCTACATCCTTGCTGATTTTCTGTCTACTAGTTTTATCAATTACTAAGAAAAGAGTGCTGAAGTCTCCAACCATAACTGTGGATTTTTCTGTATCACTTTTCATTTCTGTCAGTTTGTACTTCACGTACGTTGAAGCTTTGTTGTTAGGTGTATTCAGCATGTGAAAGCACACAGAAGCAGGTAATTGCACACGGTTCTCAGTGACCAGGACTCATGGCCACAGGAGTACTGTGTAAGAAGGGAGAAGAAGGGAGAAAAGGAAGAGGTATTGGGAGAAAGGTGGGAAACAGATTACAAATATATGCCAGTAAGAGGTAGTTGGTGGGTAATAGGGAGTAATTGAAGAGAATTAAGCAGAAAATAACATAATCAGATTGTTCTTTTCTTAGTATAGCTTGGAAAACGCTATGAATAAAGTACGTGATTCCTTAGAGGGAAATGTGAATGCCGATTAAATAAATAAATAAAAGTTAAATTCTAACTAATAGACTTGGGAATCCAAAGATAGTAGGATTAGAAGGGGTGTGATTTATTAATTTAGGTCAGAAAATCCTTCAGAAAGAAGTGGACCCTGTATACACACAACAGTCCTGCAGCCTACTATAGTTTTTTCAGTTATGGGTACAAAGGGGAAAGAGAATTATTTCATATATAGCAGTTTGTCCTATTCATTATAAATTTAACATTAAAAGTTTAATGTAAAGGCCAATTTGCCAATTTGCTGCCTGTCCCTGGGAATGGCCTTATTAATAAATACTGCATATTGTTTAATGAGAAAAATGATGGGCAAGGTAAAAATGTAAAACACTTTAATGGGATGCCTTTACAAAAGGTCATTGCCCTTTCTAAATATTTTTTGATGATTTCTTCTACCCAGGAAAGCTGTTTTTAAATGCACACACTTACCAGCATCCAATTACTCCAGCAGCTTAAGAATATCTAAGTGTACTTGGAAAGAAATCCAAAGTTGCCTCCCAAACTGCTTAGTAAGAGGCATAATTACAGTCCACTACTTATACACTTATAAAGCTCTGTGAATAAGAACACTAAAAAATTACTTCTCATGAAAAAAAATATATATATAAGGCAATGTCCTGGCAGGACAGCAGAAAACACTTACCACATCAAAGGAATGTTGAAATGGATTCGGGGAAAAATTATTTACAAAGATGTGGGTAAGGGTCAGGGAAATTAACAAGGAATGGTGAAGCCAGCAACAGCAGAGAGCCCCCTCTGACCTGAAGGATTAAGGGGAATGAGTGATTTCCAAACATTTCCCCCAAGAGTACCTATAGGTGAAGGAGAGGACTCCTTTTACCACCATCTCTACCACCCAGCCAGGTGTTAACTAACTCTCCCAGCCCTTACCCCCTGCCATTGGCCAAACCCAACACAGTGTGATTTGATTGACAAAGGTCAGCCTCCCAGGGCCCAGAACTGGGTAAAAAAACAGTAGAGAGTGGACTGGGGACGGAGGGGTGGGGGAGAAAGCATGGGAACTGAAAGCATTAATAGGCACATGAAATAAAATATTTCTGTTGGGCATCTTACAATTAAAATAAATCTACCTCCACCACCAATTTTATAGACACAAACACACACACACACACACACACACACACACACACACACTCACACATACTGTACATTCATTTACTGGTTCTACTCATTGAGAAGATATTTCTGGGTCTCACATGCATAATTTCTTTCACTAAAATTCAAGCCTTTGATTCTCCTAGTTCCAGTTGAAAGATGGATGTTGCATATTAGAATTCCAAGCCCAGATGTTTCATCACATGGAGAAATTATGTCACCTTCTAGCATAGTACAAGAACTACACTTGCACTTTGCCCATCATCTTAGCATATTGGGCTTGGAGTTGGGACAGTAAACGGTCAAGCAACAAGTCTAAAAATCTGAAGTTCCGTAAGTACATCAGATCATGAAACTCTGAAAGGAGCTAAATGTCTCAGTGATTTAAAGTGCTTGAGGCTTTAAGTGGTTCATTCAGAAGGCACACGGAGATAATTCTGAGTCCTTGTGTGTTTTTTTATCATCGCTTGATCACAATCCCTCTAATGAGATGAAGGGCTTTTTCTCAGTGAAATAGGGACTCAAGCATGCTTAAAGCAATTGAATTATCTTTCTTTTGTACAGGTGCTTCACAGATTTGCTACCTATTATATCCCTCAGGCTTTGACTAGGGCAGGAACCCACTGGTCTTTTTCACTGCTGAAGCTCTAGGACCTCACACAGGGCTTGGTATATAGTCAAAGTCCAGGGGATATTTTTGAATAAATTAACAAATGAACTAAACAGGCAAAATGGTACTAGGAAGAACACTGAACTCTGATCCAGGACTTATTCTAAGTCCTAGCTTTAACTTTTTAGCTGTGTGGTGTCATCAGGGAGATCATTTAACTTCTCTGAGTCTCAATCACATCAGCCATAAAATAGGGATAAAACCCATTCTACATGGAGTTGCCAAAACACCATGGGAAATACTGTTTGAAGCTGTTTGGAAATTGCAAGACATTCTAAAATAGGCATTATTTTTACTACTGAACTTGGTTACCAACCCAAAACACTATGAGGATTTCATTCTAATACAGATTTTAAGGTGCCAACAAAAATATTCTTTTTCTTCTGGGAAGAACATTGAGAGAAAACAACACAAAACAAAAACTTTTCATGATGATCTACAACCCACATGCTTTTATGTTTGAACTTCACTGCAAAAACAAATTCTTGTACCTATTAAAATTAATGGTGCCCATGTCTTTGACTCAACAACTCTACTTCTGGTACTCTGTATCCTATAGAAACAAATATGTATAAGGACAGCTATGTTTATAATGACAAAAAAACAACTGGAAACAACCTGAATATCTATCAGCAAGCTATACATAAAGCATGGTGTACCTACACTATAGAACTACACTGTCCAATACAGCAGTCATTAGCCACACGTGGCTATTAAGTCCTTGAACTGTAGCCAGTTCAAGTCAATATGTGCTGTAAGTGCAAAGTATACATTGGATATCAAAGAATTAGTATGCAAAATAAGCACATAACATGTCTCAATAATAATTTTTTATATTAATGCAATGCTGAAATGATACCTTAGATGTAATGCATTAACTAAAATATAATATTATTAAAATTAAATTTTCCTTTATCTTTTTTACTTTTTTAAACTGTGGCCACTAAGTAAGTTTTAATCACCTTTGTGGCTTACATTGTATTTCCATTGGACAGTGTGCCACAGATCAGGAATTGGAAAATTCTTTCTATAAAGAGCCAGAGAATAAATACTTTAGGTTTTGTTGGCCATAAAGTTTCTGTTGCAACTACTCAGCTAAGTGGAGACCTATATAAACAAATGAGCATAACTGGGTCACAATCAGACCTTATTTATGGAGACTGAAATTTAAATTTCATATCATTTTTACGTATCAGGAAATATTCTTCTTGATTGTTTTCCAACCATTTTTAAAATGTAAAAAACATTCTTAGCTCACAGGTGGCAGGAAAAATTTAGCCCACAAGCCATAGTTTGCCAACCACTGCTTTAGACTATTAAGCAGTATTGAAAAGAATGGACTAGATCTGTCTGTACAATATGTACTTTCTCTAAAACATCCTACTGCAGAACAATACGTAGAACGAGACTTCATACATGTAAAACAGAAAAAAATTTATGTTTATATATTTACCTAATTTTAAATGACCAGAGGGCTATGGAAGGATGAATACACACCAATCTGTTTATCTAACCTGTTACCATTGGACATAAGATTGGAGGGAAAGAGGAAGACATTTGTCTATGTCAAGTTTCCCTAATCAATGTAATCGATTATGACTCAATTAAAATCCTGATAAAATGTATTAATACCTAAATTTCAAAAAAAACCCCACAAAAGTTCCACCCTATAGCCACGAAGACTTTATCACCGAAATGTTGATATTCATGCTTGTTTCCTCTGAACAAGTTTTCTGTTTATCCTAACTACAAAAACTGGGAGGAAAACTTAGATCAGAACCAAAACGAATGGTAGAAAACATTTTTAAATCAAAATACAATTTCCCTTCTTTGCATTGTCTTCCCATTTGTGCATGTAGTTTGCCTCAAATTCTACCCTTTATATTAGTAATACAACTAAATTTTAATTTAAATTAGTAACTACAACTAAGTAAAATACTTAGACGTTATCTGGGCTCTTGATAAAGCTACAATGTCCTCATAAGCTCTTATTCGTTCAGAGCATAAACCAAGTTGGTTTAGCACATACCTTCGTGTTCAGTTTGTACTAGTGATCTATTGCTGCATAGCAAATTACTGCCCGAATCTTAGGGGCCTAAAGCAAAAATAAAATGTGCTCCCCCACAGCTTCTGTACATCAAGAATTCAGAAGAAGCTTAGGGGCTGGTTCTGGCTTAGTCTCTCAAGAGGCTGAAAGGGAAGCTGTCAGCCAGGGCTGCAATCATCTGAAGGCTTGACTGGGGCTGGAGGATTCATTTGCGAGATGATTCACTCAGATGATTATTGGCAGAAGCCCTTGACCGATGGACCCCTCCATAAGGCTACTTAATATCATCCTAGCATGGTGGCTGGCTTCCCCTAGAAGGAGTGATACAAAAGAGGAAAGTGGAAGCTGCAATGCCTTTTCTGGCCTAGCCTTGAAGTCACACATCCACAATTTCCTAGGACATACAGGTCAGTTCTACTTAAATGTAGGAGGAAACTACACAGAGCATGAATACCAAGCAGCAAGAATCACTGGGCACCAATTTACAAACTAGCTAACACACAGATGTTCAAAAACATTTCTAGAGATAGCCAGGAGCATGGCTTAAATCTAGCTGTTGACCATGTTTTACAAATGGAAATCTGATTTTAAAATATTTTAATTTTGTTGGTAGAAAAAAAAAATCATTGTTATATTAAAAGCGTACTTAACTATAACTTGTCAAATACAGGACAACCAACAAATCAGTGCTTTTAAAACACTTAGAGAACACAGGGTATTTTATACAAGCAAATTAACTATCTGTATAAGCCACATACGCAAGTGAATAAATACAAGAAGTAAGGCATCAGTGGAGAAAAATTATATTGTAAAAATTGCATGCTTTAGCTCATTATTTTCTTGACAAAGTGGCATAGCATTAAAAAGTACAAAAAATCATTTGGTAAAAAATCAGGTTATTATCCAGTATATAAAATATATTTTTGTTGAAAAAATATTTATGCAAAGAAAAAAGACTGGAATGTTTTTATTTAGGACGTCCACAGAGAACACGCATCAATTACTTTTATAATGAGAAAAGACTCATGTAAAAATGTTCATAGTCTATTTTTCTGGCTGGCATTAAGGTACTTCTGTTCCCTAAACTGCCTTCTGAAAAATTTTATTCGAGACCCATAAATTATTCTTACAAACCAAGAAAGGATAAGTCTAACATTTTCTCCTGAGGCTACGGGAAGCTAATTGCGAACAGGTGAAATAAGAGGCAAATTTACATGACCTTACTTTTATGCTCAATAAGGTCAAAAGTAAAGGTTTTGTATCTTTCTGGTCCATAAAATATGGATTGCTGTTTTCAAAATACATCAACAGTGGTAACAGCTATTCCCATTAGTCAGTCCTATAATCTTATGAAATATTGACATGATAAAACAATGCAACTGAGAAAAAACCAGTAGAGCACACGTTTTATTGACAAATAAATGCAGAGGCTTAAATTGACTCTCACCAGCTTTATACCTCATTGACACATTATCAGAAAAATAAAGATTTAAACTAGCAAAGATCAATGATTTCAAAATGATTCTTTAGTGCTCCATCAGATAAAAATACAAATTCAATCCAATCATAATTCATATATGAGTTCACGCCACTTTAACAGTTACATTTTATGGCAAAGTGTACTTTAATTTTATATTCAAACCTTTTCCCAGCTTTTCTTAGAGAATTCACTTTTTAATTTATGATACTTCCTTGCTCAAGTCAAGCTTCATTCACTTTTAGATACTTTGGAAAGATAAATAACCGACATACTCTGCCATTCATGAGTAATGTACTGCCTGTAACTTAAGAAAATAAAATAGGTGGCCAAAGATATATATTTGTTTTAGAAATAAATATGTATCATATGCATAAATAATAAAATAAAAATAATTTAGAAATATGTCATAAAAGTGCTTTCCTATTTTACTGAATTTAAATTATATACTGTAGTATATTGTTAGGTCATATACATCTTAAGAATGAAATACCTTAGTCGTGGCTTATGCTGAATAGATAACTACATTTGACTGTAAAGCATGGAAGTTAAGCCATATGTTTACATATTATTACAGACTGCTATTTCCGGTATACATCCATTAAAAAATATTTTCTTTCTTTCTTTTTTCTTGGTAAAATACTATGTGTCAGCACAACTCTAATCAACAAAAAACTTGAAAAGCAAGGATTCCTCCACGTAGCACTTTAACTTTTCTCCACTTCCTAGGTCATGATATAATGAGTACTCTTTATAAAAAACAATAACAATAATCATTTATTGAGTGTTTTCTATGTGTCAGGAACACTACACATACATTATTATTTCATTTAATCTCGTAACCTCCTGTCAAGGTGAAAACTATTATCTCCACTTTATAGATGAGGAAACTCACACTGGTCTGTACCCCAAGCCTGGATTCTGAACACACTTCCTTAAATATAGACCCTTAAGCATACTCCTCTCCATCTTAAGACCTGTGAGCTAAAGAGGCAAGTTATCTACCCCTGATACATCCAATATTCCGTGGTGGGACAAACACAGAATAACTGCTAAAGATGGTCCCTATCCATAAAGGTGGGACACGGGAGACTCACTGTCATCACTGTTCCACTGCAGTTCTAAAAGTAAAACATCTGGGCTTCCCTGGTGGCGCAGTGGTTAAGAATCCACCTGCCAATGCAGGGGACACGGGTTCGAGCCCTGGTCCGGGAAGATCCCACATGCTGCGGAGCAACTAAGCCCATGCGCCACAACTACTGAGCCTGTGCTCTAGACCCCGTGAGCCACAACTACTGAAGCCCACACACACAGAGCCCGTGCTCCGCAACAAGAGAAACCACTGCAATGAGAAGCCCGCACACCACAACGAAGAGCAGCCCCCGCTCGCCGCAACTAGAGAAAGCCCGTGCGCAGCAACAAAGACCCAACTCAGCCAAAAATAAATAAAAATAAGATAAATAAATTTATTTTTTTAAAAAATCCTTTGATTGGACCTTAGTCCTGGGAATTGTTTTACCATATCCCTTAGTTCCAGCCTCTGGGTCCGATTTCTTTTTCCATAAAATGGAGCCCATGTTACCAGGAAGGAAGCCTGCTTCCTTCCCATAGAGTCTTTTTCATTTTTATTATCTCTATCCCTTTGTACTTGCCTCTATCCCTTTTTCACTACAGACTGATATAACGCTTTTAAAATTTTTGTGTATTTTTACGAATCAATTTATAATGCACCCCATTAGACAAAAGTTGTCATACTCACAAATCTCTCAAGATGAGCCATTCTCTACGTTGGGTTTCCTGTAAGGCTGGTACGAGATAACACCTTTAAGAACCTTAAAAATCCCTACTGTCTTAATAAAAGGTTTTATAGTCACACTCTTGGTTTTTACCTTTATAAAATTTTTTTTACATTATACTGAATTTGATTTCCACCTGGAAAACAGCTCCTAGTCTGACAATTGTAGAGACTCTGGAATGAGAAACAGTTTTACGTTTAAACTTCGCAAAGCCTTGCTCCTTTCTGTTACCCCTAAATTTCACTTGAAAACTATACAAGTTCATTAGGTACATTTCCCATTTCTCACATTACTACAGGTGAAGTGTTGATAAACTTTCCACCACGACGTAACAAGAGCTCTTGACTTTCAGCTTCCAGTATCATTTTCGTTACTCTTCTTAAGACTTCACCAATAGCCTCTTTGAGGGTCCTAAGATTTTAGTTACCCATATACCACTCTCAAGATTCTCCTCGAGACCCATCATGTCTCCACTAAGAGTGTCTTCAGGGCCCTTCCAACTCTATTACTGAGTCCCAAAGCCACTTCCACACATTTGAGATTTTTGTTATGGGATCTCTTCACTTCAGTACAAAATATATTCCTATTATTATGATTAAACACTTATTTACCCCCAAACTTACTGGCATAAAACAATCAGTTATTGTGCTCACAGAAGTGTGACAGGACACTGCAAAGATGGCCTGCCGCTGCTCCATGGTTTCCCAGACATCAGAAGGAAGACTCCAAGGCTGCAGGAAAAAGTCACTGAAGGCTCACAAGTCTCAACTGTTGTTTAAGAGTTAATCTTGGGCTATTACCAAGGACGCCAGCACATGGCTCTTCCACATGTCTCGTGCTTCCTCACAACATGTTTCATGGATTCTCGAGAAAGAGCAAGGCCAGGCAGAAGCCACATCCCCTTTAATGAATGAGTCCTTTTATGGAAGTAGACTCAGAGTCATGTCTGCCATTATCTATTGGTTGAAGTACAGAAGTCCACGCAGATTAAAGGTGAAAGAAGAAAGACATCACCCATGATGGAATGGTGTCCGTCTCATACTGTAAAAATAGCACGTGGGATGGAAAATATGGAGACATGGCCATTATGGAAAGTCCAATCTGCTACAGCAAGCTTGGAGATCTGTTTGAGTAGGAACAATTTTATGTCTATAGACTGTAATCTATAAAAATCTATAAAATCATTGAATAAGATGCACTGGCTGGATTAAAGACCTGAGTCTGACCACTAGCTGGGTCATCTGGAACAAGACTGTATTCCTTTGTAGGTCTCAGTATCATTACTTATTAAAAAACAGTATTATTATTTATAAAAGAGATTTTTAAAAATAGTTGATCTCTAAAGTTCTTTCCACATCAGGCCTCCCTGGTGGCTCAGTGGTTAAAGATCCACCTACCAATGCAGGGGACATGGGTTCGACCCCTGGTCTGGGAAGATCCCACATGCCGTGGAACAACTAAGCCCATGCTCCACAACTACTGAGCCTGTGCTCTAGAGCCCACGAGCCACAACTACTGAGCCTGCATGCCACAACTACTGAAGCCCACACACCTAGAGCCTGTGCTCCTCAACAAGAGAAGCCACCGTAATGGGAAGACCACGCACCGCAACAAAGAGTAGCCCCCGCTCGCCGCAATTAGAGAAAGCCCACACGCAGCAACAAAGACCCAACTCAGCCAAAAATAAAT
Organism: Physeter macrocephalus; assembly: GCF_002837175.3. Classification (NCBI taxonomy): domain Eukaryota; kingdom Metazoa; phylum Chordata; class Mammalia; order Artiodactyla; family Physeteridae; genus Physeter; species Physeter macrocephalus. The sequence continues at coordinate 24,545,478 of NC_041231.1, forward strand.
AAATAAGTTCTTCCCATGTCAAATATTCTATAACTCATCTATTTTAAAAGATGCACAAATGTTTTCCATCAGTTGCTATCTGTGTGATTTTTGTTACTTAAGTTTGTTGAAACATCAGTATCCTCATCTGTGAAATGATTATAACATAGTTTCCCTCTTAAGGTCGTTATGGGAATGAAATTATATAATACATATAGAAAAGCTTAGAGTAAAACGTAAAATATAGTAAGTACTCAATATATATTGCCTATTATTTAATAGAGTATGAAGTCACCATACTAGTTTGGGAAACAAATAAGTTACAAAAGAGGCGACTTCTATTAAAATATTAACTGAGATATGTATAAATCCAGTCTCAAATGTGAATAGAAATTATTCATTTTCATTATTTTTAATAGAAAATGTTTCTTGCTATCGGGTCTGGTGTTAAAGATTTACACGCGTTTTATGCTTACATAAACATTGTAAGGCAGTTTTTAGAATTAAAAATTACTACCTTTACCTACCCTGTGAAATATTACTTTCCATATTGCTATATATTCTCCACATTTTTAATACATTTCACTTTCTTGCACTACCAGATGTATTAGGCAAGAGTGTTTAAGAGATACTGAGGGTTATTAATAGACATCATTAGTAATAAACCACAATGTTAATGTCATGCCCCAAATGCCTCTTATCTTGCTCCTGATTGAAAAGAATTCCTTGTCTGGCCCTCTCAGCCTTACGTCACCCCAGAGCATAGCCAAGGATTGGTTCCCTTTCCTTTCTTAAAGAGTTAGACAATCCAAAGGAGAATAGGAAAGGGCAACCTTTCAAATGAGGGTTTCTAAAACACGAGACAAGATTACTAAAAGGAGAGGGACAAAGAAAAATCTCCTAATCATAAGATCTCCTTATTCCAATCTTTGTCTTTTTCATTACCAAGCTACTTTTTCCCCTTTTTAAAAAATTAAGGTAAGATTAGCATATAATGTTATGTAAGTTTCAAGTCTACAACACTGTAATTCAACATCTGTATACACTACAAAGTGATCACCACCAAAGGTATAGTTACCATCCATCACCATACATTTGACCCCCTTCACCACTGTGGAAAACAGTATGGAGATTCACCAAGCTACTTTTTAAAACTATGAAATGGTTGAATAGGCATCATCAGAAAATCTACAAACAACAAATGCTGGAGAGGGTGTGGAGAAAAGGGAACCCTCTTGCACTGTTGGTGGGAATGTAAATTGATACAGCCACTATGGAGAACAGTATGGAGGTTGCTTAAAAAACTACAAATAGAATTATCGTATGATCCAGCAATTCCACTACTGGGAAGATACCCAGAGAAAACCATAATTCAAAAAGACACATGCACCCCAATGTTCAATGCAGCACTACTTACAATAGCCAGGGCATGGAAGCAACCTAAATGCTCATCGACACATGAATGGATGAAGAAGATGTGGTACGTATATATAGTGGAATATTACTCAGCCATAAAAAGGAACGAAACTGAGTCATTTGTTGAGACGTGGATGCACCTAGAGACTGTCATACAGAGTGAAGTAAGGCAGAAAGAGAAAAACAAATATCGTATATTAATGCATGTATGTGGAACCTAGAAAAATGGTACAGATGAACCGGTTTACAGGGCAGAAGTTGAGACACAGATGTAGAGAAAAAACGTATGAACACCAAGGGGGGAAAACCGTGGTAGGGTGGGGATGGTGGTGTGCTGAATTGGGCGATTGGGATTGACATGTATACACTGATGTGTATAAAATTGATGACTAATAAGAACCTGCAGTATAAACAAACAAACAAACAAAAAACAACTAATCCTAAACTTTCTTTGGGTTATTTGTATGGAAATATGTTAATATAAATGTTTCAGACATTACATGAAATTTCTAAAAATCTTAAAAAATATATATGAAATGGTTTAATAAATTAAATTGGTTTCTTACCACAGTACTCTTCAGAGCTAACATTTGAGAATCTCCAAGAAGGGTTCATGAAGAATTTCCCAAGTATATTTAACCTTGAAATTCATTTTTATTTTTCTTTCTGGACTAGTATTCATTGGAATACTAGCATTCATTCAGGGAGTGTTGCGTTGGACTTAACAATAATTCACACAGTGGTGTCAGCTGATCAGATGGAGAAATGGTAGTTTTGATTTGGAAAGAGAGTAAGGGGCATGGAGGCACTTCCGTGGTAGACAGTCCCAGGTAGGGCGGCAACCGGAAGTACTCCCAACATCAGTATCCGCAGGAAGACAACAATGCCTGGAAACGGGGAACAGGAAGAGCAAAGTCCCCCAAATAAGTTCACCTCACTTTACACTATATTCTTTGATCCTACAAACCTCTCCAGGCCATTCAATTTATTCAACAAGTGAACTCTAAAACTGCCTGATCCAGGGACTTCATCCAGTGCCAAGTGATCCTTGTACTCAAGGGTATAAACTATCACCAAAAAATGTGGGGCATAGACTAATTCAAGGTCAAGTAGGTTTTTATCCCAATTTGTCAATGCTAAGCTTCCATCCCTTTTTGTTAATAATAATTTTTTTTTAAGATGTTGAAACCCTCTATCTCACCTGTGGTATGTTGGGAAGTGGAGCCACTATCAACCACCCAGATCTGCCTTTGGTTCAGGTGGAGAAAATGACAACCTATGGCCTTCCTAGCTACCATCCTGCACTAGGGGTTCATTAAGTTCTGACTGTTTATGATGCCGAGCCTAATAAACCCACCGTCGGCTCTTCTCTGGATTCTGTCCCAGTCTCCCTTAGAAGGAGGAATGTAATGAGAGGAGTCTGAAAGTTAAAAATAATAATAGTGACAATAAAGCGTTGGCTATAAACAATTTATTCTTCCTTTTTGAATAAAAATAAATGACATATTATTTGTGAAATTTTGGACGAGACACCAAATTCTCAGAGACATAGAAGCTCACTGTCTTCAGGGTAGATAGTCTTGGTCGTTATTTAAAGCACTCATTCACATAAGTATAACAGACACTGTCTATCTTTGACATTTCAAAATGTTCCACTTAATTTTACTTGATTAAAATTGTCATTTTTTTTTAGCCTTGCTCAGCTTTCCACAATTGATCTTGCCATACAAAGCTGTGAGTCCAAAGAACAAAGAGAGAAATTTTTCAATCCAAAAAAATTATATGAAACTTCCATTTCCTAGATAATTTTTATAGTAAAATGTACTTAATGAGATGCCTACTATACTTACTTTTAGGCAAATTTCATAGAGAATTGGACCCTCAAATTTGGCAGGTACGGTGTTTTAATAGTCTAATCACGAAAGAACGCTTATGTGTCAGATAAAAACGTTCTCAACTAACATTAGAAGGCTTAGGACTTTTTAATATATGGATGGGATTCTCCAAACACCTACTGAATGAGCTTTTTAAAAAAATATATGTTTCTTCCTCAAACGGTGTAAATCTGTGATTAGTCACACCTCTAACTTAACAGGTCTATTCATTAGCTCATTCAGCACATATTTACAGAATCTCCATTCTGAGCCAACTACTTGGATATTGACTGGAATTGAAGAGAAATACATTCATTAACTTCATTCATTCATTCAACACATCTTACGAGCTAGGCTCCATGCTACATGCTAGAGATACAAGGGTGAATGAGACAAGATGCAGTCTGGGGAGATCGACAATCAAATAATCACAGTGATGAATCCAAGAAATGAGAAAAAGTTCAAGCAACTGAAACCGGGACAGTTAGTGAATTGACCAGGGCGTTAAGTTAGTTGGTAAACCAGCTCCCCAGTCATATCTCCTGATCCTGTTCAGAGGTAACAATACTGATAATGGCTCCCACTGAGTGCCAGGTGCTGTGATGTGTGCCCATTTCATTCCCACAGATAATGATTCCATTTCACTCTGACAATGTCTCAAAACTATTTTAGAAAGGAAATCTTCAGAGGTCCTCCAAAGCCTCCAGGTTTTAACCTTTCTGTTCCTACCCTCCTCCCCCCACCCCTCCCCTCCCCCACAAACCTGATGGCACCTTAGAGGTTTTCAACCCCCGGCTCAGATCCCTGACCAGGTGACATGTGAGTAGTTAATGTCCTATGGAACTATCACCAGAATGCTGGTTTCCAAGCCTGGCTGAACACCAAAAGCACCTGAGAGTGCTTAAAAACTAAAGTTTCCTAGAAAACCATGATCTAGGATAGTTGTTGCCAAAATATGGCCCCCAGTCCAGCAGCAGCATCTAAGAACTTACCAGAAATGCAGAATCTTACAATTCAAAAAGATACATGCACCCCTATGTTCATAGTAGCACTATTCACAATAGCCAAGACATGGAAACAACGTGAATGTCCATCAACAGATGAATGGATAAAGAAGATGTGGTACATATATACAATGGAATACTACTCAGCCATAAAAAGAATGAAATAATGCCATTTGCAGCAACATGGATGGACCTAGAGATTATCATACTAAGTGAAGTAAGTCAGAAAGAAAAAACAAACACCATATGACATCACTTTTAGGTGGAATCTAAAATATGACACAAATGAACCTACCTATGAAACAGAAACAGAATCACGGACATAGAGAACAGACTGGTGGTTGCCAAGGGGGAGGGGGTTGGGGGACAGATACAGTGCGAGGTTGGGGATCGCAAATGTAAGCTTTTACATAGAGAATGGATAAACAGCAAAGTCCTACTGTATAGCAAAGAGAACTATATTCAATATCCCATGATAAACCATAATGGAATATTTAAAAAATAATGTATATATGTATATGTGTGTGTGTGTATATATATATATATATATGTATGTATGTATGTAAAACTGAATCACTTTGCTGTACAGCAGGAATGAACACAACGTTGTAAATCAACTTTACCTCAATTAAAAAAAAGAAACACAGAATCTTGGGCCCCACCCCAGATGCACTGAATCAGAAAATCAGTGGGTACAGCCTAGTGATATGTGCTCTAATGAGCACTCTGGACAATTCTGAGGCACTAACCAGTTGATCTTGAATTTATGGGGTAGGTGCTAGGAATTATTTTTTAGCACCCCAGGTAATTGTGAAGACGAATGAGTCTGGGAACAAAAAGGAGAGTATTCCTCACAGCTCAAAACACCATTTGGAATGCCCCAGAAAGGTGAGATAAACAATGTACCAAACAAAATGATGGATAAAACCTTGGGGAAGAAGAAGAGTAGAGAGATTTGTCAGAGAATTCACAAATTGACGGGTATTGCTAGCAACTGCAGTACATTCAAAAGTTACACTATAGGGACTTCCCTGGTGGCACACTGGTTAAGAATCCGCCTGCCAATGCAGGGAACACGGGTTCGAGCCCTGGTCCGGGAAGATCCCACATGCCACGGAGCAACTAAGCCCGTGTGCCACAACTACTGAGCCTGCGCTCTAGAGCCCGCGAGCCACAACTACTGATCCCGCGTGCCGCAACTACTGAAGCACGCGCGCCTAGAGCCGGTGATCCGCAACAAGAGAAGCCACTGCAATGAGAAGCCCGCGCACCACAACGAAGAGTAGCCCCTGCTCACCAAAACTAGAGAAAGCCCACGCGCAGCAACAAAGACCCAACACAGCCCCCCAAAATAATAAATTTTTTTGAAAAGTTACACTATAGGATTTTTTTTAAACATATTTATTTTGCAAAATGATCCTATTTTGAGACCTCCAAACTTAACCTTTTAAAGTTATCTATTCTAAAGCCATGATTTTTAAAAGAAAACAATTTAAAGAATACACACCTGAAATCGAAAAAAGTGTTCTGTTAAATAAATGTTCTGATAAAAAGCCAGAGCCTTTTATCTTGGATAAAATATATGGCATTTTTTTCTATTTACACTTAATGTTAGCTTAAAGTATTACTGTGTTTTAAGTGTTCATAACATGATTATCTCTGTTAATTAAGCATATCTCTGTCCTTTACATTCTTTAATAATTGAAAATTAATAGGAAAGAGGTAAGATCTAGAAAGACCATCACATTCTTGATTGCAGACTGCATATAGTACAGGTGAAAATAAAACCTTTAATGGCTAACACTTTTTACCCCTTGTTGATTGCAAAAGAGATGTCCTGCAGAAGCATGCTAATAAGATACACTTTGGAACCAAACAGATACTTGCTAAATCCCAGGTCTGTGGAGCCCCTGGTTAATAACATGGTCCCTCTGTGTCTTTTATGAGTTTCATGCATGTGTCGGGACTGTGTCAAATGCTTTACATGTATAATCCCCACCCCAAAAAAAAACCCCACTGTGAGTGTTGGATCATTAGAATACCCACCTCAGATAAGAGAACTGAACGTTAAAGAGGGTAAGCCACTTGGCTGACTCAGCTGACCCGAGGCAGCCTGCGTCCAGCCCATGTCCCCTCCCTGTCACTATCCTGCCTCCTCATGCCTAACATGGTACCAGGAACATGACATGTATCAGGAACGCTCAGGAAATGCAGGGTTGTTTTGTTTGTTTGCTGTGCGCATGGCTTTTGTCTACGCTGGCTTAAGACTTAAAGAGCCCCAAAGTACGGAAAAGCTCACGTATTTTAAATTTTAAAACCATACTCAACTATAAACTATGCCTAAGCAAGTCCAACAAAGTTCTTATTTTTCTCATGATGATTACTCTGATGTTTTGTTAAAAGATCAAATGTAAAAATTCTTTAAAATAAATATTTATTGCTTTGGCTTCACTTGGTACACTAAAAACATACATATGGCACGATCCAGGGCTGGCCTATTTCAACCTGATTCACTGAAGAGGGGGGTAGATTTTTCTAGACATTTTCCCAACTCAGGGCTTATCCGAAGTATAGCTGGGAAGGGGAGAAGGAAGGCTGCCTTCTAGTTTGTCTTTGCTTTAGCACATCCCTGACTCAGCATCCACACATCACTAGAATGTGATGTAAGAGGGAGCCAAGCGCTAGAACCTTCTCTCCTGGGGTGTGAATATTCTAAAACCAATCGGTTTAGCTAGCTTAGTCAAAAAGATCTTGGAGTCTCACCCCCAGGACATTTGATTAAGCATGGAAGCAGAGCCACTTTCAGTTCGAACGCGCGCGCGCGCGTGTGTGTGTGTGTGTGTGTACTCCAGCTGGCACTGGTGAAAGATACAACTCCAAATTGTGAACATAAAGCAGGCAACTACTGTCATCATGATATGCCAAGAAGAAATCAGGCTTTGACAATAAATCGAATATAAAAACCTGTAACCAGCTCTTGGGCTTGGTTTTCTTGGGACAACGCAGATTCCTCACTCCAGCTTAGCACTCACTGATGTGGAGTCTCTCAGTGCTTTGCCTGACCAGCTCGCCTCCTAAAACGCGAATTCCTAAATGCCATACACATCCCTGTGCTCCATTGTGAACTCCTCACCTTGCTCTGAAGCTGCCACAGGAGATGTCTTTTGTGACAAGTGTGGGGAAAATGTAGCGAAGAGTTAAAAGTGAATCTCTTACCTCTTTGAACTGTTTTCTTCGTACTTCATGTACACAGATATACTTTTGATGTGTTAACTAGAAAATCTGACTAGAAAAGAACAAAGCAGCTGTCACTGGGAGGAAGACACTGACAAAAAAAACCACACAGCCCTTTATTGAAGAACTGTCAAGCCCATCCTACAGCACTGGGGTTGTCTGCAGTATTTATCAAAGACCTAGATCTGATGCAGGAAATTAAAAAAAATAATAATAATAAATCTGTCCACTGGACATTTATTAAAGGAATCTGAAATTATATTACATTAAAAATAACGAAAATGGACATTTTAACAATTCAGACACAAGGCTGTTTTTATTAGTTAAATATATTTATATATATATATATTTGTGTATCCATATGCATGCTTTTCTAACCACAAAAATACACGTCTATATAGAGAATCATTTTAACAATTCAGACACAAGGCTGTTTTTATTAGTTAAATATATTTATATATATATATATATATTTGTGTATCCATATGCATGCTTTTCTAACCACAAAAATACACGTCTATATAGAGAATACAGGTATACATGTCGATAACATGTCTACATAAAAATTAAAAGCAGGTATGTTTTTTTTCACTATGAAGAAACTCTTTTAATGCATTTAAATGCTTTATCTCAATATTACTTTCATTTGAATATTATATATAAAATTGAATCTTTTCATTATTTCTGAAATTAACTTAAACAAGGTCCTTCCAGGCAAACAGATTTCTTCATTTCATGTCGCTCTACTGACTTACAATATTTTACTGAATATCATTCCCAGCTTTAAATAATATACATGCTTTGCTTGACTCCAGGCCTTTACATACTGATTATAAATTTGGTCTCAGTTCTAACTACTGTATTGCATGGAATTTAATAACCTTTTTCTAAGCAAAAACGCTGTATGTAATGAGTGGGTGTTTTGGTTTTTTTGTTTTTTTTACAAAATCCCAATAGCATGAACATGAGGAAAAAAGAAATCCATTAAAGAGCGTACAGGAAATAAGATGCTCGACACAGCTAGAAACTGTCCAGGTGTTCAAATGAATGTGTTTCCTTGTATTTTCAGGTCACAGTGACAGATTGTAAGATAGAACTTCAGGCCTGAGCCTTCAAATCTTAGCTTTATCACTCAAGAGTTGTATGACATTGGGCAGGTTATCTAACTTCCCTGAGCCTCAGTTTCCCCATCTATATAAAAGAGAAGTATCTACCTCACCAGGGTTCTTTAGACTAAAAAGACAGAGGGATGTTCTCAAAATGAAATAAGCTGGGGAAATGCAGCATGGAACAATTCATTCTACATTGAACAATGGAGAATAGATAGCAGAACAGAATGCAGAGCTTCTCAGAGCCTTTCATAGGCTCATGTATCTTTTCAATCACAAATATAATTCAATATTTAGACATCCATAGAATTATTTGACCTGGAACCCTTTTATGATGAGTATTTCTGGAGATTAGTGTTTCCCAGAACACAGTTTGAAAGGGGGGAAGAGGTTCTAAATGGCATCTTAGGTCAAAAGAAACCCTTTTATGGTACACTTGGACTCATGTGTATAAAGACCATGTCATAAGAACTGGGAAACTCTTTGGTAACTCAGGTCACTGTTGCTTCAGTTGCAAAGTGATTTCCATGGCCTGAAGTGACAAGTTTACTCTTCCTGTATCCATTGAGAAGAAACTCTCTGCAGGACAAATTATTTAGTAAATACATTGTTTGGAACTTTCTTAAAAGTAAGATTTGAGATTCCCCAGGGTGGGAGTAGGGGTGCAAAATAGGTGAAAAGGATAAAGAGATACAAATCTCCAGTTATTAAAAAAATAAGACACAGGAATGTAACATACAGCATAAGAAATCTGGTCAGTAATGTTGTAATAACTTTGTATGCAGACAGACGGTCATTAGACTCATTGTAATGATCATTTAATAATGTACATAAACATCAAATCACTATGTAGTACACCTAAAAGTAACATAATATTGTATGCCAACTATATCTCAATTTAAAAAAGAATTTGAGATGCTCTTTCAAGTGGCTTATATGCATTTTTGTATCTAAACATTTATCAAGTTGGACTATGGACCAAGTAAGTATCTCAATTTAGGACAAGCACTGGGTAGGAGTTTGATGGCCAGTGAGATGAGTTTTACAGTCTTTTCCCCAAAAATGAAACAAAAAGGAAGATTTGGGAGGGGGGGGCATGTAGCTTAAGCCCATAATTTCTTGTTTACTTTCAATTCTCAAAAGCCAAAATATTGCATTGAACAAGGACTTTATCAATCTGTCTAATTTAACTTTTCCATCATTTGAAGAAAGAATTGATGATTAATTTCTCTCCTTTTTGAAAATTCTGTCCTCTGAAAATTCCAACATTTTCAAAGGATCTGATAAATAATACCAAGTTCACTGGCATTTCAAACAGACAAGACACTTATCTATTTTAAACCATTATGAATGTCATATTTCCATTCAAACTTGAGATCACATTTTCAGCTACCAACCAACTATGGAAAAATCTTTCAGACAACAATAACCTCTTAATTGAAGATTTCTCTTAAAATCATTTTTATAGAATAATGTGGGAGTTCTCCTCCTGAAAAACAAAATTACTTTTAATGAAGCAGTTCAAAATCAGGGCAGGGAAAGAGCAAAGAGTTTCCTTGAGGTTCTGGTGACAGTTTACATAAAAAGATGTTTTATTTTCTCTTTGCAAGGTGTACACCATCATTTTGTCTTATTATTCCTGACATTCAGTTCATCATATTAGCATCTTTGTGGGAAACAAGAAAGCAATTAAGGTTTTTGCTCTTTATTCTTTGGGAGACAGCGATTTGCTTTCCCTCAAAACTCTTAATGATGAGGCAGACCTGGTCAAACACCAAATGCACAGATTTTAAAATGCAATAAAGATAGAGCTTTAATAATTTTCAATTACAGTTATTCTGCAATAATGTTAGCAAATCTCATCTAAAAAGTAAATTATTCATTGAACAGGAAATGGGAAAGCCTTGGGATTGTGTGACTTTCCCATTTAAAGTTTCACTAAGATTCTCCTTGATAAGGTCCTTTTAAAAGATTACATATTTTATACTTTGTTTCTATCCTTTTTCTTCATTCATGATGCTGTTTCTACTTTTTAATACACTTTTCTAACAAAACATGGTAGTTATAGAGCGGCCATTCAGAGAGATCTATTCAGAATAAGTATTCATTCACTTGCTGCCAGAAATACTGATAATATGATATTTTTTATTTAGTTTTAAGAATACATTTTTCATTTTAAGCAAATGAGACTTAAAACCAAATAAAAAAACTGTCAATGGCTTTCATTTGAAAATTGGTAGGAAAAATTCTTTCATGTTGCCTTTGCATTAGCAAATCTTACCTTTCACATAAATAAATAGGTCATTTATTAGAAAGTACATAGAATACGGCAAAACTACAGAATCCCAGAAAATATTTTAAATCAAAATATGATAAAATGAAAAATGGCAACACAGACATTTTTCTTTGAAAAAAGAGAATCAATGCCTTTCTCATTAACTTGAAAACACATCATTAACTTAGTCACTTTCTATATTCCCTTTGCAATAATTTCCAATATTTGTGCTCGGATAAATGTTAGATTCTTTATAATCTACCTCCTCACTCTCCTTTCTTTTGTCAGGAATTTAGTTACACTTGTTAATCTTCCTGTCTTAAAGTTGAAGGGGGTGTCACAAATTTAACTTGGTGATTAGCTTTGTACAAAACTCTTGCAATGAAACTCGTGACTGGAAGACTTTGTGCGCAGAATTCTAGAACATATTCCAAACTTTCACAAGATTTATGGGAAGTGTTCTTGAGTTCAATACCACATAAGTCTGAACTTTTCATCCAGTGAATATCACCAACTTATCTCACAAACCCAAGCCAACATGTTTGAGATGGCAATGGTGTAGGAAATTTGAAGGCATACATCAAATTCAGTGGTTTCTGCTGAATATTATTTTAAGTTCATGGATCTTTTGTTTGTTTGTTTATTTCAAATCTTGTTTAAGGAAAGCATTTGTTTATCCACTTTAATGGGAAACTAGATTAGGGCAAGATTAAGTGAATTAACTCCAGTATCTGCAGACCCTGTTCCAACTGGAATAAGAAATCCCTTCTAACTGCCTCCATCAACTAACTTCACTCACTCAATTTTGTACAATTCTATGGGTTTACTGCAATGGCAGATACTTTAATGACAAAACAAAAGAAATGGAATCCACATTTTTCCTTAATGAGCATCTCTCAGCACCACCTCTCTGTACAAGACATGGATGCTTAAATCTTCACAACCTTAATTTAACTTACATACTTAATATATCTTTAAGTATGAATCAATACATGAATATTAGAGGAACAATCTTTTTCATGAAATTATTCATAAAGAATTTTTGTAGTATTAACTTTTCTTTTAGAAACCTTTTTGGAAAGCTCTTTAATGACGAAAATTAGGTAGACCTAATATGGCAATTATATACATGGGTCTTAGGGGTCTAAGAGACACAGGTTCAAATTCTGGCTTGACCAATTACCAGCAAGCTTTAACTTCGCATCTCTGGACTTCTGTTTCCTTTTTTTTTTTTTTTTTTGAAATGGAGATAGCAGCAGTAGCAACCTCATGGATTACTGAAACGATTAAGGAGTCTAAAGTTCTCAGACCAGTACCTGGCACACAGCAAGCACTTAATGAACAGGAGCTACTGACTAGCGAATTATTGAAATGAATAATTAGAAGTAATAAGGCATCTTTTGCAATCTTGTCAAAGTTGACCTGGTCAACAGAAATTATGGTCTTATGTGAAATTTAGTCTCCTTCAAATCCAGCATTGTATATTTGATCCCATAACTCTCCGTATGATTTGCATGGTTCTATTCTTTATTGCTCTCCCTCTACCTATCTCTAGGAAAATATGGACACAAGTTTCATTGATATGACAAGATTATTGTTGGTGACTATAAAAATGCTCAGCAAAAAAACATGAAAGTAAAGTGCTACCTGCCAACACTAAAAGGAAGAACGTCCTAAAGTAAGCTACATCTTAAACCAAATTTGACTATTTATTTAAAATCTCCACTTGAATAATTAATATCTTTACATAGAGTGATACTTTGAACCCTACATTGTGCTTGAATCAGTATGGAATATTTTTTATCACAGAGATTCATTGCTCATCATCTCTACTTGACTTTGTCAAAGATATTTTGTTAAAAATCTTTTCCCAATGTTTTGATTTATAAAATATTCTACTTTTCTCTGACTTCATTTTTTGGTTCAGAGATATGAAAGAGAAAAAAATAAAGAGAGGCACCCATGAGCCCTGAAATATATTTGTGGGCATTTTGTGAAACTAAATGACTTCTACCCACTTTACCTTAAATGAGTCTCTTGACAAATACTTTAAATACAAAAGTTACTAAAATGCCTTTGATTCGTGCTCTTTGATGCCCATTTGCATAAAGAACTTATGTTTGACTACTTCCCTTTGAATTTTTATTTATATTTTGCTGTATTTACAAAAAAGGTTTAGTTGGAGAAAAGAAAATTACCCAATATTTTCTACCTAAGGCCAACAGGAACATGCAGCTAAGAATAAAGGATCTAGACATCCTATCAATTCCTCTTGAGAGTCCAATAAGGTGAGAAACACTGGGAAACACTAGTCTAGTAGTGTTCTACACTAGTAGTAGAAACACTACTCTTTGTAATGCTCAACAATATGTAAGGTAAGATTTGGTTTTAAACATTCTCATCAGGAACGCATACAAGTAGACCAGCACACACCAGAGATTTAGATTCATGGGGTTCACAGGCTACTCAAGGTTCAATCCCTCTTCCGACAATCTCCTGTGGTGGGTGTAAAAGTGAGATGAACGAATTGGTGCTTCCAATTTGATCCATTTGTCAATTCCAACCTCATCAGGGAGCCCTGTTGTCTCAGTCAGGGTGCTATAACAAAACACCATAGACTGAGTTACTAAAACAACAGACACTTATTTCTCACAGTTCTGAAGGCTGGAAGTCCAAGATCAAGGTGCTGGCAGATTCAGCTCCTGGTGAAGATCCTCCTCCTAGCTTCACACCTCGGGCTCACAAGGCAAAGAGAGAGAAAGCTCTGATCTCCCTTCCTCTTCTAACGACACTAATCCAATCACGGGAGCCCTACCCTCATGACTTCATCTAAACACAATTACCTCCCAAAGACCCCACCTCCAAATACCACCATATGGAGGTTAGAGCTTCAACATATGAATGGGCGAGGGCCACAAACATTCAGTCCATAACACCTCTTTCAATGTATCAGTGTACCGTATCTCACTTCCAAAACTCATAGCAGGAGACACACTCGTATACATCATTTTTCATTTATGAGTGTGCCAGACCAAATCCCTTAGGGCCAGCTCTTCCTTCATTAGTTGAATCAGTGGTCAAGTAAAATATAAATAATGATGTCTTGAGATCAACATTTAGCCAGACTTGATTACCTACATTTTCAAAAGCCATCTAATTTTGTCTCTGTATATGTATTGATTTTATGTGATTATAAATTTGGTTTGTGTGCAGTTACATGAATATAACCTGGCCTATTATTTACTCTGGCTTTTAAGAACTATGTACATGATCAAAATATCAACAGCCTAATAACATGGGAAAATTGACTTAGCGAAAACAAGAAAACAAGAGAGTATGTCATAGCATTATCACAGCTAATTAATGCCTCCATGCCTTTTAAATTTCCATTTTATCATTAATTATGGTGTGGTAAAACTTCCTAATTAAAATACCTCTACCATATGCTGTCATACGTGTCCATTTTGTTCTGAAAGGAGATGTATACGTCCTTTCATATGCATTATTCTCAGCCATCTGTGAAAACTAATCCTGTGGCAAACACCAACCAGCAATTCTTCAATTTGATGTTATAAAGCGTTAAAATACTTGGAATCCTACATCCAGCCATGTTCAGTTGCCATTATTTCTTGTTCATAGAAGGCACTCAATACTCCAGAATGTGTGTGTGTGTGTGTTTGGGCCAGTCCATCATGAAAAGGGAGTTTTAGTGACTTCCTTAGGACTCTCAAAGATTAAAAAGAAATCAAGCCCACTATGTCAGCAGCTGCCTTTGTATTCAACATCTGTCTTTTGAAAGACTACATCACTGGAATTTTTTAAACCACTCTAAGTATCAGACTGTCAACTGGCAAATTGATTCATTTACACTAATTGTGCTTATGAAAATATCTGGATTTATTTCTCCCATTTTATTTTGCAAATAGAAAATATTTACCATGATTTCCCTTTGCCCCTCCCAAACCAAAAAAAAAGTTTTTTGAATCTAAAATTTTTACCGTGCTTTCTTAACAAAGCACAGAAAATTTTTAGATATAGCCAAGAGCACTTGAACTTTGCTCATTCACATTCTGTTGTGGAATATGGCAGAGCCACACTGTTTTTTTACCCTCTACCATATTAGCCTTTTCCCCCATATCAATATCCTTTCAAGTAACTCACATCATTTCCCACATCTTGGTTCACCAATGCTTCTTCTGTTCCAGTGTTTTCTTCCTGAGCTTCAATCTTCCTCTTCCTAAAGCCCATCTTTTGGTGACTATTAGGCAAGTTTCTATGAAAAGATGCTTCATACCGTCACTTTTACTCTTGAGTATTAGATTACCTGGGTGCATAACTGTAGGTTGATAGTTATTTCCTTCAGGACTTTGCAGATATTTTAGTGTTTTTCAAAACCTGTTACTACTGTTAATAATTCTACTCTTAGTGAATGTACTGCTCCTTTGTAGGTAACCTATCTTTTCTCTCTACTTGTTTTCAACGTTTTCACTTTATCTTTGGTATTTTACAATTTATTTATGATGTTTCTAGATGTTGATTTATTTTTATTTACCTTGCTTAGTATTCAATGTAACTCTTCAATCTGAAGATTCATGTCTTTCATTTATACTTAAAATTGTTAACCAAATATAATACAGTTTATCTCCCAATCACTATATTATAGTGATTATATTATTTCCTTCCAGAAAGTGCAGTAAATTTCTTGGACCCTTTCATTTTATTTTCCATGTCTTTTAATGTCACTTCCTTATTTCTTCTATCCTGGGAGAGGTGTCCTGCCACTCCCAAGAGCTTTTCTCCCAACTTTATGGATAGGTGGCATCTCTACAGGTATCCCCCCAGTTCTCAATAATTTCCATTCTCTGGGAACTGAAAAAGGGGAAATTATTCACCACCTCTTCCCTTCTCCACAAGAACAGGTCCCAAACGGTCCTATTTTTACTGACCCAAGCTGAGCCAATCAGATACTCTCTTCTGGGAATTTAGAATTAAGACTGAGGGTAGCTAAGTTAGTCTTTACATGCGGCTGAACCTACAGTACCTAAACCTGGGAGGTGTAAAGTAGCTGGATTCCACACTATGGAGAGAGAAGAAGATAGCAGTTCTGCAAAAGAAATAGGAATGAAAAACAGAGAATTCAGACATTTTTCCAGTTTCTGATTCTAGTTTTCTCCTAGGGAACAGGTATATTTCTACACCTGATTTCCAGGATACACCCTTTATCCTTATAATAAATTATGCATCTTCACTTAAATTCCACCAAATGGGCTGCTATATCTTGAAACGAGAAGAGCCTTAAGACGTTAGTCCTGGGGACACAATCAGAGCCTGTGGCAAAAAGCAAGGGAAATACACCGAGCTCTAGGGCAGGCAACACGTGTCCAGAATTGACAATGTGCCAAACCCTAGCTAGTGCTGGCAAATCAAATATGGAAAAGACAGTTCCAGCCCTTGAGTATCTTACAGAGTAGAAGAGTAGAGAGAAAGACACATGAACAGATAATGGCACTACAGATGCTACTCCACCTCACAGTTTTCTGGATGGTCCACCACTTCCACACCACCAACCAGACAAGGTTGGGTGGCTCTCCAATGGCACCCTGTGGCCATCTCTATCACTGTTGTGTCAGACACAGTTATCAGTATCACTCACTGGTATATCTCCTTCATAAATGTGAGTTCCTTGAAAACAGAAACAGTACTTTTCTTCACAGTACCTCTAATAAAGTGCAAAGCTCCTATCAGACAGTGGTTGTACAATAAATAACTGCTGAATGAATGATGACATGAAAAAACATGGGGACCTATACAGAAATAGGGCAGAGGAAAGAACAAGTTATTACTTCTATTTAGAAAGGGCTTGGAGGACCTCTCAGGTGACACTATAATGTGCAATATAGAAGCACTGGATTTACAGCCAGAGATCCCTGAATTCAAAGGCTGGAGCCAGCATTTATTAGCTGTGAGACATTTGCTTCCTCTGTAATATAAGGATGTTCTTGATAAATGCCCCACAGGGTTATTGTGAACGTTAAGTGTGGGAAAGAACCCAAGAGGACACACATACACTCATACTAGTTAGAGCCTGGATTCCAGGTAAAGAGAACAGGAATGGAAACTGCAGGGCATGAGAGATCAAGCTCTTCTCTTATATGTTATCCCTGTACTATAAGTGGGCTGGTGGGACTGGGGGTGCAAATTTGAGCACCTCTGTATCTGCTATTTGCCCACTTTACCATACAGAATGCAAGGACTTGTTGAAACTGGAAAGAAGAGGCTCCATGCAGCTGGGACCTTAGGGCAATGACTGTCTGAGAGAAGAGGAGAGCCCTGAGCATGGTTGAGAAATCCAATCTAGAAGAATCACTAAAGGGTTAATCAATCAACAAATTACTTTGGTGACAAGTGGACATGCATTGATGAATGTTCAGGAAATGGACCTCTTCTGGGTTTCAGTAGCATAAGGGACTCTCTGACAAGTTTCTGGTTGATAAAAGGGTGGCTCCAGGTGATTAAGGTTTGAGCTGCCACAGGAGTATGAGAACAAGATCTTACCCTAGAGAGACAGAGAGGCTAGAAAACTCTAAATTATGTGTTCATCACTGGGGGCAATATTGCCCCAAGGCAGCAAGAATTCATTCCTGGGGGTTTGAAATCTTAGATAGTATGTGGTCCTCCAAAGGGCCATCAAATATACACATATATACAGGATATCTGTGGTATTGAAATATTATAGCAGGGGAGGAGTAACAATTAGCAAAACGTGTTTAAAAAAGACTCCTTAGGTAGGTGATGATTGAAAAAAAAAACAGTTGAGGAACCTTATGCCTGCAATTCCAGAGGCTGCCACCAGGGGGATTAACAGAGTGAGGGACTAGCATGCTTTTTTAATTCTTTATGTTTATCTATCTATATATGTATACATAGATATATACTTTTTTTTAATGAGAAAGAGCTCAGTTAAAACAGTCTAACACAACCAGCATGGATAAACATTAAAATGTAAAAAACGAGGGCTTCCCTGGTGGCGCGGTGGTTGAGAGTCCGCCTGCCGATGCAGGGGACACGGGTTCGTGCCCCGGTCAGGGAGGTTCCCACATGCCGCGCAACGGGAGAGGCCACAACAGTGAGAGGCCCGCGTACCGCAAAAAAAAAAAAAAAAAAAGTAAAAAACAAGAGGTAAACACATTTAAATCTAAAATGATACTTCTGTTTTTAGACTAGTGTTAATTACTGTATAAATTAAATTTAAGGATAAATAAAATGGTTTCTAATATATTTTAAAAGACTTTATATGGCGTAGAGGGAAATTATGATTGAATGAAACTGATGATCCAGGAAGATGAACCAGGTTTATCCTTCCCATCTTACCAACACATTATAGGATGCCTCCAACTTAAGAGGCATAAATTCAAATATTTCCTAGGTAAAACTCTCCACATCTCTTGATGATCCCTTCATTGCAGTGTATGAGACAGAGTCACCTCTCAGAGGCCAGTACACAGAATGTTTCTTTCCATCCACCATAGCCTGTTAATTCCTAGGACAAATCTCTCCCTTTCATAATCTCTTAATTTACGGACTATCAAAAGAAATTTGAGTTATTATCTCAAATTTGAGTTATTATCGCAAAGTGATAATAATTTTTTTTAATTTTTAAGAAGAAAGAAATTTGAGAAGAATTAAAACATCAGTTTATACACACACACACACACACATATAACTCAAATGAAAAAGACCAAAGAAAATCTAAGCAGAACTGAGAATAAGTGGGTTGGGTAAGGAACAGCTCCCCAGTGACTACTAAAGTCAACCCAAACACCTTTCACTGGAATTTGAGGTCATTCCATTTGTAAACCAAACTTTCCTTCCCAGGGATATTGTCAACCAAATCCCTGCATGAAATCTGCATTTCACCCAAAATGAAACTATTCCCAATTTATGACACATATGCTACTTTTCTTACCAACTATTTTCTCAAACTTTCCCTCCCTTTAATATATTCTCATCTCAGTCCACACCCCACAGCCTCATTTTTACATACCCAATCCCTTAGCTCAAGGCCCAGTTCAAATGCTACACTCTCCATAAAGATTCTCTTGGGCTCTGCCATCAGATGAGCTTTCTCTCTCTTTCCCTTGAATCTAATTAACATTTAATTTGGGTCCTTATTTTAACACCTTAATCTTCATTTTATGCTGGTTTTCAGGTGTATATGCTGCGTCTCCCTGACCCCACTCACAATGGAGTTTAAGCTTCTTGGTGGCAGATATGTGCCTTATTCAATGTCATGATTCCACACAGCCCTCAAGAGAATGCACTGCACACAATAGGATGCAACACTTACAGAAGCTGCTCTATCTGTGGCTCAGGCTATATAAGTGAGTTGTGGATGTCACTCAGATTCGAAGTAGTATTTGCAATTCAATGTGAGCTCTTAGGAAAATAGCTCTTATTAGGCAGGGATTTTTGTGAATCATTAACAGGCAGCAGCAGTACTAGGGATTAATTTTAAGAATATTTCTGTTATAAAATTCAAAGGCTACCTTAACCAAAACATGTATATCCCAGACAAGCACACCTGTTGATCATCACAATGACCACAGCTGAATTTTAAAACTCCTCCCTTAGTTAGAAAGATATGTAAAGCCTTGCTACTCAAGCGTGATTCAGAGACCATCAGCGTGGTTCAACCCAGGAGCTTGTTAGAAATGCAGAATCTCAGGGTACCCTCCAGACGCACTGAATCAGATCTGCATTTTAACAAACATACACAATGGAAGTTTAGAAGCTCTAGTTTAAACATTTAAATGTTTAAATGGACATTTATTAAATTTTAAATACCCATTTGTTTCCATTTATTTGGACATATATTTATGTCCAGCTATATGATGTCCATCTATTTATTAAAGGGGCACATCACAAAAGCTTGTTCAGTATATTTAGTAGGATTTAAAGTTGGGAAGGGAACTGCATGTAACATAAACATAAAATTTAAAAGGAATTAAAATACCATATCAAATCAATGTTTCTCACATTTTGCCTTCAGCCTTCCTAAAAACAGCACAGGAAAACTGTTCAGGAGTGGGGAACACCAACTATCTAGCTGTTCCTGAAATTTCTCTTCTTGTGAAAAAAAAGAATAAAAACACTAAATACCAACATGACAGGGTTGGAAGTTAAGCAGCGGCATCACAAGTGGGGCTCATGAAATCCAAATGGTGTGATTCAAGTCTTCAACGGAAAAAGGAGCTTGTCCCTAACCTCTGAGGAAAGACCCAGAAGACCCCTGAGAAGAGGAGAAATATGGTCTCCCCACCAGGCTGACACCCTTAATTATGGCTTTTGAGCTTTTGATGTTCTGACACGTAAATAGCTAAAAATTTGCTTTTTCATTTTGTGCACTTGCAAGTTGGAAATGTCATCAAGTTTCATCAAGATTGAAATGGGGTCCAATTTGCTAAAAATGCCTCATGCATAAGGAAGTCCTGTGCTCTCTTCCACATGGGAGTCAGCCTGCACAATGCATTATGCACCTCGAGCTGGAAAGATCTTGATATGCCAGTCAAATACTGAAACAGAGGGAGCAGTCGCACTTCGGGGTCTTTGCCCTTTCAGGGGGAGGGGTGCCCCTAGCCCTCAAACATTCAATCCCCAAAGAAAACCGTTCTGTATACTCACTATACAGTACTGTGTATAAACTACACCAACAGCTTCTCCCAACTCACAATTTCCGAAACACAGACCATTAATCTGCCATAGTGCACCCCCAAACAAAGAAAAGCAGGCCAGGGACAAAAATAATTGCTGTTTTACGTCCCTTTTGCTTTCAACAAAGTATAAAACCAACAACTTCTTTCTTTAACAATGGGAAAGCAAAGTGAATTAGTCCAGGGAAAGACCACCTCCTTAGAATTTCACCTTATTTTTTTCACTGGGACTCCATTTGCCGTGATTCTGTCGAGAATCTCTGTCTGAGATTCTATGCCTAGTAACAAACTTTGAGAAGCGCTTGAGTTACTCCCTGGGTAGACGTGGGTAGACGTGTTTTTATTTCCTTCTTCAATATTGATCCTTTTTCCTTCTGCTCTTCCCCCAAATCTACACATAATTACTATTTTAAATACTCATCTCGTGGTTCAGGATAGAAGAACCTACAGGCAAAAAGAGTTTCTGCTGCCCAGTAATTCACATGGAATGCAACAGGATCGTAAAGTTGTCAGGTTATTTCCTAATGGGACCCGCCTCTGAAAAACAGGAGCCTGGAAAGCAGTGAGCCTCAAACTTTCCAACCCACCCACAGTCGAAGATATGCACCCAAGGGGCTGGCATGCAGCTTGCTGTACTACCACAAATGCAAAATTTCTGTGAAACTCTCTTTGCATCCAAAAACTCCAACAGTTCTTCATTTTGTTTCTCAGGCTGTTTATTTTAAAGATTTTCTAAAAATTATTAAGCTCCCTGCCACAAAGTATAATTGGCACTTGTTAAAGGTTCCCCATGCTTTCAAATACATCATGACCAGCTCTTCTTACCATGGGATTGCTCATACCCTACTCTCCATACTGAATACTAAGGGCCTGGGCGACCATAATAGTTTTAAATGTTACATTTTACCCAGTGCTTTTATGTCAATCAGCATCATCAAAATGTTGATAGCCAACATTAATTGAATACATACTGTATGTCAAGCACTCCGTAAACTCTTTACACACATACTCTCACGTAACAGTTAAAATATTCCTATAAGCAGGAACTGTTAGCCTCAATGTACAGATGTGGAAACTGAGGCTTAGCAAAGTTAAATAACTAATACTTAGTATCACAGCCAAGAAAAACAGGATTTTGATGATTCCTGTGATATACTGCCTATTCATCTTTGTTTTTCACACAACCTGGAAAGACTTTATCAGACTCTAAAATTCAAAAGAGGAAACCAAGACTCCCAGTTTCACATCACGCAGTCAATAAACAGCAGAACTATCAATTCAAGACCTTCTGACTCTAATAAGACTACTGGGTTCTCCATCCTATCACAGATGCTTATATCATTTCCAGTTTTACATTCCTAGAAATCACGATAGAAGAAAAGCTTAAATGAATCAGTAGAACATGATGAAACTTGGAGTCTTTATTTTCATGCAAATAGTCTTAGAATGAAGGTCAAGACATAAAGATTCAATGACCTTAATTGTTAAAGAATTAGAAATTCCATTAGTAACTATCACAATTTAATAATGCTCATTTTTTGGTAAGAATGGCTGATAGTTACAGGAAATTATAGCAACTTCTTAATTTCTAAGACTTATTTTTTCAAGTGCATTTTCCTAGTTAAAGATTAGGTGCCTTTTCCAGCTGCCAATAACAAAGGCGTTGAGGAAAAAATTTTGCCGTTAAGAAGTTTCCTACCTTCTGACTGTTTAAAACAGGGGTGCACAGTGGTAAGCTCTCTGTCCCTAGGGGAATTCAAGTAGAAACTAGACAACAACTTGTCAAGGATGGAACAGAAGAGATTCACAGTCTTTTAGAGTGACAGACTTTTTGAGAATGCCATAAAAGCTATGGACATTTTCCCCATAAAAACCTACAGGGGCTTCCCTGGTGGCGCAGTGGTTGAGAGTCCGCCTGCCGATGCAGGGGACACGGGTTCGTGCCCTGGTCCGGGAAGATCCCACATGCTGCAGGGCCGCTGGGCCTGTGCGTCCGGAGCCTGTGCTCCGCAACCGGAGAGGCCACAGCAGTGAGAGGCCCGCGTACCGCAAAAAAAAAAAAAAATACAGATGTGCAAAATTTTGCATACATTGGGGTAAGAAGCTTTGCTCTGCCATGTCTATATGGCAGGAGGTCATTCGGTTTGGGATGAATTTCATGCTTGTGGGTATAGACAACAATATGTAAACTGGGAAGCTCTTCCATGGGCTTTGTCTCATCTCCCTCCCTCAACCTGGTTACCAAACACCTATGGAAAAAAGGAGTCGCAACCTGGCATATTTTGTTTGGCCTACATGATGATTTACTTGCTTTATTATTTTTTTTAATTTGTTAAATCAAGAGCTCTAGCAGAAAAATTCAGATTTCTGGATTCTGATAGAATAAAATCAGAGTTTCAAGGTACCCATGGTCATTTCAGCAAGATACCAATTTGCTGAAGCTGAAGGAAGACCACAGACCATGCCTTTGGATGAGGCCATGCCAGTATGCCACAGTCCACACCACTACTGCCAACCTCAGCCTGATTTACTCTTTTATGTTTCCTCTTTCACTATGCATTCCAGCTTGTGATCCCAGAAAGAGGACAATAGTTGTTGATCCAAAGTTTTCCAAGTTGGCTGTCAAATCAGCTGGTATGCTTCTGTTTAACCATCGTCTCTCTCAGTAGAGATATACACAAGACTTAAGGGAGGGGAAAGGGTGAGCTTACGGCCAAATCAAACCTAAGAGCAGAGAAACCTATGACGAAAGCCTAAGAAACAACCAAATACACCTATTAATTTTCAGTCTATATGCCCATTTTCTCCTGATGACTACAAAGAGAGACCCAGTTAGCATGCTTTTAGAGACCAGAGACAAGATGCATTCCTTTCAATCAGGAGCTAACTGAGAGTTGTTCACCCAGGAAGAGAGAAGGATTCTCCCTCCTTTGCCCAATTCATCTCGTAGAACAGAGCCCCCATCTCACTGGTCAAAAGGGGAAAGAAGGATCTGGGAAAGAGGAGGGACCTGAAAAGGAGATGCTAATCCAGGGGCCTTTCCACTAAAATACAAACTGGGAGTCCCACAGAAACTCCAGGGGCACCTAGAGAAATGATTACAGGCGGCCCTCAAATATCATAGAAATCGCACGTCAGTATGTTAGACATCGACAATTTTAACACAGGCTTGGATGCCAGATCCAACTGTTCTTACATCAACCAGTGAGCAAACATTTGCAGCCATTTCATGATGGTTCGGTTACATGTCATCTGGATAGCAGTGCATGGCGATTGATTGGAGAGTTATATTCGTTCTTACCTTATTATTACTAAGGAGAGAGAGGAGCAGAAAAAGACGAAATGCCGATTCTAGTAATAAAAATTGTAGATCTTATCAACTTAATTCAAGTAAGACAAAGATGGAATCACTGAGCATTTCACTTCAATTGAATGCTCACTGGTCTTAAGCTGTATGTTAACTCTGAAGGCAAAGACCTAATTACAGAAAATGTAGGAAATACTGAATATACATTAAAGAGAGAAACCAATGAGTGTAATCAGGAAATTGATCATTTATTTCTAATATTCCAGTATTGGAACCCTGCCAGAACTTCATAACTTGTACCATAAACTTTCATAACTTGTAAGCAGTAGTCAACTTTGCCATCTTCTCCATTTTGCCTGCGTTTGCAGGAAGGCATTAGGTACAAAATCAGAGAATTATAATTTTAGTTTTGTTATTAATTGATTTTTCAGTTTAATTCAAGCCACATAACTGTTTCTGGTCTGTTTTCCCATCTGTCTAAAGAGGTATTCTATCACTGGGATACTGGAAGGAAAATATGAAATAGTGGATACCAAAATGCTTGGAAAAGGTAAAATACTACTCAGATATAAGGCATTAGCAATGTATGAGCGTGTTAGGTACGTAATGCTTAAAAACCTAACTCATAACCAAAACGTTACATTTTTTTCACAAAGACATTTAAAAAATCAAATGACATATTTATTCTACCTTACTCTAAAATCTTCTTTTAACATTCTTTTAAGTTCTCTTTTCATTAAAGAACACCCCTAATATTCTCCCAGGTAAAACGATCAAGATGCAATTTAGAAAACAAGTGATTATAAACACTTAATATTCATTTACTTCTTCCATCCTGTCATTTGTTATTGTAACATTTATAGCTTTAAATATTAGTCCTGTCTTATTTAGAACAACATTGGGCAGCGCCGCTCATTTATCTATTTAAGAAAGGCAATTTGGAGGAGGGGTAGCTACAGCGATGGCAATTTGTCATTAACAGCAGTTCTAATTAAATAACCTCAACTACACATGACTGCACCATCTTGTGCATTTTCCCTAAGACTAAGTATCTTCTAAACCGTAATAATCCACCAGATCAAAAATTCAGCTGCTTATGAAAGTGAGAAAAGAGTGATTTACATGTTACACTTTAAAAGCTTCATCAAAGCTGTAACAATTTTGTTGGATAAACAATGTGATTCTTGAGATTAATAAGAATTTCTAAATATGAACAATATGTACCCTGAGGAGAATAAGATCTAACAAGGAACTGATAAATTATGTTGGGTAAATAATCTGCATACTAAAATGTGTGTGATGGAGACAGGAAATTAAATATTGAAATGTGTAAATAATACACAGTTTGGTGTGTTGGGGTTTTTTTCCCGCTTAACTGGGTTAAATCCCAGCCTCACAATAATAGATGTCCCAGTTCAGGTCCTGGTCATCCAGACAAGAAAGAGAACAGAGTAAACTGACATGTGTCCCAAATCCAGATTCACACTGGGCAGGAAATAGGAAGTTGTTTGATGAGCTCCATTTGGAGTAGATACCTGGAAAAGAATGGCAGGAAATATCCATGGAATTCTTTTTCTAGAACTTGCAAAAACAACATTTGGGGCTTTTTTTCCTCTCAAGTGAATGAGTGCCTTTGAAAATTGGAATCAATTGCACTGGTCCAAAAGACTATGATGATATGGAACTCAATGGAAATACTGCCAAGGCTAAATTAATCAGAATGTTTATAAAGGACCTGGATTCTGTAGCCAAGTGTTGGCTAAAAATTTCTTCCAAAGGCCATCTCACCACCCATTCCTGGTAGCCCCTTCAGGAAGACCTCACCAGAGCTAAATGAGTAGGCGGCAAACCCATCAGACATTATTTTCTTCTTCAGGACAGTTATTTCTGGGAGGAGAAAAGCTGAAAAGTCTTCCCAGGTCTGCACCGGGAACTGTGCGAGTACAGGTGCAAGGCATGGTGGAGGGCAGCAAAAACTTTTCAAGAGATTGGGCTGTGAAAGAGTGATCAATGTTAGCCAGGCAAGAAACAGGTAAGTGCATACCAAGCAGAGGAAACAGCAGGAACTTGGAGGGACAAAGCATACATGCCGAAACATAAATAAGAGGTACAAAATGTTTAAAATTAAGACTAAAAGAGGAACTGAGGCTAAATTAACCATGTCTGTATTTGTCATGCTAAGAATTTTAGAAAATGAAGAAGAAGAAGCTAAGAATTTTAGGCATTGAAGAACAAGCTTGAAGAAAATACAAGTAATACTGGCAAAATATATAATTAACAAATGATTGGTATCCTGAATATATAAAGAACACTTACAAATCAATAAAAAGACAATTCAATAGAAATATGGACAGGCAATTTCCAGAACACACAGCCTAAATGACTACAAAAAGACACTTTACAAGATGTTTTGTTTTAGCAGTAATCAGGAAACTAGAAATTAAACATAACAAGGTACCATTTTAAATCCATCAGACATAAAAATCTGACAATACCAAGTGTAATGAAAATATGGAGCAATCAGAACTCTCATACACAGTTAAAGTGTATAGTGGTATAACATTCTAGAGAAAAATTTAGCAATAGTTCAATAAAAGTTTAAGATATCAATACCATTGGATCCAACAATTCCCCTCCTTGTACTACAGTTTAGAAGTAAGTCTCACATGCATATATAAATGTATGTGTGTAAGATTCTTTATAGTAGTAGTGTTCATATTTGAAAAAATGTAAATCACTTAAACATCAATCAACAGGAAATAACCCAGAAAAGCATGGCAGACTCATACTCATAATAAAATATTAAATTGCAATGAAAATGAACCAGAGCCACACATATCAAGGGTGAATCTCCTTAATATAATACTGAGCAGAGAAAAGAAAAAGCAAGTTGCAGAAAGATATACACCTTATGATGCCAGTCATATAAACTTTTAAAACACACAACATAATAATGTATACTGCTGGCAGCCATGTATATATGCAGTACAATATAAAGATAGACGTGGGATGTGGGAATGATCATTGCCACACTTCAGAGAAGGGTGTTTTACGAGGTAGGGGCAAAGCCCCTGACAGTTTCTGCTTATACTGGTAATATTGTATTTCTAAAGCTGGGATATGAGAGCTCATTATAATATTTTTTGTACACATATGTGGAATCTAAAATATGATATAAATGAACTTCCACAAAACAAAAAACAGACTCACAGACATAGAGAACAGACTTGTGGTTGCCAAGGGGGAGGGGCAAGGGGGGGAGAGGTGGAGTAGGAGTTTGGGATCAGGACATGCAAACTATTACAGGAGGGATAAACAACAAGGTTCTACTGTATAGCACAGGGAACTATATTCAATATCGTGTGATAACTCATAATGAAAAAGTATATGTGTGTGTGTATATATATATATACACACACACATATACATACACATGTATAATTGAATCACCTTCCTGTACACCAGAAACTAACACAACACTGTAAATCAACTATACTTCAGTAAAACAAGTTTTAAAAATAATAATAATATTCTTTACACATTTTCATACATTCAAAACACTTCTAAGTCAAATATTAAAACAGAGAGCTCAGGTCTTCCCTGGTGGCGCAGTGGTTGAGAGTCCGCCTGCCGATGCAGGGGACGCGGGTT
>NC_041231.1:24573235-24584887 GCF_002837175.3 Physeter macrocephalus
CCCGTGAGCCATGGCCGCTGAGCCTGCGCTCCGCAATGGGAGAGGCCACAACAGTGAGAGGCCTGCGTACCGCAAAGAAAAAAAAAAAAAAACAAAAAAAAACACACAACAGAGAGCTCAGAGATAGCAATAAGAAGTGGTAAGATAAGTTTTAATTGGCAGAGATTCCTGCTACTAAAGCAATGACACGCAAACCCTGCACTTTTCCAAGGAGGAGTCATCAAGAGGCTGACTTTACCTGGACTTGTGAGTCTCCAAATTAACTCTATAAGAATCCTATATCCAAAAACATCCACAAATGGGTAGATTTGGCAAAAGAGACACAAACTTGAAGGGGGAAAAGAAAACAGACAACTCCACTCTAGTTCAAAAATAATACCAAGCTCCCTACGGGGGGGCGGGGAAAGAGCTAATTTAACCTTTCATCCCCTTGCTCCATATTTATTATGTGGTGATAATAATACAGGGGATGTTGTGAGGATTAATAAATTCATTTCTCAAGCTTTGTAGATAAAAATGTGCTCCCTAAGTACTTTATTTTAAAAACTATGAAATGGTTTGTTTATGCCAGTGTCCTATTCAGCCATTCCTTAAACCTTATCTCCCAGTTCCGGGTTTTGAGATGAATATGGGGTCTTTTAAATGATTGCTAGTAACCTTTGAGGATTATGCATTTTAAGCACTGGTTCACAACGAATATGTGACCAGATATGTCACACAGGAGAAAGTCAAAAATATAATCCCTATGAGGTTAATGACACAAATTGTATTTAGAGTTTCAATTTGCTGCAATAATTCCGAACACTTTGGAATAAGTGACTTTGGCCTTAGCACCCAACGTCTGCCAATACAAAGACATCCTCATTTGGTGTCTATTAGAAATAAGTTAGGGTTTTGCCTGGAAGGCAGCAAATCAAGTAGTAAAATTCAATGGAAATATATATACTGTGCTCTTCATAAAGATAATTAAAGAAGTTTCTTTGAGTAGTTTTCCTAGAAGCAGGCAATGGTTTATACCAATTCATCCACACTTTCTTGCCTAGGCTCCTTTTGGAAAAAGAGTACAAACTTGGAATAAAGCTGGCCCACTTTCAATAAAATTAAGCTTTATTTTGAACCAACAATTCTGGCCCTTTTATGATAACTTCAAATGTATTCATTCATCCCACAATTACATACCAGAGGTATACTTTTTATACTTTGCTTTTAGCATCCACATTAATACCAGTGGTTAGGGTAGGAACGAAATATTCTAAGCACTTACTATATATTTTCTCATTTAATCCTCACAACAACCCCTAGGAACAATCACTGTCCACATTTTATAGCTGAGTAAACTGAGGCCAAGAGAAATTGAGAGACTGCCAGGATTATTACTAGTAATTGGCAGAACTGGGTGCTGAACCTACTTCTTAACCATGATGCTATAATCACACTAACAGATATAAAGTGTACACTGTGATAAGTTCTACAAAAGAGGTATGCGGTCTTAAGATAGACTATAAATGAGATTTAACCCAACCAGGCCCTAAGAGACACTTGAGTTGAAATCTGAAAGATGACTAAGAGTTCACTCGAGAGAGACAAGCATTCCAAGGAACAAGAAGGAGGACTGAAGGCATACAGGATGCAATGAGACCACTGGGGTAGGCATGAGACATTGAGGAGAGACTAGAGAGAGCAGAGGTGCCAGACAACGCAGAGTGTTTGTGCCATATGAAGGAGCTTTGTCTTTCTGTTAAGACCCATGGATGGAAGAGCACTGGCGTTGTTTAACGAGGACGAGAGGAAGCAGCAGGTTCACATGAGCATAGTCACCTTTTCAGACGACCTAAACTCTAGAACAGATTGAAAGGAGTCAAGAAAAGGTGTCTGAGGCTATTAGGTTGGTTCAGGCAAGAGATAATGGTGGTGACCTCACCAAGGAGCTGGTGGTGGGGATGGAGAGGTGCAGGCACAATCGGAGCTACGCAGGAGATGAAAAGCAACAGAGACTGGATAAAGGGAAGTGAGGGGGAGATCAACGACCCGCAGCTCATAGGTTTCATTCACGCACAGCTTGACTCTTATAAAACGTGCACCAATTGCAGGCTGATGGTTACATGATTTTCAAAGTCAAAAGCAGTGCCTCCGGAAAGTTAGCCCCCGGAGTCAGGTTTGTGGGTTTGTGGTTTCCCCATATATCACAACATAAAATGGAGAAAACTTACTACAGAAGGTTAGGGGTTACAAAACATCCCCAAAAGGCACCTAAGGGCTTTGACTGAAGACTTCAATCATTCATTTAAAAATCAAATAGCTTTGGTTTTAGAAACCAGATTTTTTTCATGAATGGGGTAATCTGGTTTTGCTTCAGGCATCATTTCAAACATTCTCTGCAGAAGTATTTCTGAGTCTCAGTTTGCATCTCTAAACTAAAGAACCAATGAGATCTGTGCCCACTCCACCCCACCACATGGGCTGCGTGGAATTTCACAAACCCAACTCCTTTCTTCCACTGCTGCCCAGGGCTCTTCTCTGGGCACCATACCCAAAACCTTCACCCCTACACCTAGTGGGCAGGACATTCCTGAATGTCACACAGAGAGGAGCCCAGAGCGCACCCACCGTGTAAATAAGAAATGAACTTAGAGGTAGTTTCTTACATTCGGAAGATGGTTATAGCACAAGTCTAACACAGGGCAGATTATCTTGTCTCCAAGCAACTAAGCCAGCTCCTTCCTTCAGGCACAAAGATCTACAGTCTAAGCCAATGGCAATTAACGGAGCACAATCCTCTAGAGTCTTACGGCCACCCCAGAGCAATTCTCTAGCTTCCATTTAGTTTTTGTCAGCCTCAATTTCGTTATCCGCACAATGGGTATAACAGTAGTCACCCAACGAGAACTGAAGGAAGTAACCCATCAATGCCACGGTGTCCAGAGTATGTTCTTTATATGTTCATTATTATGGTTATGCCCCATCCACTGATATTCAGAAAAGAAGGTGAGAACACCGATGTTAGAGAAAAGACAGCCCTCAGCTACAGGAGCTTCACGTTCTAGTGTAAGAGACAGGGAACAAAGGAAGGCTTGCAATGAGGAGGATTGTGAAGCCACCTCGCCAGGTCCCTGACCCTCTCTCCCCTTGTTCCTCCCAGTGTTTTCACTGTGCCAGTCCCAGGAGAGTTTCTGGAGAGACCTGGTACGAATCTGCAGGAGACAATTTAAGAACACTGAGCTGGTAGAAAAAAAACTAGACAACGCATCCAGAGACCCTCGCCTAAGAACTTGAAGAAGCAAATCACTCAACTTGGCTGTCTCAGGCCTCCATTCCGCAGACGACTGGGTCACAATCTCACCTATACACAAAGGCACGTTTGCATTTAGGAGAGGATAAGGTGAGATGCTAAGTGAACAGGCCACTGAAAAATAAAAGCTATTAACCCAGTGTGTATTAAGCACCTACTGCCTGCTCAGCAATGTGATAAATGCAGAGCAGAATGAGCTCACGCAGGGTCCCAGCTTGGGGGCAAGAAGAGCGGTTCTTCTGTGGGTGGGACAACAAGTACCAGTTCTAAAGCTTAACAGTACGAGGCAGGATAAAATAAAATGATAAACTACATAGTGGAGATGATCGTCTGACAGGATTTTATGAGAGAACAATCAGGACAACGCCTTCTGTCCTTTATAAGCACAGAGTTGGGTCAAGAAAGACGATCCAGCGGAAATTAGGGGCTGTTCCAGGATACAAACAATCTGAGTGATGACCCAAAGGCAGAAATGAGCAAGGCATATTTGTAGAAAATTAAAGTGTCTATTATGAATATTAAAAATTTATACATAGCTTTAAAGAAATTTAATCTTTGAAAACCTCATCTAATCACTCTTTTGTTTCATTGCTTAAATTTCAGAGCCGGTATGACTCTGCATATGGGCAAACTGAGACCGAGAGAAGTTCATTTCCAAACCAAAGCCAAGCAGCACAGCGGAGACAAAGGTCAAAAGCCCAGATCTTCACTTTCTTATTTCCAGCCTCATCTTGGATATTATGGTCTGAGGCTCCATGAGGAAAAAGTGAAAAACTGTCACCCTTTTACTTCTTCCATGAACTAAAAGAAAGCAGTCAGGGGATCAGAATGGAGGCAACTGGAGTTCAGCTGAAGATTTAATCTCTCCTATGTTCCTGAGCGAATATTATTCTCCTGATAACCCTGCATGTACATTGTCACAGCTACCTTAAAGGTCACATCTTCCAACGTTCAGAAGAACACAGTTGAGAGTGTCAAAGGCTGCTCCAGCATCTATTAAGTGCTTGTCCTGAGTTTTTTGTTTCTGGTGACATCACCAAATATTTGCACATTGCCCCAGTGGATGGTGTTGCCAAACCTTTCCACTAAATGACAGTCTCATGAAGGCCATGTTGCTTATTAGACGGTACTTATGTATCAGCATCCTTCAATATTGAAAGGGCTTACTTTCCAGATGCTTCCTCAACAAATTTGAAAGGTAGTTGCTCAAGGTGACTGAGTGGGATTTTGTAAAGTCACTGAATGACAGGAAACCAATCCTTATCCATAAAGTTCCACTTCAAATTAGCAATACGCCACAGGAGTAGACAAGAACTGTTCTGGCTTTAGCTGGCAGATGTGCCCAGGTGGTACCTAATCTCTGGCCAGACCTGGCAAACCGAATGAATCCCGCCCCCCTAAAATCACTGCGGGCTTGTTTTCATTGAAAGCTCTATGGTTGAGCAGAGAGACCGGGGAAATACAAATGCATTTGTGTGAAAGGCAGTGGTGACCTATGCCTGAGGGCCTCACACACACAATCAGTTAGGATCCTCATCTCCCAAGTGCCTTGAAATGGTTGGAAATTATGCAGGCTAAGCCATGTTGCACCCTCATCAAAAACAGACTTGCACATTTTTCCCCCTGAGGTCACATGTTAGGTCACCCAACCCAAGGAACAATGCGCAAAGCCATCCAAAGTGTCAATTCACCCCATTTGTATGTGGTCCATGATGGACGGATGAGGAGAGACTAAATGAGACCCTTTTCTCAGAGGCTAACATAAGTTACAGTTCCACTTACACATCAAGCCTAAGTATAATATTAACATATACACGGATCCTGCATTTTTAGAAGAAGGGGGAAAAAAGGATTTCTAATAATATGCTACTGCATACAAAATTTATCTAAGTAAATAATTATTTTTAAACCTAAGATTTAGGCAGCTTTACTATTCCACATTATGCTAATGTTTGACAATTACTAAGTGTGGGTATCAGCCGTTGGGTTTTTTTTTTTTTAAGTTTAATTTAAAGCAATTTGACATGGAAAGGTTATTACTTTAGTTGCCAATAAAAGCTGTACTTTTAACATAAGTGTACAGTAGGCCCTAGGGTATGTGACTATTATCTTTTCTGCAATTATGTGGTGTTCTACATAAATGTTAAAAAAAAAACTTAGAAATATCAAAAGTACTAACTTAGATACAATATGAAAGTTGAATAGAAAGAGAACAGAAAATCCGATTATTTCAGACACAACATGGGTTGAGGTTTCCTCCTAGAGGTTATATTGGGATTAGCACCAGCTGGTTTTGAATAAATTAATTCGAACTATATCTTAAAAACACACACTTAGCAACCAGAATATCGATTTATGAACATTCTGTCTTGAGATGCAGTTGTTCAATTGCACAAGCTAAATGCCATTAACAGTAAGAGCAAGTCTCTGAACCAATTAACCTATTTTCTGCAGTTGCTGTGCCACCAAAATAAAAAGAACATTTCTCAGATGGTATTTGTCATCCTAAGCTTTCATATGTCCCCGAGAAAAGAAAATAATTTATTGTCAGTAATTGGGTAATGTAAACTTTTTCTCTTCCCTTGATCTTTTAGCAAGATAGGACTTGAACAAAACAACGTAATAATATTTTGTTCTTAAAAAGACACAAGGTAACCTAACACTAGCTCACCTCCTTTTTCACCTTTTTGCATTTATCTCTGAGGTGTTCAGATTTAACTAATGGGGGAAAGTCAAGGAAAAGAGGCTAGAAAAGAATTTAATCAATAGCTCCTGTCTATTTTTCATTATTATGGGATACTCCCTTCCTATAATAGGAAATCATTCAAGAAAAGTAAGGCCAGCAAAGACAGGGACATTCACCCAGCCATCTGCTTAATAGGAATATTTAATCCATCAAACGAGACCCAAGGGGGACTCCAAGAGAGAGATGAGGCTGGAGAAAGCCGAGTTGCACACTGTGCCTACGAAGATTGACCCATGGGAGCAGAAGTTGTATGCGGATGATTATTTTTTAAATCCTGTGTACACTGTGGCTATTATTATTATTATTAACATTACATTTCTTGAGAACATCCCTCTTTATAAGCTCTGACATAAATACTTAAAAAAAACATTGCCGGGCTTCCCTGGTGGCGCAGTGGTTGCGCGTCCGCCTGCCGATGCAGGGGAATCGGGTTCCCGCCCCGGTTCTGGGAAGATCCCACGTGCCGCGGAGCGGCTGGGCCCGTGAGCCATGGCCGCTGGGGCTGCGCAACGGGAGAAGCCACAACAGAGGGAGGCCCGCATGCCACAAAAAAAAAAAAAAAAAAAAAAAAAACATTGCCTTATTATCCCTTAAAATAACCCAGAGGGGTAGGTGCTATACTTACAAGCATTTTCCCTAGGACCATGCCAAGGTTCCATGCCAAGGCTGTACTGGGAGTCCCACCAGCACGTGTCTGCCTGCAAAATGCCCGGCCTTAGGACAATAATTCAGTTAGCATCAAAGGCCTTCTGCGCTTGAATCCTAACTTCATAATCGCCAAGCCAAATAACCTCACTGAAACTATTTCTCTGTGTGACTCAGTTTCCCGATTGGGGAAGCTGGGTATAACAATTGTACCTATGTCATAAATTTGCAAGGATTATATGGTGCTGATGCATACAAAGCACTTAGAACCTGCCTCATAGTGGACATTCATTAATAAATGCTACTTTAGTATATTACTACTGCCTTTCAGCACGTACCTATCAGCCTTCTTTAGTAAATGTCTTCTATTCTTCTCTGGGCACTTTGAGTGACAACCCACCGCCCCCCCCACCCCACCCCAGACAAATGAGTCTTCCAGGAACAAGGGTGGAATACTTCATACCGATAGGATATGTTTCCAAAGAATCCTCAATATAGTAAGCAGTTTGCTTTTTCAAGCATCCTCTTTTATTGCCCCAATTCAATCCAGGGGAGAAATCTTTTAATTTAGCAACTTCGATTTTAACTCTTTCTCAGTGACCCCAAGGATCTGCTCGTCAACTTACTGAGACAGGAACTCGGATCACATCAGAGATTTGTGAGTGAAAATAAGTCATTTGCTAATGAAGGTGTCTAGTTACCTGCCCAACATCCATCTCCCAGTTCACCGTTATCAACAGTAACTTCATCTGAGACCCAAAGGGATCACTTCTATTTCCTTATCATCTCTACTTCACTGTAAAGGAAGAATCATTTGCCACGGAGATGTTTGCAGATTTGTGACTATAAGGGACAATTATAATACCTTAAATGGTTTGACATCCGTTCCATGAATATCCCTTTTGATATTCACAACAAAACTATTACAGAGATAGTATTGCACACAGCTACAAAAAAGAAGAAACAAAGGCTCAGTAACTGAACCACAACAGCCCATCGGTACCAAGTACAGCTGCTATCTTACCCTCTCTACAAAGTCTCCCAAATTAAACAGAAACGAGCCTGGTCAACGTATACATGAGACTTTCTCTCATTTTAATCTGAACTACAAGCCTTACTTTCCAACTCTAATTACTGTCTCACTTCCATTACGGATGCACCATGGTGAACAACTGTTATATTTGCCTTCCTCAGCCTTCTTGTAAATATCATCCCAGTTTTCCTTTGAAACTACCCCTTTTCCATTCTCAGTTCACGAGACTTAGTAGGACTAACCTATTCCCAGCTACAAGATTGGGTATGGGCACCAGGTTTGGTCAATCAGAGCACACAGATCCTGGCTGAAGAGCCTGGTTCAAGGACTGCCATGCAACCCAAGCCTGACTATTATTCTATGTCCACTGGAAGTATCAGCAAAGAGAGGTTGTCTTTACCCTAGAGTTGCTTCAATTCTACACTCTAAGTCTACAACATGTGGAGATCTTCAGTGAAGAGAACTTACCTGCAAATAAAGCCAATACAGAGGAAAGCAGACCCAAAATAGGAAGAAACCAAATTTTTCTATTAACATTTAAGTCCCTGGATTCAGCCATGCCTGAAGCAATACTATCCCCTAGACTTTTCAGTTATGTGAGCCAATAAAACCCCATACTAATTTACATCCAAATGGGATGGGCTTCTTGGCCTTCTCCCTAATAGTATTCATGCATCCACACATGCCTGCATCTATGAGCAGGCTGCTGTCCTTCTGAGTTGTGACCTGCCTCAATGCGTGTCTGATACAGACGTGAGGGTTTGGAGAAGTGACACGCCCTTGGTTCTCTTTCCATCATTCCTGGTACATTTCTCTGAGTCCTCAGGCAGTGTGGATGATAAATAACAAAGACGATGCACTGTCCAGCCCACTCCATTTCTTAATTAGGAAAAAATCATCTTTCGCTTCTCTCCTGTGCTTGACTAAGAAGGGAAACAACTCAGGTGTCATCTCTGCTAATGAGATGTCAGTAGGCTCCCTGTAGAAGGGAGCCTAGTCCACAAGACTATTGAGGCAATAAAGTTGCTTCATTTCAAATTTGGGGTCTATTCTATGCCTATGTGTACATACAGAGAAAAAAGTTTGAGGTTGGGACCCCTAGGATAGAAGGAATATGACTGCAAATCGCACGGCACTGGCTGCTTCTCCTATAACTTCATTTGCATCTAATGGGAATTTCTAAGATGATTTTCCATCAGATTAAATAAACTAATGAGTTGGGAAGCGGTCACCCTGGAAGACAACTTATGGTCCAAAGCTAGGAAGTCAAGGTCAGAGGCTGGGAAGCTGGGCTTGGCCAACTCAGTGGGTAGTAGCCTTTCACCAGGGGCCAAGGGAACATTTCTGAGAAACAGGACATGGCAGAGATTCAAGCAAGAGGAGAACTTCAATGTAACAAACCCTAGGAATCCTCTAGGAGAAAAGCAAAGGCCAATTCAAGATGGCCTGAAACTTAGAGATGGACTCTTTCAGGCTCAGAGAAAGCAGCTCTGTGTTGTATCAACTTCTCAGTCAGATAGCCATGGGCTTGAATCTGGCCTGAGCCACAAGCTCTGCAACCTTGGAAAAGTTACTTTACCTTTTCTAAGCCTCTTTCTTTTCCCCCTCAACGAAATGGGAGGCCTTGTGGGATTGTCACGAGCATTAAATGAATGAGCGAGCCCCCTGCATGTATGAAACACTGAGGATACTGCTTTGCATATGGGAAGTGCTCAATAAACTTGAACTCTGCTATCAGAACTAATCACAGTCACCACAAGGGATTGGAAATATATGGAAAGACTTCTTAAAGAAGGACATTTGAAAGAATTCCAGAACATTATAGCACAGGACATGGGGACCTGAATTCACCGAATTGTAAGAAGCTACTTCCAGAAAGGACAAAAAGTCTCACCAGAACTGGCAGAACTTCCAACCCAAACCTACTATGGTCTGGAATCTGGGCTTCTTGCTCTAACATCCAATCCAGACAGGGATGAATGTGGCAAAAGAAACTAGGGCAGGGTGCCCAGTAAGCTTTACCAGTCAAGCCAATAGGTAGCGAGACCTCAACTATTGTTTGGATAAGATTCTGGGCAGAACAAGCTTAGTCCCGTCTTTGTATTTATTTTCTTTCACTTTAGTTTCTGAGTAAGAGATCCTTTTGAAAACACTCAAATTTGCTTTGGGTGAAATAAGGAAAAAAGAATTTTTCAAACTTGAGACATAAGATAAGGGGAGTGGGGCACCCACAGAGGACAGCCACGAGTCCACAAAATAGAGGTGTCACGTGTAACTGTAGCATCTGGAGATATGAGAAGAGAGGGAAGGAGAGCCATGGTCCCTGAGCCAGTTTCCCAAAGGGATTTTCTTTGTCAGTACCAGAGTTTGCTTCCTTCCATGTTTTTCTTAGTGATAACAGACTGACCTTTTATTGAAATGACCAGCCATATCACATAAGAATTTATTGGAAAGTTTCTGGAAATAATACAGCTGCCACAAAGAAACCTCTTACTTGAAAAGGGATGCTTTTAAGAACCCTAGAGTCAATTCTTAGGCATTCATAAGCAAATCAGAGCTCTTAATATTGTTTTCTTCCTTAAGTCTAAACAGAAAGCCTGGAGCCATAGACTGTCTTTGTGGTTTTACAAGGTGATTGGATTATGACTTTTTAAAGGACTATCCCAGTCTAATATAAGAGAACTTGTCCAACTGCTATGCCTCTCATATTAGTCCTTCCCTTATTTGGAAGAACTAGAGCATAAAATTGATA
This sequence comes from Physeter macrocephalus, assembly GCF_002837175.3. Lineage (NCBI taxonomy): Eukaryota > Metazoa > Chordata > Mammalia > Artiodactyla > Physeteridae > Physeter > Physeter macrocephalus. Next base: position 24,583,701 of record NC_041231.1, read on the forward strand.
GTAACTGCACTATGACTTTGGAGGTTGTTGATATGACATAACTCTTTGGGCTTAAATTGGGTCCATTAAAAATGGTTATGATGTGATGCTTGTTAAAATATTAACAATTATCACTTCACTCTTTAAAATTAAGAAGAAATATGGAATTTAATTAGAAAATTTAGGAGAGGCTAGAATTGGGTAAAGGGAAGATTGACCTCTTTCAATGTATCAGGAAGAGGTCCCCAAGAGTGAACCGAATGTAAACTCTGTAGTAGAAAATTCAATCAAGTTAGGAAACTAATCTAAATCAAGTTAGCACCACTGACCATCCTAAAATGGAGGGAATGTAACAGAAGAAGGATGCCTTGAAACTTACGAATGCTCAAGCCTCATTGGACCGTTTCCTCTACATTTGTCTCATATCCTGAGTGGCAATCAAATATCTTGGTGGGCTTCCCTGGTCACGCAGAGGTTAAGAATCCACCTGCCAATGCAGGGGACACAGGTTCGAGCCCTGGTCCAGGAAAGGGGAGATCCCACAAGCCGCAGAGCAACTGAGCTCGTGCACCTGTGCTACTGAGCACAACTACTGAGCCTGTGCTCTAGAGCCTGCGAGCCACAACTACAGAGCCCACATGCCACAACTACTGAAGCCCGTGTGCCTAGAGCCCATGCTCTGCAACAAGAGAAGCCACTGCAATGAGAAGCCCACACACCACAACGAAGAATAGCCCCCGCTCGCTACAACTAGAGAAAGCTCATGCACAGCAATGAAGACCCAATGCAGCCAAAAATAAAAATAAATAAATTTTTAAAAATAAAATAAAATATCTTGGTTATCAATCAAGTAATTAAGACAGCGATGGGAAATCAGGCTCCCTGACTTCAGACTATACTACAAAGCTACAGTCATCAAGACAGTATGGTACTGGCACAAAAACAGATATATAGATCAATGGAACAGGATAGAAAGCCCAGAGATAAACCCACGCACATATGGTCACCTTATCTTTGATAAAGGAGGCAAGAATATACAGTGGAGAAAAGACAGCCTCTTCAATAAGTGGTGCTGGGAAAACTGGACAGCTACATGTAAAAGAATGAAATTAGAACACTCCCTAACACCACACACAAAAATAAACTCAAAATGGATTAAAGACCTAAATGTAAGGCCACACACTATCAAACTCTTAGAGGAAAACAGG
>NC_041231.1:24585503-24586684 GCF_002837175.3 Physeter macrocephalus
TGGCCATCATCATAAAATCTACAAACAATAAATGCTAGGGAGGGTGTGGAGAAAAGGGAACCCTCTTGCACTGTTGGTGGGAATGTAAATTGATACAGCCACTGTGGAGAACAGTATGGAGGTTCCTTAGAAAACTAAAAATAGAGCTACCATACAACCCAGCAATCCCACTACTGGGCATGTACCCTGAGAAAACGGTAATACAAGAGTCATGTACCACAGTGTTCATTGCAGCTCTATTAACAATAGGCAGGACATGGAAGCAACCTAAGTGTCCATCAACAGATGAATGGATAAAGAAGATGTGTCACATATATACAATGGAACATTACTGAGCCATAAAAAGAAACGAAATTGAGTTATTTGTAGTGAAGTGGATGTACCTAGAGTCTGTCATACAGAGTCAAGTAAGTCAGAAAGAGAAAAACAAATACCGTATGCTAACACATATATATGGAATCTAAAAAAAAAATGGTCATCAAGAACCTAGGGGCAGGACGGGAATAACGACGCAGACCTACTAGAGAATGGACTTGAGTACACAGGGAGAGGGAAGGGTAAGCTGGGACAAAGTGAGAGAGCGGCATGGACATATATACACTACCAAACGTAAAACCGATAACTAGTGGGAAGCAGCCGCATAGCACAGGGAGATCAGCTCGGTGCTTTGTGACCACCTAGAGGGGTGGGATAGGGAGGGTGCGAGGGAGGGAGACGCAAGAGGGAAGAGATATAGGGATATATGCATATGTATAGCTGATTCACTTTGGTATAAAGCAGAAACTAACACACCATTGTAAAGCAATTATACTCCAATAAAGATGTTAAAAAAAACTGATGGGAAAGTAGGAACCCAAGAAATAATTCTACATGGCTCTTTAAGAAGTCAGCCCTTACCAACAAGAAGGTCATTAAGCAGATAAACTATTAGATGTTCCTTGCTATCAAAACATTTTTGGGGACTTCCCGGCAGTAGAGTGGTTAGGACTCCACCTTTCAGTGCAGGGGGCATGGGTTCTATCCCTGGTCAGGGAACGAGGATCCCACATGCCCTGGGGTGTGGCCAAAAATTTTTTTTTTTTTTTTTTTTTTTTTTTTTTTGCGGTACACGGGCCTCTCACTGCTGTGGCCTCTCCCGTTGAGGAGCACAGGCTCCGGACGCGCAGGCTCAGCGGCCATGG
>NC_041231.1:24586740-24600759 GCF_002837175.3 Physeter macrocephalus
ACAAACCCGTGTCCCCTGCATCGGCAGGCGGACTCTCAACCACTGCGCCACCAGGGAAGCCCCCCCCAAATTTTTTAATAAATAAAATTGCACATCTCTATAAATAAATAAATACATTAAAAGAAAACATTTTTGAATTAGGAAGTTCGGTGAAAGTGTGGTTGCTCATACTGAATATGAGTAATTTCAGACCAGCACATAGTTGAACACAGTACCCACTCCACAGTTTGATTTGAGAGGCCTGTGAAGCCTTCCACCTCCAAAATATGATCTCTTGATCTCTTTTTTTTTTTTTAGATATGGTAACTAACCCCCGTCCTTACCCCCTCTCTGACCCCTCCACAAACATCACCCACCCATTTTTGAGGTAAGACATCTTATTTTCAAGAATGTACTATTACAATGCACACATTTTGTCCAGGAGGATTAATTTCTAACCCACAGCTACAGATTCCTCAGTTTATCAGTTGAATTTGTTGCTAACTCTACTATGGTTCAATTTCTACCTGTAAATTAGGGAATAATAATGGTATTTACCTATTAGAATTGCTTGCAAATTAAATAATTCATGCAATGTGTCTGGAACTCAGTAAGTGCTCAACAGATGTCGGCTCATTTTGTAATTGTCGGTATTGTTTGTAAGTGATAAGCTGAAAGTCTCATGGTTATGACTACAGACCTGAAAAATATAGAAGTAACGGGGAAGGAAAGTTCTGTCATGCAGAGAGCAGCCTAGTTAAACCACACAGCACAGGGGACCAGAGGAAGTGGGGACAGGCATGAAGGCAGGGGTTCTTATACCCTTTTCTGTTCTTCTACTTCTGAACAAATCTTCTCCAATCCCAGTATATCCTCTGAGAAAGTGAGAAGGAAAATAATCTCTTCAAATTTCATTCAATGGTTCAGAGGCCACTCTTTTTTCGCTTCTAAGGAGAACAAGGCTGCATGATTTAAACGCTCCTAATGAAAGATTTTCTCAGCTCTGTTAATTAGTGTCAATTGCAATGGTGGTTTCTGTTTCAAATCCATTCTTGTTCGCCACTTTACCCTTACATGATGCTACAAAAGGCTGCAGCAGACAAGAGGTAAGCCCTACTGAATAATCTCCAGGCAAAATGGCTGGGATGAACTCCTGAGGGCCCCAGGGAGGTTTATTTATTAATTTCACAGTGATGAACAAGACCAAAAAGTGAGAGCAAGTATGTAATGAACAACCTGACGCAGCTGTCAAGGTGGAAAGGTGTGATGGGGAATAGAAATGTGTTGAAAGTGCATGTAACTGGGATATCTCATAGCAAATACCAAGGACTCTGGTTAGGATTCCAGTTATGCCTGAATGATTGAAAAGGCTACCAGTAGGAAAGATACCTAGGTAAGCATCATTCATCTCCACTCATTCATTCGTTCATTCAACCCAGATTTATAGAGCTCCTGCTTAGGATGCAGTTCACAATTTTACTGGAAAGAGCGACATCCAAATGAATCATACAAAAGAATAGATGCATGGATGGATGGATAGATGGATAATAGGTAGGTAGATAGTTAATGGTACTGGGTGATAAATACAAGAAGGTTAACTAAAGATGAGATGACAGTTCACTGTAAAGGGACTGATTTATTCAGGAAAGGGAGGTTATGTTCTAAAATGACATGTATAATTCAGAACTGAGGGATATGGAGCAGTGAGCCAGGGAAAGGTTTAGGGGGGAAAGGAGGCAAGAAAAGTATGAGTCTCCACTGCGCTGAAGCAGACCTTGTCCTTCATCCCCTCAACACCAAGAAGCAGTCAAGGAAACCCAGCACTGGAAGGAGGACAGCTTATAATCGAAGATCCTGATCCTGTCTTTGGAGGTTGGGCATGGCAAGATTTGATGGCGATAACGTGGGATGAGCTGGGACAAGACAACGTCAGCCCTCCTCTCAGTGGCGAGAAGTCATGGCTGTAGGAGATGTGAAATCTGTGGATGAGAACGACCTTCTAGGGTTTTCATTTTAGCTTAAACAAGAAGATAAATGACCCGCAACACTTGCTGTAAAGACAGGGAGCTGACATGTTAACTTTAAGCTTCAGAGTAATGATATCCCTTCAAAAGTATTTATATTACACTCACATGTGGCTTTGGAATGAAAACCAAATGGCAAACAATAAAACTCTTCTAAGACAACCCATTCTGGCAAATAACTGGAATCCTGAGCTCTTTAGTAAAAGCGAATGCTGCTTCTTCCAGCAAGGCGTGTGCCCCTGATTGGTTCCATAGACCAACAAAGGCCTTCAGAGTCCTAGACTTGCCAATGGCCAAGGGGATGGCAATGAAAATTATTCCAGCTTCCTTAACTGGACGCTCACTAAGCCAGCTGCTTTACAAATCAAGAGTTAGTAACTGAACACACAGACCCTAGGGCCGCAATGTCTGGAGTTGAATTTTAGCTCCAACGTTTGAGAGCCAATGTGATCTTGGGCAAGTGACCTAACCTTTTTAGCCTCTGTTTCTCCATATGAGAAATGGAGACAGCAACAGCACCTACCTCACAGGGATGTGAGGAAGATTAAATGATATACATCAAAATCAATACATGCTGGAGACGCTGGAGCACAGTTTGCCATTAGGAGGGTGATTACTAATCCTCCCCACAGCCCAGAAGGAGACCCAGTTAACAAATTAGGTTCAGAGAAAATAAGAAAGACGCCACAAACATACAGCTAAGTAAGGGGCAGGGCTGAGAGTCAAACATAGGTTTGCACTGGTCCACGTTTTTCCCACTGACTATACTATGTTCCCTATAAGCAATGGCAGTGAGTACATATGAAGGCAAGAAAAGGACCAGAAACCAAGGTGGTAAAAGCACCATTTTCTGAAGAAGACAGGTTGAGAATTTACTAGCAGTGATTCCCCGGCCAAAACACCCTTCCCACCCATTTGTAGCCCAAGTCCTGTTCATCCTCAAACAGAGGGAATATAGCAAAGGAAGGATGCCTTGAAACTTACACATGCTCAAGCCTCATTGAACTGTTTCCTCTACATTTGTCTCACATCCTGAGTGGCAATAAAGTATCTTGGTTATCAATCAAGTCATTAAGAAAATGATGGAAAAGTAAGAACACAAGAAGTCCTGCATGGCTTTTTAGGAAGTCCGCCCTTAACAACAAGAAGGTCATTAAGCAGATAAACTATTAGATGTTCCTTGCTATCGAAACATTTTTAAATTAGGAAGTTTAGTGAAAGTGTGGTCATTCCTTCTGAATATAAGTAATTTCAGACCAGCACATAGTTGAAAGCGATACCCACTCCATGGTTTGATGTGAGAGGCCTGTGAAGCCATTCCACCTCCAAAATATGACCTCTGGCCCTGTTTATCCTGTTACCAGTTTAAAGGTCATTTTTGCAGAGATGCTTCGTACCCACTGCCCTGTGCCTCTGGCCTAGCTTAGCTCCTTCTGGTGAATGCTCTTTTTTTTTTTTTTTTTTTTTTCTGGTGAATGCTCTTAAAGACACTGGAGCTTTCCTTACTAATAGTCATCACGACTACACTGAAATATCTGTGATGTGATTATTTGTTTCGACTCCATTTCTACCAGGAGAATGTAAGTTTCATGAGACAGGATCCAGGTCCATCTCAGTCACCTTATCTAGCCTTAGATCCAATGCTTGACATATAATAGGAACTCAATAAATACCTGATGCATGAGTGGACTTTTGGTCCAAGAAAAACGTTGCCAGATACTGGGGCACAACATACTTGCAATAACATAATGAATTTGTTAGCAGTGGAAGCAAAAATCACCATAAAGTCAAAAGTTAAATCACTAATTCTTTTTCGATATCAAAATAAGGTCACATGAATTATTTACTAAACATGATTTGCTATTAGGCGAAGAAAGAATCAGAAGGTTTGTGTATTTCAGTGAGGGATATTTATTTTGATACTGTTTTATAAATACCAAACTAGTCAACCAATAGATTGAGGCTGTCTGCCCAGAGAGTTAAGTTACCTCAGTTATCTGGAAAGAGTACAAGGGTCCCCATGTTTCAATTTTGGAGTCTTGAATTCTAATTTAATTCTCAGTGCATCTATAACAATGGGTTATAGATTGAGCATTTTTAAATTAAATCTTAAGCAGGTGCTCATAACATTAACAGATAGAAGCAGCACTGTTCTCATTTAAGCCAGAGTGGGTCTCCTAAGATACACCTGTCTTGTCCACTAGATGCTCTGCAAACAATACAACTATGCAGCCTTTGAGCATGGCTCTTAGGAACCCTCCAGGGTTCCAAGGAACCCAGTTTGAAAACACAGCCAACACTAGCAGAGATTTGACTGATACCTTCAATGCCAGTTACCTGCTCCTGTGCTGAGATTACAGTCAAACGAGGCACTCACAGCATTACACACAGCAAAGCAACTCCGAGGTGGACTCATCTCTGAGTCAATCCATAAAGCCATGTGAGTGTCACACTGATCACTGTAGCTATAATCCCTACCTTAAAAACATTCTTCTCCTCACTATTTGAAAATACCCAGAGAAAATGATTTGTGGTATACTGCATTTAATCTTAATTAATAAAGTAAAATCTATTTCCAATTTTAGATGTGGCATGGTTTCTATTTTTTTCACATAAGAACTAATTTCAGGAAAAAAGACCCATAATATACATCTGCACTTTGTAGAAAAGTACAAGATTTATCCAGCTCATATAAGAAAAGCTCCTGGCCTCATGGAAAACAGGCTGGTAAATTTCTTTAAGTGACTTCATTCATTCACTCACTCTAATAATATTTCTTTTTTTTTTGAAGTCTAATTGACTTAAAATATTATATTAGTTTCAGGTGTACAACATATTGATTCAATATTTTTATACATTATGAAACGATCACCACGGTAAGTCTAGTTACCATCCGTCACCATACAAAGTTATTACAATATTATTGACTATATTCCCTATGCTGTACCTTACATCCCAGTGACTTATTTTATAACTGGAAGTTTGTACTTCTTGATCCCCTTCACCTGTTTCACCCATCCCCCACCCTAAAAATATTTCTTGAGCCTGCACTATGCCACTGTAGCCCTGGAAAGTCTACACACCTCATTTGTTCCATCAATCATGGCAACATATATTCATTGTGTGACTGCCACGTGCCAACAGCCTGCCTTCATGGAACTCAGAGTCTTGCCAGCGAGAAAGACTCTTTTCAGTAAACAAATCAACTAGAAAATTATAAGTAGTGATGAGACTATGAATAAAGGAAACAGAGTGCTGAGATCGACCATGACAGTCTCCATATTAAATATAGCTAAAACATTTTTGGAGCCCTACTGATCTAGCAATTGAAACCTGTTGAAAGTATAAGAAACAACTTTTATAGGCAATGCCAACAACCTATATTCAAACAGCCCCTTCCCTGAGCTGTAAATAAGCTGTGAGCTCTCGGTGATTCTTAGATTTCAGTGTTTAGTAGGAAGCACAAGAACTTCATTTCTAAAGTCAGCTATTTTTTTAAAACTGCTGTTCAGGATAATTTTTGCACTATCATTATATCAGTTTTCTCATGTCTATCCATCTATTCAAGTAAGTTATCACATAGATAACAAGTTCTAGAACAGAGACAGTGAAAAGGAAAAGAAAAATTCCTTTGGCAGAAAAAAACAATGCAGCCAAGGAATTGGAAAATTGTGTAATTTAATTTAGAGTGAGGACACAGGATTTAGAAAGCTCCAACTAGTAACGGTATTATAGATAAAACTGTTCTTGGGGAGATAAAAGTGTCATTTAGATACGGAAAGAGAGGCAGAGGAAGCATTTCAGATGGGGAGAAGAGTTTATATAAACAAAAGTTGCATAATCTATCTTTCCATCTATGTGTTTGTCCAGCCACCCATTATGGTTCCAGTCACCATTCTAAGTGCTTTCCGTACCTCATCTCATTTAGTCCTTAAAACATAATAGGTAATAAAAAATTCATTATTACTCTCATTTGTTTTAGATTGTGTTTCTTATACATAGAGGCTGAAGGAGGAATTCAGGTGCATGTGACTTATTGGGACAAGCAGGACCCAGACAGGGTGAGGAAAGTGAGGCATCTTAAAACACAATTTTAGGAGGCACTCCTTCTCAGGGTTGTGCGAGTTGCATGACCTGGACAGCGAACATCTCCTTAAACTCTGCCCTCTGGATGCTTCACTCTCCTCACCCTAGTCCAAACCCTTGGCCGAGCGCTTTAGAACAAACTTGTAATGAAAGGGGTTAAGCAGGAGAGTGAAGGTGACACAGCAGGTGAAGAATGTGGTCCTAGGAGAAGTCTAGCCATGGGCTGACCCACAGCAGGAGTGGCCTGGCACCTGAGTGGCCCCACAGAATGGTGCACGGGAGCTGGCCTTCTGTACCCGCTGTATCAACAGGTCATTGACGTCCCCTGGGGAGGGCAAAGGTATAAGATGTTAGCTGCAGCAGCTGGGGGCTGGGTGCAGTGGTAATGAGAATCTGCACAGGTTAAATTGCATCTAGGACATCATTTTGAATAAGCAGAATCTAATACTACGGAGGCAGCAAATCTTTAATTGCTGGTCTTTAGGGAAGCCCTGGTGTGTAGCATTTGCCAACTGTCCTGGTGTAAATCCTCCCACCAAGGCTGATTTCAAGCTACCAACACGATCTGTGAATGTGGAGTTGGCAAGACGTGCGGCCACCTCCAGCAACAATGCATGGGGCTTAGGCAGTTTAGCAGTCAGAGGAGAACCAGAATTTGATCTCAGGTTGCCTGACACATCAAGGCATATCCACAGTGCCAGAGAGCATGAGGCAGCAAACTCCGCCTGTCAAGAGCCAGGTAGGAAATATATTCTGCTTTGTGGTCTCTGTCACAGTGAGTCAGTTCTGCTGTTGTCGTGTGAAAGCAGCCACAGATGACACATAAAAGAAGGATATGGCTTTGTTCCAATAAAATTTTATTTACAAAAACAGGCAGTGGGTCGTGTTGAGTCCATGGGTTGTATTTTGCCAACATCAGCTGTAGATGTTATTTAATATTTTTATAATAAATCACATCTGCTATTTACTTACTGAGCAGGGCCAACACTAAAAGTGATGGCAGGGAGGCACCTAGAACACAAAATTTGCCTCACCCTAGGTCTGGTCCTGTCATTGAGTCGCCTGAACCAGATTTACAGGTGTATTGATCAGGGCTCATTTGTTCAAATCTGAATCACTTTAGCAGAAGAGGATATAACACAGGGAATTTAAGAGCTTGCAAAATTGTTGGAAGGGCTAAGGAAGCAGGTGAGGCAAGACAAGCAGCCTACCAGGGAAGCTTCTACACCTGCCTCCGTCAAGAATGTGGGCAGTCAGGAGGCTGCCCATGGAACTGCTGAGTTCAAAGACACTGTCACACAAGCATGGTCCAGGACCAAGGCCACCACCACTGCCATTCAACCCCCAGGAAGTTAGTGAACGGCACCAGGACACTGCTGCAAACAAAACCAATGTCTGCAGGCTCACGCCTGCCAGCAACAACAGCTGAAGTCACAGGAAAGTGCCCCCGCCTCACTTCCATCTTCCCAATACCAGCTGCATGCACCTCTGGGAACCTAATTTTCTTCCAGAACCCTAGCTGCAAGAGAGTCAGAGAACTGTAGATTTTAGCTACTCAACTGATGACACTAGAAGAGAGAAGAAACCAATGCTGAGTGACAGTTGACTGCATTCACCATAGTAGGCCTCCTGGCGAAGGCTTTATTTTCTGAGAACTTAAGGTTACCCGTCCAACAAGCAAAAGACTTCCCTGGGACAAAGCCGGTTCCAATCAGAAGTTCCTGCTGGTAAAGGAAACACCATTCGTGCCCCCCAATACACACACACACACACACACACACACACACACACACACACACCCCTAGAGCGTATGATGGGACTGGTGATAGGGATCAGAAATTTCTAGCTGAGGGATAGAGGGTAAGAGTACAAGATACAAGAGAAGATTTGCTTCAGGCATAAAGAACTGGGTCAAGGGCTTCCCTGGTGGCGCAGTGGTTGGGAGTCCGCCTGCCGATGCAGGGGACGCGGGTTCGTGCCCCGGTCCGGGAGGATCCCGCGTGCCGCTGAGCGGCGGCTGGGCCCGTGAGCCGTGGCCGCTGAGCCTGCGCGTCCGGAGCCTGTGCTGCGCAACGGGAGAGGCCACAGCAGTGAGAGGCCCGCGCACCGCAAAAAAAAAAAAAAAAAAAAGAACTGGGTCAAGGAATGCCAGGCATGGTAGTGGTCAGAAGTAGTGAAATTAGGAGCCCTATAGGATAAGAGAAGGCTGGCAGTTGCTAAGGGGTGAATGCAAAGGGAAAGCTGAGGAAATGCCCTACACAGGTCATTTGCCTTAAGGGAACCATCCATCTCTTTGTGACCGCCATATGGGGTGCAATTAAGTAATACTAAGCATGTTATAAATACACCATGCTCTACCGACTGCGATTCGTCATCATTTCCATGAAAAAAGAAAATTTATAAGTCAATACAGTGGAGCTATTTCCTTTAAAAATGTTTTGCGTTACGATATATGACATATGCGAACGTATGTTCCATAGATGTGATTATGGATTAAAATAATGAAATACTCTCGAATCTGCCATGTAACTTAAGAATTTTACAGATGAAGATGCCTGTGTATTTTTCCCGATATTTCTGACTCATTCTCTTTCATTATCCCAAAGTTTATAATTTGTATTCCCTTGCTTTTAAAAATATAGCTGATCACATATACTTGCAGTCTGAAATTATTTCAAGTTTGCACACCTCAAGTTATTTCTAAGTGATAGAAATTAATACTATTGCTAACGAACGTTTGTCAAAACCTATTTATCAGAATTAGAAAACGAACAGAAGTCTTGGGTGTTTCCAAAAAGGATGGAAAAAAGAAAGGCAGATATCTTCCACGAATGCTTAATTCACCTTGTAATTTGAGCGAGTTTTCACTTACAAAAAATAGTCTAATCATAAAATGCTTTTAGACGTGCCAGCCGGCTAAAACAGTGCCAAATTTCAACTGTTTTTCACAATGGTGAGCAAGTCGCAGAGTTAATGAAATTAAGCTTCCTTCATTTCTCTCAAACTCCCCCCACAAAGAAGAGCTGTAACGTACAAAATGCTGCCTTAAGTGCGTGGCCCTGCTGGTTTCCAGGACTGGAGCCATCACTGATTTGTCACACGGTCCTCTTAACAACGTATTTGTATTTTGCAAAATGTATAATTTTTTGTAGCCCCTGAACAAATATATTTACATAACTGTGTCTAACGAGAAATTACATTTAACTTCTCAGAAATGACAATAACTAAAACCTGAACTGCCAATTCCACTTCATTAGTGTGGCAGAAATGCATTCCAAATGTTAATAAAAATTCCAACATGCTGATAAATTAGAGCTTCTAAGGAGCATGTGACACCTTGGTTAATATATTCAACCTCAATTATATTTCTCTTCAGCACCCTGTTATCTGGAACCTTTGCTGGCAATCAGAGGTGCTGTTTTTCAGCGGCCAATTTTCTAGATAATGTAGCTTATCAACACTGTGGGTAAACTTGCCAATGGAATCAGGCTGCACTGAACCACACACACGCTAATTGCATCCCTTTTTTATGCATATTTACAGACTGTCACTTCAAAGAAATCAGTGGCCCATTGAGGCACCCAGTTAGCTGGAAGAATTGCCTCTTGCAAATGAAAATTAGCAAACAACCTAGTGATAAATATGAAATGAACAAAGTATAAAAATACTGTTTTGTTCCGAAACTTCCTTGTCATCCCAATTTATACTCGCAAATAGGAGTTTGGACCCTAGGACGTGCCTTTTGTTTCAAACGAAGACAGAAAGAATTCTTCCTTAAACCCACTAACTAGGTAAAAGCCTATTAGCTTTTCCCTCTTCTCCCACGCCATCCCCACCCCAAATTTCTATTCTCATAAACAGGTTATTAAATCCCGTATTAGATTTGGTTTGGAGTTTGAATAGACAAATGACATGTTAACACTTCAGAAACAATTAACCCTGGGAACTTAATTAAGTTCTTCTGACTTTAAGGAAGCACATTTCAAAATAATGTTTCTAAACTCTCTGAATTTGTTCAAGAATAGCAATGCTTTCCTTCTCTCAAGTCTTCCTAAGTTCAACAGCAGAAAGCTTTGGCTGGCTATATATGGGTAAAGGTTACGGTGTCATGAGCCTGCTGTAATTTGACTAACTCAGAGCGAGTATAAAAAAAGACAGGTACCAAAAAAATAACAATAATTTTAAAAAAAAATTTTCCAGAAGCCCCAAACACTGGCCATATATAAAAGAGAAAACGATCTTATAATTATATCCTGGGAACTGCACACACACAAAAATACTGAGACCTGGGCTGTGTGTTTGTCTGAAATCCTTTCCCTTGCTTTTTACAATAACATTTTGAAATCTTTCACCACGAGGACAATGTTTTGAAGGCAATATTAGGTTTTGGAAAACATGTCATTTTAATATAAGCAGGTCATTTTAATATAAGTTAAAATAAACCACATACCAATTAAACTATAAATACTTTTAAAGGTCTTGTGCCAGAGTGAGCAATTTAGAGTGGCAAAACTCAACAAATAAATGGCACTTAAAGTCTTAGCTTACAGCTCAGGTTCAATGATACTTTATTTGGTTTGGAGAACCGAGCATCACGCCTGCTGTATTTCACAGTTTCAACAGACTCCTAAGTTCCTCATCACTAACGTTAGATATACAACGTCATCTGAGAGTTGTTTTTAAGAGCGCAAGCAATAACATAAATATTGATACAAACAGCGGGGGAAACATGCTATTTTAAGAAACACCTACATGCCTACCCCTCCCTTCTCACATGAGAAAACAGGTTCTTCAGTAAATTAGTGCTCATCTGTGCGCACTAATTTAGACAATTATTTTATATCGCTTTCCAAACTGACATACCATGGTGTGTTTATATGTCTGTCTCCCTGCCCAGACTGGGAACTCCTTGAAGACATGAATCTAGTTTTGTGCAAAGATGAATAAAACAGAGACCCCACCACTGAGGAGTTCAAGGTGTATGGGGGGCAGGGAAACACACTTGCTTATGCAGCTATCCGGTAGGAGGGAGAGGAACAAAGTGCTACGAGATCCTAAAATGAGACCTGTTGGTTCTGCCCAGGGGTCTGGGGAAAAAAATCACACAATCGGTGACATTGCAATCAGATCTTAAGAGATAAGGAACACTTCAATCTAGAAAATTATAAGTAGTGATGAGACTATGAATAAAGGAAACAGAGTGCTGAGATCGACCATGACAGTCTCCATATTAAATATAGCTAAAACATTTTTGGAGCCCTACTGATCTAGCAATTGAAACCTGTTGAAAGTATAAGAAACAACTTTTATAGGCAATGCCAACAACCTATATTCAAACAGCCCCTTCCCTGAGCTGTAAATAAGCTGTGAGCTCTCGGTGATTCTTAGATTTCAGTGTTTAGTAGGAAGCACAAGAACTTCATTTCTAAAGTCAGCTATTTTTTTAAAACTGCTGTTCAGGATAATTTTTGCACTATCATTATATCAGTTTTCTCATGTCTATCCATCTATTCAAGTAAGTTATCACATAGATAACAAGTTCTAGAACAGAGACAGTGAAAAGGAAAAGAAAAATTCCTTTGGCAGAAAAAAACAATGCAGCCAAGGAATTGGAAAATTGTGTAATTTAATTTAGAGTGAGGACACAGGATTTAGAAAGCTCCAACTAGTAACGGTATTATAGATAAAACTGTTCTTGGGGAGATAAAAGTGTCATTTAGATACGGAAAGAGAGGCAGAGGAAGCATTTCAGATGGGGAGAAGAGTTTATATAAACAAAAGTTGCATAATCTATCTTTCCATCTATGTGTTTGTCCAGCCACCCATTATGGTTCCAGTCACCATTCTAAGTGCTTTCCGTACCTCATCTCATTTAGTCCTTAAAACATAATAGGTAATAAAAAATTCATTATTACTCTCATTTGTTTTAGATTGTGTTTCTTATACATAGAGGCTGAAGGAGGAATTCAGGTGCATGTGACTTATTGGGACAAGCAGGACCCAGACAGGGTGAGGAAAGTGAGGCATCTTAAAACACAATTTTAGGAGGCACTCCTTCTCAGGGTTGTGCGAGTTGCATGACCTGGACAGCGAACATCTCCTTAAACTCTGCCCTCTGGATGCTTCACTCTCCTCACCCTAGTCCAAACCCTTGGCCGAGCGCTTTAGAACAAACTTGTAATGAAAGGGGTTAAGCAGGAGAGTGAAGGTGAGACAGCAGGTGAAGAATGTGGTCCTAGGAGAAGTCTAGCCATGGGCTGACCCACAGCAGGAGTGGCCTGGCACCTGAGTGGCCCCACAGAATGGTGCACGGGAGCTGGCCTTCTGTACCCGCTGTATCAACAGGTCATTGACGTCCCCTGGGGAGGGCAAAGGTATAAGATGTTAGCTGCAGCAGCTGGGGGCTGGGTGCAGTGGTAATGAGAATCTGCACAGGTTAAATTGCATCTAGGACATCATTTTGAATAAGCAGAATCTAATACTACGGAGGCAGCAAATCTTTAATTGCTGGTCTTTAGGGAAGCCCTGGTGTGTAGCATTTGCCAACTGTCCTGGTGTAAATCCTCCCACCAAGGCTGATTTCAAGCTACCAACACGATCTGTGAATGTGGAGTTGGCAAGACGTGCGGCCACCTCCAGCAACAATGCATGGGGCTTAGGCAGTTTAGCAGTCAGAGGAGAACCAGAATTTGATCTCAGGTTGCCTGACACATCAAGGCATATCCACAGTGCCAGAGAGCATGAGGCAGCAAACTCCGCCTGTCAAGAGCCAGGTAGGAAATATATTCTGCTTTGTGGTCTCTGTCACAGTGAGTCAGTTCTGCTGTTGTCGTGTGAAAGCAGCCACAGATGACACATAAAAGAAGGATATGGCTTTGTTCCAATAAAATTTTATTTACAAAAACAGGCAGTGGGTCGTGTTGAGTCCATGGGTTGTATTTTGCCAACATCAGCTGTAGATGTTATTTAATATTTTTATAATAAATCACATCTGCTATTTACTTACTGAGCAGGGCCAACACTAAAAGTGATGGCAGAGAGGCACCTAGAACACAAAATTTGCCTCACCCTAGGTCTGGTCCTGTCATTGAGTCGCCTGAACCAGATTTACAGGTGTATTGATCAGGGCTCATTTGTTCAAATCTGAATCACTTTAGCAGAAGAGGATATAACACAGGGAATTTAAGAGCTTGCAAAATTGTTGGAAGGGCTAAGGAAGCAGGTGAGGCAAGACAAGCAGCCTACCAGGGAAGCTTCTACACCTGCCTCCGTCAAGAATGTGGGCAGTCAGGAGGCTGCCCATGGAACTGCTGAGTTCAAAGACACTGTCACACAAGCATGGTCCAGGACCAAGGCCACCACCACTGCCATTCAACCCCCAGGAAGTTAGTGAACGGCACTAGGACACTGCTGCAAACAAAACCAATGTCTACAGGCTCATGCCTGCCAGCAACAACAGCTGAAGTCACAGGAAAGTGCCCCCGCCTCACTTCCATCTTCCCAATACCAGCTGCATGCACCTCTGGGAACCTAATTTTCTTCCAGAACCCTAGCTGCAAGAGAGTCAGAGAACTGTAGATTTTAGCTACTCAACTGATGACACTAGAAGAGAGAAGAAACCAATGCTGAGTGACAGTTGACTGCATTCACCATAGTAGGCCTCCTGGCGAAGGCTTTATTTTCTGAGAACTTAAGGTTACCCGTCCAACAAGCAAAAGACTTCCCTGGGACAAAGCCGGTTCCAATCAGAAGTTCCTGCTGGTAAAGGAAACACCATTCGTGCCCCCCAATACACACACACACACACACACACACACACACACACACACACACACGCTGGTTCCAATCAGAAGTTCCTGCTGGTAAAGGAAACACCATTCGTGCCCCCCAATACACACACACACACACACACACACACACACACACACAC
>NC_041231.1:24603009-24619756 GCF_002837175.3 Physeter macrocephalus
TAAAGGTTACGGTGTCATGAGCCTGCTGTAATTTGACTAACTCAGAGCGAGTATAAAAAAAGACAGGTACCAAAAAAATAACAATAATTTTAAAAAAAAATTTTCCAGAAGCCCCAAACACTGGCCATATATAAAAGAGAGAACGATCTTATAATTATATCCTGGGAACTGCACACACACAAAAATACTGAGACCTGGGCTGTGTGTTTGTCTGAAATCCTTTCCCTTGCTTTTTACAATAACATTTTGAAATCTTTCACCACGAGGACAATGTTTTGAAGGCAATATTAGGTTTTGGAAAACATGTCATTTTAATATAAGCAGGTCATTTTAATATAAGTTAAAATAAACCACATACCAATTAAACTATAAATACTTTTAAAGGTCTTGTGCCAGAGTGAGCAATTTAGAGTGGCAAAACTCAACAAATAAATGGCACTTAAAGTCTTAGCTTACAGCTCAGGTTCAATGATACTTTATTTGGTTTGGAGAACCGAGCATCACGCCTGCTGTATTTCACAGTTTCAACAGACTCCTAAGTTCCTCATCACTAACGTTAGATATACAACGTCATCTGAGAGTTGTTTTTAAGAGCGCAAGCAATAACATAAATATTGATACAAACAGCGGGGGAAACATGCTATTTTAAGAAACACCTACATGCCTACCCCTCCCTTCTCACATGAGAAAACAGGTTCTTCAGTAAATTAGTGCTCATCTGTGCGCACTAATTTAGACAATTATTTTATATCGCTTTCCAAACTGACATACCATGGTGTGTTTATATGTCTGTCTCCCTGCCCAGACTGGGAACTCCTTGAAGACATGAATCTAGTTTTGTGCAAAGATGAATAAAACAGAGACCCCACCACTGAGGAGTTCAAGGTGTATGGGGGGCAGGGAAACACACTTGCTTATGCAGCTATCCGGTAGGAGGGAGAGGAACAAAGTGCTACGAGATCCTAAAATGAGACCTGTTGGTTCTGCCCAGGGGTCTGGGGAAAAAAATCACACAATCGGTGACATTGCAATCAGATCTTAAGAGATAAGGAACACTTCAATCCGGCAGGGAAGGGCATTTCAGGCGCATTGAACCACACAGGCAAAACAGAAGGCGGGAAGGTAAATGGACGAGTCATGGGAGAGATGTTTGGCGATGCTAAATCTTAGGCTGGGGGAGGGGGAGGCAGGCAGGAGCACCCACAGTCTACACAGAGAGAAAGGTCTGAATTCCGTCTATGGCTACGTCACCTTTACCTTTCCTATCTTTTTGCTGGGGGAAGACAACATGTGGAGAAGGCTATGTGAGCACTTGGCGAAAGAGAAAATTTCTCATGAAGACTGACCAAAAGACAGCCTGACTTTTAAACAGGTATAACAATTTTCATTTTTAAAGTTCACCTGCAGTGCTATCAAATTATATAAGCACATATTCACCCAGCACCTTTACAGGGTCTGTCTATAATACAGTAAGACTGATTTCACAAGACACAAGATCTTATCCTATTCCTCTATATGGACACGCTGAAGAATATGTCTCAATCACTCTTGATTCAAATATTAATAAATTTCCCTGTCTCTTAAAGGGGCTAATTGAAATTTGGCTCAATCTTTCGTCTTCAGAATGTCTGGAGGAAAAGACAGCAATCCCGTCTAATCTGGCAGAGCCTTTAAAGGTTTATCCAAAAACCTACTTTATTGAAGATGGTTTTGAACTTTACCATTCCGAAAACCTGCTTCTGTGAATGGGCAAAAAAAGCTAACAAAAGGAATTACATAATATCAAAGCTAGTTGGTTGGTTTCAGAGAAAATTTTTCGATTGATTAACACATCATTCACTATTATCTATTTTATAATACAGACACTGCTCCGAGAACATAAAAGGCAAAATAATAATGGTAACAGTAATAATAAAATAGCAGCAGCTTACAATTTTAGCCCACTCACTATCTGTCAGGAACTGAGCCAGTGACTTTACTTACAGTATGCCATCTAATCTCTGGAACACTCCCTTGAAGGAAATATTTTCAGCCCTGTGTTTTATAAAAGAAGATACTGAGGCCATTTCTCTTGAACAAGGCTGTGAACTAGTTCACGGCAGAGCCAGGATTCCAATCTGGGTCACAGCCTGCCAAGCCTGGGATGGTAACCACTGTAAGATGCTGCCTCTTTCTAAATAATGTGAGATTGTTTCTCTTTTTCAACTTGAGCTTGGCTAAGCTGTTTCGGGGGGAAAAAAAAAAGCTTGAGCAGGGAGGAGAACAAAGAGGGAACAAAAAGAGGGAAAAGAGAGAAGAAGGAGAAACAGAGGGCAGGGAGGAAAAGAGGGCTGAAAAAAAGAAAGAGAGAGAGAGAGGGAGGGAGAGAGAGGGAGGGGATGGAAGAAATGGAAGAAAAGCCAGTGAAAGCAAGAATCTCATTTTTCAGGATGCACCCGTAACACTCGCTACTCCCCATTCTCCACACTTTTTTTTTAAATTGAAGTATAACTGATTTAAAATATGGTGTTACTTTCAGGTGTACAGCAAAGTGATCTGGTTACATACACAACTATTTTTTCAGATTATTTCCCATTATAGGCTATTACAAAATACTGACTACTGTTCGCCGTGTTGTACGGTAAATCCTTGCCCATTCTCCACGCTTGCTTACTACTTTTTTCCCTGGTCCATCTCTCTGGTAGAATATTAGCTCCATGAGGGCAGGAACTGTATCTGTCTTGGCTGGTATCCCCTACGACTAGCACAAAACCAGCAAAGAATGGGCACTCACTAAATGAAGAAATAAAATAAATTTTACTTCCTTCCCTTCATGGTTTGACTATTTCACTTGTCAACTAGCTGTTTTCTTGCTCTCTATAGCCTCAAAAAGAAACGTATCAATGCCTAAGACTACAAGGATGGAACAATTCCCTTCTGTTGTACCCGTACATTTGCGATCACAAATTATTTAGGTCTAAAGAGTGCCATTTTGTTGTTACCATTACTGTGATGCTCTTAAGTAGAACCACTGGGCTCCTGCACTCTAACGCTGCCCTAATTTTTTATTCATCTTTGACTGAACACTGGAAGAATGTAAATCAAAGAGTAGAGTTCCTCTGCCTTCTACCTTTGGAAAAATTCCCTATAAGGCAGTTGGAGGATAATTCCATAACCAGAAATTTCACTGCTCTCAACATTCCACAGAGGTCAAAGATCATTTTAACCACTTTTGTAACCAAAAAAATACTTAACCCAAAGAAGAATGGTTTTCAACTGGAGTATTACCCCACTTTATACTATCAATCAAAACAAAATCATAGGTTTCAATATATAAACATTTGTCCTACATTCAAATTTGTAGAAATACATATTTGCTTCATAAATGAAAATCACCCAGCAGTTAAAATGTGTGTCAAGGATGTGCCCTTGTCTTGCTGAGTTTCTTACTGTTTATTTTGCTTACACTTCCTCAGACACCTGTTTTCTACTGAAATCTTCATTAAAAGGTTTTCCTTTTCTTTTTTTCCCCTCCTTTTCTCTCTTTTCCCAAGCCCTTTGCTTTTTGGATTAAAGCTACAATTTTTATCTGTCTTCCCAGGCTCCCCTTTCACTGGTCAGAAGGAGACTTTTCCTTTGTGTTAGAATTATTCACAGGACCCATGGAATGAAGGCTGAGCACAAAATAAACTCAGCTCAGAGAAGAAAAAAAAAAAAAGTGTTGCTTGAAGAGGATGGCTTTGGAACATTCGCCAAGCTCAGGACGAAATAAACAAAACTAGAACTAACTTGGGATCAAGAATATTCTCAGAACAAGCAGCCAAGCTGGGAGCCAGAGCAAAACAGAGCGTCCTGAACATCTGTTTTGTTTTCATTTCAGGAACGAAGAACACCTTAGTCCTCACTGATTGTTTTGCTCTGAGTAGTCCCTTTGGACTTTTGCTAAACCCAGAGAAAACCTGGGACAACTTGGTCAAAATGTGAAAATGCAAAGCGTTTACTTAATATTTAAAAGAAAGAACAGAGAGAAAGAGAGAGAGAGAAAAGAGAGAGGTACCTTTGAAAGTTTTTAAAAATCAGGTAAAATACAATTTATTCTGACTATTTTTGACACAAATCACCCTGTAATTGCCATTTCTGCAAGGTGTCTCAATTACGAGAGTACGGTGTGGTTGTTTAAATACCTATACATTTGTCTGAAGAAGAGAAAAAGCCACAACACTGTCTATTAAATGTCAAAAAGCCTTTTCTTTAACTATAGAGGGCTTGGACAGAACTCAGGAAATACTTCAACTGGAAAAGAAATGTTAAAAGCTACCCTTCAAGCTATTGGAAAACCTATTATCAAATGTTAAAACCTTAAAAAAAAAAAATCTATGAGTATCCCGAGCTGGATTACAGATCTTTCTTTAGCAAAGGTTGATCACCATTGATAACCAAAGACAAAGTAACAATGGATGCAATCTACCTGCTCATTAGGAATCACGATGCTTAAATTAAGAAACTCAAGAACAGGTGTCTGATGACGTGTGTTCTCTGGATGCAGGAACCACAGTTACTTACAGAAAATGCCGACGGTGTTTCTCTTTATCACATCTCTAAGTCATCATGTCAGCACTTTGGACGCTGCTAGCTGTCACTGTGTGTGAGAACCTAAGGAGAAGGGGGGAAAAATGGACATAACTTTCCCTCAGAAAAAAACCATGTGGAAGAATATACATCGTGTACATGCATAGGCAGACACCCTTTCACTTCTTTTTCTCGGTTCATAGGACATAATGAGAATTAATTAGCACATTCCTAAATCATTTGCCCCAATTTCCTCTCTAATGTGTGTATCTATGCATAAGTGAAGATTTTGTAAAGAAAGGAGACAGAAACCAGAAAGCTGAGGTCAGAGACAGAAGCACAGATGTACATATCAATGGATGTTCTGGGATTGTGTCTCATTGTGATGCAGAATTACAAATGATTTTAATTCAACCCCTTCAACATGAGCTATCCTTTTTTTCTGTTCTAAATACAGTACCTACAAGCCCCCCAAAATCATCTCTTACAGACTTGGAAGATTTAAAAATTTCTCCAAAATGCCACATGTCAGTCAAAAAAGAAAATGATTGGCTTTTAAAATTATAATTTAAAGCGCAGTGACGAGAGGGTATGTTTTCATTAAAATTTAACCCCCTTTTAAGCTCTAGTGTCTGGGGCTTTGGGGAACACACTGAAAACCTGGGGGCTTTGCCTGCATATCCTTCTGAGAAAAAAGAGCTACAAAACAAAAAGCACCGAATTACAATGAACGGTAGCCTGTGTTAATGTAAGGCCATGTCCTTCAATATGCACCTCAGTACAGGATTTACTGCTCATTGTTTGAAATATACAGAAAAATCAAGAGTCTGTCACTTCCACCTACAAATGTTTAGAAATTAAATCTAATAGGTAAGGATTAATCCATACGTGTTCCTGAACCTTATTTTTTTTAATGGTATCATTTTCATATCCTCTGAGGGAAATCAATTTCTATAAAGTGCAACCTTTCTGTAGCAGGCATAATCATTTTTGCATCATGGTAATATTCAATTAAAACAATTATTTTAAAAGAGTATTCGACAAAGTAACCCCTAAACATAACAATGTCATACAAAAACAATTGAGGGTTCAAAACATTTTATTGTCCTGTTTCTTTAGTCCAGCATTAAAAAGCATTACCTCGGCAATTACACAAATCTATACATGTGATAAAATTTCACAGAACTGTACAAAACAATAGCGCACATCGGAAAGCCAACAGAATCACATAAGGTCTATAGTCTAGTTAAGAGTATTTTGTGAAAGTCAGTTTCTCACTTTTGATATGTACTATGGTTATGTAAAAGGTTACCATTAGGGGAAGCTGGGTCAAGGGTATGCGCTACCTCTCTGCTGTTTTTTACCACTTCTTATATATCTACAATTATTTCAAAAGAAAAAAAATTACCTCCATACAAGTTTTATAAGTCTGAATTCCCAGACAATATTTTAGTTTCACAATGCAAGGAATCAAATAGATTCTCACTAAAATTTAGATCTACAACTTTCAAAGAAATTTCAGAAAGGTTGAAAAATACATCTTTCATACACTACTATGTATAAAATAGATAACTAATGAGAACTTACTGTATAGCACAGGGAACTCTACTCAGTGTTCTGTGGTGACCTAAACGGGAAGGAAAACTAAAAAAGAGGAGCTATATATATGTATATATACATATAACTGATTCACTTTGCTGTACAGCAGAAACTAACACAACATTGTAAAGCAACTATACTCCAATAAGAATTAAAGAATATATCTTTCAATTCACTCAGATTTGAGGAATGCTAGATTAAATCTTATCATCTTCCAAGTCCTAATAAGAGCATGTCTCTAACTTTCTCTGACCACCTTATACCTTCTTTGCTCCAATCTCTGTCCCTATCCACCTCCCCAGGCAGAAACAATGTCTCCCTCTATTTCAGACCAGTTAGGTTTAGTGGTTAAGAGCCTATAGTCAGATTGCTTCTCTGATACTACCTGCTCCACCTTAGTCAAACTGCTTAACCTGTCAGAGCCTCTGTTTGCTAATCTGTAAAAGGGGGATAATAACAGTATCTACTGCGTAGGGTTGTTGTGAGGTTTACACGAAGCAATGGGTGAAAAGAGCCTGACGTGTAGAAAGCACTACATCAAGGTCAGCTGTGACCTAGGGTAGTGCTTCGTCCACGCTTCTACTGTAGTAAGTGAGTGAAGGATAAGGAAGAGGAAACCAGAGCCACACAGAGCTTCCTTTAAACGCTGGCCCCTCCTCTTGTTAACTACAGGATCTAACCTCCCTCCAAGCCACAGCTCGCTTGTCTGAAAAACAGAATAATGATGCAGCGCCAGGCACACAGTAAGCGTCCAGCACCAGGCTTTTTTGTTAGTGTTGCATCTACTACGTCATAAATATTTCTTCTGACTCTCTCTGTTTTGCTGCACTCTGAGATCCTGAGAGGCAAAAGTCAGCTACTATTCCAGCTTTCTGTCTCCTGCCCAGTGTCGCCACAAAGGAGATGCTCCGTAAATGTTTGTTAAGTTGCAATTTTTAAAAAGCTCAGGATGGAAAAATAAAACGTTAAAACTAACCACTTGAACCACATCACAAAGGACCCCAGGAGTGAAAAAGACATTTACAGGACCACTCTGGTTGCCGAAAACTTTTTCTTTCTATGATAATGGCACCTCTTTTAAGTTTTCAGAAAGTGAATTTGTAAAAGTAAGCCTCAAGGAGAGTTTGTAAGTTCTGGGTTCCAAAGCAGAGGAGGCATTGGCCAACAATCCTTGCTTTAAACCCTCAGGCCCTAGAGTAGTTAAGTAGGGGCAAGTTACACCTACAGAGGACACCACAAATCAATGGGAATGCCTTCCTTGTCTTTATTAACATACTCCCATGTGCTGTCTCAAGTAATACACTTGAAAATTTAAGAAACGCCCACAATAATGGCCTGGGATGCTACAGTTTCCTGGAACAACGTTTATTCCTGTGCTCTCACCTCTTCATCACAAAGCAGTCTTGCCATCATCCTGAAGCCATTTAAAGGACTGGAAAATCATCTTCAGGAAATAGTCGGTTTTCTGTCCTAAGTCCTTATGAACTGTGACTTGAGAAACCCTCCTGCAGATAAATCTAACACCCTAATAATTCAATATTTTTCTCCAAAACAAAACCATTAGCATTTTATTAGAAGAAATATTTCATCTCTCTCTCTCTCTCTATTTAAACACGCCACAGATGTAGCACTCTGTGTGGGTTGTTAGAAAGTCAAAGAATATAATTTCTTGATTAATTGCCATACACAGGATCCGAGTTATGCACAGTTTTGGTAGTTAACCCCACCACCTCCCGTAAGCAGTCTTGCTAAACCTTCCAAATAAGCACATTTCTGATAAATCACTTGCAGCTATTTAAATGGATCAGGCTTTATTCCTTGGGATAGATAGATCATGTCATTTTCAAAGTGCAAGAACTACAGGAGAGAAATTCCACACTAAACCTCTGCTGTGGTACCTTCGTTTCCCTTGCAGGCTTCAGGGAGTCTCAGTTAATATTTCTTAGCTTACTTTTAACTATCTTGTGGTCTCAGAAATGGTTGGTGATTCAGAAATTACATCAGGAGTCTAAAGATAGACTTCAATAAATGCAGCAGTTCTCGATCAGGAAAAGAAAATGCCTGTTGGTTTAAAGACTATTGGGAATCAAAGAGCTATTCTTAGTAGGGCCAATTACAGTCGATCCCTCGAAAAGCAAGTTACGTTCTCTCGTCAACCATCCATCTACTTAACTGGGTGCATGGATATAAATCACAGGATCCCTAGATATCGGTAGAGCGCTCAATTCTGAGCTATGGATAACTTTTTATGGACTTTATTTCCTCACCACAGGGGGAAAAAGAAGTTTTGGGGCACAGTTTGCATACTGGTTACTTCACCGATGGAATGATCGATTTACCCAAGACAACAGGGCTGACAGCAGTAAAAGCAGAGGGAAAAGGTCGGGTCCCAGGCATATCTGGGGGATGCTCCTTTATGCCACCCGACCTCAAGGAGTTACTACGCCACATTTTTATCACACAACCTCCGGCATGAAAATTCTTTGCAGGGGATCCTACATCCCTCAATTATGCTCTTCTTTTTCCAGTACAAGCATAACGATAAAAAGCATCTCAGTTCAAACAGGATTAGTCAACCAATACATAAACGGCAAGCAACTGGCCCCTCTCGCCTTCAGGGCCAACACAGACCCTCAGACATCTCCTCCAATTCTCTGAAAATTTATCTTCTTTAACACTGGAGGTATGTTTCCCTAAATCTGAATTTATTTGGGATTCATCCAGAAACCCTCCTTTCTTTAGGTCAAAAAGTGTGCGGGGATACCAGAATTCTGGAATGGATGACAGCCAATTAATTGTGACTTTCCAGTAAAGAAAAAACACCCGGGCTTCCCTGGTGGCGCAGTGGTTGAGAGTCCGCCTGTCGATGCAGGGGACGCGGGTTCGTGCCCCGGTCCGGGAAGATCCCACGTGCCGCGGAGCGGCTGGGCCCGTGAGCCATGGCCGCTGAGCCTGCGCGTCCACGACGGGGGAGGCCACAGCAGTGAGAGGCCCGCATACCGGAAAAAAAAAAAAAAAAGAAAAAACACCCACTGGTATCGTCTTCTTGAACCTCACATCCTTGTAAATCAGGGTCAGTATATGCTCATTTAAAATAAAGAAAATTACACTTGTTTTTGATATTCTTTTTAGTTTATATTACCTAAATGTCCCATAGTAAGCATGCTCGACTTCTGCAAATAAAAATGTTCTTTAAAATGCATTTGACAAAATTTTATATACATATCAATACCACGTCGAAAATTCCATAAGGAAGTCTCCCTGAAGCTCGTGCCAAGTTTTGTTTGCTTCGTTGTTGTTGTTTAGTCTTGTTTTTGCTTTTTAAGTTTCCCTGACCATCCCGGTTTACCTCCTTATTAGACTACAAGCCATTCAATAACTGACTACTAAAAAGTGTTTTACCAAATCCATAAAATGAGAATGAAGGGGAAAAAAAGAAAAAAACATGAACAAAAATGTCCTCTAAGTTTTCCTACACATATCCTATAATTTTCCAGTTGGCTTAACCACTCAACATATTTAAATAACCAACCAACATATTTATTTAACATTCGGCAGATGGACATGATAGAAACATCATGATTTTCAGATGTACTTTTATAACTGCAAGGTTTTCTTCATGCCAGGATCACAACAGGTTCTTAAGGTAAAGCTGCCCCTACCTGCTGTTTCTTTGATGTTAGAACAACTCTCAACCTCAACATGTCCTCTCAGATTAATTTAAAGCAGTGGAAATCAAATCATTCTCTTCAATCTATTTTTTACCCACAGCATAAAAGAGACTATTTTACATGTTAATAGTAATCTGATGTGGTTGTATAAATCTGATATAAATATGATACTCTGTTTGGAAATGATGCTAATTTAGTTTAAAATGGAGATTACATTTCAACTTGTAAAAGAGCAGGATGGAATATTAGCATTCATGGCTGTTATATAATTTCCCTTTACACTACACAAGTGTTACTCAAAATCTTTTCTGAGCCTCTTTGTCCAAAGATTTCCCATTCTTCCTATAAGAAAAAAGACTTCTCTTTTTAACTATAAGTTAAACAGGTGGTACGGACCCTTGAAAAAAGATTAACAACAACATTATAAATGCATTTTTGAAGAAACATTTAAAGTTACAGTGTAATAAACTGAACAGAATGTCATAAGAATGTCAAACTGGGCACAGTAAAAATAAATGTTATTCCCAAGGAAAATAAAAAGTCTGCATATTTATGTAACATTCAGCAGATGGACGTGATATTAATATAGGGTTTTCAGTTGTACTTTTATAGCTACTAGATTTTCTTGCCTAACTTGGCAACCCGAGGCACCATTTGAGTTTTGGATTTGGACAACACTGCAACAGATGTCCAGACCAATAAAATAAATTCCTTAAGGGCTCTGCTTAATTTGTGTAATTGATCAATTTTGGTTACATAGGCCTCAGCTCACCAGCATGTAACTGCCTTCCACAAAAGCTTTGCAGTGGGGATTTCATTCCATATGTTACTAGGGTTTATGGACCCTCTCTTTACAATGCTGCAAATAGAACAGGGCCTGGGGTGACACCTGTTGGCAACCAGTGGTGAAAGACAACCACTGATAACAGCGGATGGTTCTGGGGCAGTTTTTCTCAAACTCAGCACCGTTGACATTTTGGACCAATTCTTTGCCTGGAGGCTGTCCTGTGCGTTGCAGGATATTTAGCAGCAGCCCTGGCCTCTCCCACTAAATGAACCTAAATGTCTCTAGACACTGCCAAATGGCCCCGGGGTGACAACACCACCCCAGGTGAGAACGGTTGCAGTAGGGTGGATGCTTCTAGAATGGCTTAAGATTTCCCACACAGTTTTTTGAAACAAAACGCAAGACACTCTTCCCTTGCCTTGAAGTCTTTCGATCTAATCATAGTTTTACAGACAACTCACAGAAACTCTGGCCTGATAGAAGGTAACCGTAATATCGCTTCATCACTGCACTTAGGCGGGTGGTAATTAAGACATGGATTTTGAAACCCAACGCGACATGTTCATCACTCACCTACTAAACTTGCCAGAGTTGCTATGTTAATTATCTCCCCGTATCCCTGATTTAGCATGAGCCGGCCTGCAGCCTGTGACAGAAATTACAGGAAAGACCAGTGACCTCTTCTGTGACTGCACAAATAACTACATGATAATAAATTAGTTTCCAATTTTCAGAAGACTTTACATGGTTAAAAAAAAATGGAGTAAGTATGATACACAAACTTGACAGAAGATCAAGACCAAGATCAGCACCAACTTTGAGTCTTCTTTTTAAATCTGCTTCCAATCAATGCAAATAGGAAATTGAAGCAAAGTGCACGATTATTTACCTGGCTGGGTACATTACTGAATATAATAATAATAATGAGAAGATGATGTCAGTTTATATTTTATGTCGGGTAATTCAGCAATAAAAGCCTGCTTATCTGACGTTTTCAGACGTAGAGAAAATTTGACACATACACACGGTACACACAGCACACATCCAGACACGCACACAAAAGATTTCTGCAGTCAGATTGCCTTGAAGGATTCCTACTAATATCAGAAAAAAAGTATGCAAAGTAGAATGACCTATTTAACGGTAAAGAAGTACCATGACTTCCTGACAGGTTTTGTGCCTTTCTTACATCTGCTCCTGCCTCTAACAGCTTTCTTCCTCTGGCTGACAAAACACAAATAAGAAAGTACAGGAAGCAGAGCCTCACTCTGATGTACAATAATACTTGGCTAATTAGAAGAATCCTGCTCGTTATGCTAGGCAGTAGGAAGTAAGAAACTACATGAAAGCACGACACTTGCTAAGCCCTAGGACGGTGTCACAGCTGAACTGGCATCACTTTCTTCTGTTTCTTTATAGGTCTGGTTGGATTGCAAGTTCATTCCTTTAAAATCAGGATTTTGACTTTCAGAGGGAATGATTCCTTGAACACTGCACCATCTTCTGGCCAAACGCTGAACTACAAGTTCTTAATTAAAGTGTGAAGTCCCAATTTCCTAAGAACGTCTGCTGGATGAGAACCCGGTATACTTTACTATTCCTATTTTCAGCACAATAGATCGAAGAGAAACAGGAAACATCCTCCTTCTGATTACATGAAAAGAACTCTGCTTTAAGACAGTTTTGTGCTTCACAGTCTTAAACAATTTTTGATCCCACAAATACTCATGGGATACTCATTGGCATTTAGAATACGCTGATTGGGGCCCAAAGAGGTATGCAACATGGTTCTGGCCCTCTGAAAGCTCATTTTACAGTTCTTTATTGTATACTCATACAATAAAGAACTGTAAAATGGGTGAATTCTGAAGAACCCAAACAAGAAGAGCAGTACGAATTAGAGGGGAAATCTGAAGCCTGACCGTGGTGGCAAATATTTACTATAGACAGTGGTCCTTGACTCATGATGAAGAATGATGATGTAGCCACTAATGATGCTCAAAATATGCCAGGCACTGAGCTAAGTTCTTACAAACACTACCTTAATTAATCCTCAAAACAACTTCATCTTGCTAACGAGCGTCCCACCCATGGGGTAGAAGAGGTTAAGACTCAAACTAAGGTCAGCCCCGTTCCACAGCCCAACCTCTAAACCACCGTGCTGTGCCATCGCCCATGACAAGGATGACAGGCCCAAAAAGGATGACAGAGGGGTTTCTGGAGGAATGAGATGAGCTCAGCAAAAGGGCAGAGGGAGGGATGTGCAGCTGCAGCTCTAGAATTTTCCTCTGGAAGGGACCTAGGATGGAAATCTTTTTGGAGGGAAGGGACAGCTCTGAGACGTACCTGTTTGAAGCTGTGTTCACGGAGGAGGCATACAGATACCGCCTAGAGAAAGTAAGAGGAGCTGGTGGGAATCATGGGAAGGACTGACCTCCAGGACACCCACAGCTGCTGCCACTGAGAGCACGGGCTCCATACTCAAAGAAGAAGAAGGAAACCAGCGGGAGTAAATAGCTACGTGGTTCAGAAGGCAACCAGAGGAAACTGGGTTTGAAAAGCAGGCTGGAAAAAGACAACCACGTTCAGAAAGTTAACAAGAATATCAGGGTTCCAAAGGAAAGAAGACTAAGCAGCAGATTCATTCACTCATGTCATCATTCATTCATTCACCAAAATGACTGGGTTCAAGGGCAAAGGATTTGGGGAGGTGGGAAGAGCAAGTGAGGATTTTGCCAGTTAGGGGAGGCTTGTGCCTATGCAAAGCAGAAGAAAGAAAGTCTAGAGAGGGTGACGGGAGAGGCTGTAGAAATAAGACACAGTGGAGGTAGTAAAGGTGGGAGGAACGTGGTAATGGGCAGAGGTTGAGGGCGCCAGTCTCCAGAAAGGTTCCTTTCAAAGATATGCAGGTAATTCAGTCATAACCTAAACGGGGACGGCAAACTCAGTTTTGAGGCAGGTAGTAAACGCACACAGTGGGCCAGCCAGGTGAAATTAACAGAGAGCGGCGGATGGAGGAAACCTGGAGACATCGTGCCCCGTCTAAAAAGGACAGCTGAGCCACAGCTCAGGCTGCTGCCAGGCTGAAACCAGAACTCAGAATTGCCAGATGCTCTGATATTTCAAGACAAGCTAAAAAGATGGATTTCTATATGCAGTCTCTCAATGTGTATGTTGTTAGAAATTTTAAAGAATTTTAAAACACTATGCGGGCCAAACAAAACACATCTGCAGTGCAGGTGGGGCCTGCGGGTTGCCAGTTCAGAACCCCTGGCTTGGAAGAAAGATGTGGCTGACCGAAGGTTACGGAAAGGAAGGCGGGAACGCCACATCCTAAAGTCCTGTCCTCTGCAGCGACGTGACATCCACCCTTCTTTCTGACCCACCTCCATCATCATCATCCCCAGTGGAAGCTCTCCTGACTTCCAATCCAGACTTCTGAGATAAGCGCCCACCTCCACTCGCTCCTCGTTCCTCTTACGCTACACCTGTCACTGGACTCACCTTCCTCAAAGATAGTTCTTTTGTGCCACCCACTTCAGCCTCAGCCCAGAAACTTGAAATGACTTTCCTCACCGCTTATTAAAATAAGAACAACTTCAGCTCATCTGCATCCATTACTCTTCATGATAAAGTATCACTACGCCTTCACAATAGCCCAACATTTCTTTCCAACTGAAATGCCCTTCCATATCTGTACATATCCTAAGCTTTTGCCAGTAAGAACTACCCAATTTCCCAAACGCAGCCTAAGTTTCCATATATGTAGATCAGAGTTTTTCAGTGTTAGAACTATTGACAATCGGGGCTGGAAAATTCTTTTCTCGGGGGGAGTGGGGTCCTGTGCATCGTGGAACATGTAGTAGCATCCCCGGCTTCTAAGGACTGGATATTAGTAGCTCCTCCCCCGAGTTATGACTACCCAATAGGACATGATGGAAACAACCGAGCCCTCATAATATTATCTCAGGAAGACCTTCAAATTAAGTGGAATTCTCTAAATCTTCACCAAGAGGTAGCAGAAAAGTTTGCTCAGAAACAGCCAGAGGGGCAGAGGAAGGTTGGCCACTGATTAAAAGTTACTGTGTATGAATTACAGAGAGTCAGCAAGTCTCTTGACTTTTTCATCTCTTATCAAAGAAAAGAGGGACTTCCCTGGTGGCGCAGTGGTTAAGAATCCGCCTGCCAATGCAGGGGACACGGGTTCGAGCCCTGGTCCAGGAAGATCCCACATGCCGTGGAGCAACTAAACCCGTGCGCCACAACTACTGAGCCTGCGCTCTAGAGCCCACGAGCCACAACTACTGAAGCCCCTGCGCCTAGAGCCCGTGCTCCGCAACAAGGGAAGCCACCGCAATGAGCACCGAAGAGTAGCCCCCGCTCGCCCCAAGTAGAGAAAAGCCCATGGGCAGCAACGAAGACCCAAACACTGCCAATAAATAAATAAATAATAAATTCTTTAAAAAAAAAAGAAAAAAAAGAAAAGAAAAGGAAAGAACATTTCCCCCGGGGAGGTTTTGCCTCCCTGATTCCCATGCTAGGCCACATTCCCTTGCCCTGGGCTCTCACAGCACCGACGTCCTAATAATCCCTTGTTTAATGTTGGTTTCTCCTCTGGGCTGTACAATCCATGAGGGCACAGACTGTGTGTCACCGTCACAGCTGTATCCCCAGCTCCTAGGACAGTGCCTGGCATGGAGAGGGTACTTACTTCTCTGGCAATGAGTCATAAACCTTACGATAATAGAGTGATTTCCCCTTCATCTAATTCTTAGCAAATCCCAATTCTCTTATTCCTTTCAGATGCAGCTCAAGATAAATGACCTCCACCAACACACCCTTGACTAATACCAACTGACAACGATCTCTTTTCCTATAAATCCATAGAGCATTTCACAGTGCTTGTTACTCGTGGTTTTCCACATAGTAGATCCTTCTCACCAATGAAATGCAAGATCTTCAAAAGAGTCTATATCTTCCACTTTTTTATTATCACCTTTAACAATAAATATACAGGTGACAGATCTAAATACCTGCAGGTGCAATGAATAAATGATTGTTTTTCACTAAAACAGCTAAAAAGCCCGCCATCACCAAATTTAACCTTAGAAACTAAATTTTGAATGTATGATCTCATCTAAAATGCTACCTAATGTCTTCTTCCTGTATTTTAAAATAAAATTTTTATTGATTCAAGTTCAATTATTATTTATTCATACCATAAACATGTGACTTTACAAGTAATACATACAAAAACCTTCTCACCAGCACACATTTTTCTCATCCCCCAAGTCTGTGGTCTGGTGGAAGGAGTTCTTTGTTAGAAAAAAATAGACAGCTGTGACTTTAAGCTGGTCAATTAACCTTCCTGGTTTCCTCAATGCATAAAATGGGTACATTAATATCTGCCTACTGGCAAGGGTAGTAATAATTTCTGTAGGCTTAGGGTTTGGAGTCCTACAGACCAGATTCAAATCTGTATTCTATCTCATGATAGCTGTGTGCTCTTAGTCATTAGTCAATTTAATCTCTCTGTCTTGGTTTAAATGTAAAATGAGATTAAAAATAAAACCGACCGGGCTTCCCTGGTGGCACAGTGGTTGAGAGTCCGCCTGCCGATGCAGGGGACGCGGGTTCGTGCCCCGGTCCCGGAAGATCCCACATGCCGCGGAGCGGCTGGGCCCGTGAGCCATGGCCGCTGAGCCTGCGCGTCCGGAGCCTGTGCTCCGCAACGGGAGAGGCCACAACGGTGAGAGGCCCACGTACCGCAAAAAAAAAAATAAAAAATAAAAATAAAATAAAAATAAAACCTACGTACTGTGCGATACATATGATGATGTATACAGGTGCTAGTAAGTAGCAAGTGTTCAGTGAATGCAGGCCCTCTATTACTAGAGAGAAACGAATGAGACAATGTCATTAGAAAAGAACTTTGGACAAGAATAGTTTCTAGGGATGACCCCATTTGGTGATTATTGGAAAGTTAAATGATAACAAGATCAGTTACCTAATATTCCAAGAAATTTTTTTTGCGGTACGCGGGCCTCTCGCTGTTGTGGCCTCTCCCGTTGCGGAGCACAGGCTCCGGACGCGCAGGCTCAGCGGCCATGGCTCACGGGCCCAGCCGCTCCACGGCATGCGG
>NC_041231.1:24620025-24621357 GCF_002837175.3 Physeter macrocephalus
CACCGAAGAGTAGCCCCCGCTCGCCCCAAGTAGAGAAAAGCCCATGGGCAGCAACGAAGACCCAAACACTGCCAATAAATAAATAAATAATAAATTCTTTAAAAAAAAAAGAAAAAAAAGAAAAGAAAAGGAAAGAACATTTCCCCCGGGGAGGTTTTGCCTCCCTGATTCCCATGCTAGGCCACATTCCCTTGCCCTGGGCTCTCACAGCACCGACGTCCTAATAATCCCTTGTTTAATGTTGGTTTCTCCTCTGGGCTGTACAATCCATGAGGGCACAGACTGTGTGTCACCGTCACAGCTGTATCCCCAGCTCCTAGGACAGTGCCTGGCATGGAGAGGGTACTTACTTCTCTGGCAATGAGTCATAAACCTTACGATAATAGAGTGATTTCCCCTTCATCTAATTCTTAGCAAATCCCAATTCTCTTATTCCTTTCAGATGCAGCTCAAGATAAATGACCTCCACCAACACACCCTTGACTAATACCAACTGACAACGATCTCTTTTCCTATAAATCCATAGAGCATTTCACAGTGCTTGTTACTCGTGGTTTTCCACATAGTAGATCCTTCTCACCAATGAAATGCAAGATCTTCAAAAGAGTCTATATCTTCCACTTTTTTATTATCACCTTTAACAATAAATATACAGGTGACAGATCTAAATACCTGCAGGTGCAATGAATAAATGATTGTTTTTCACTAAAACAGCTAAAAAGCCCGCCATCACCAAATTTAACCTTAGAAACTAAATTTTGAATGTATGATCTCATCTAAAATGCTACCTAATGTCTTCTTCCTGTATTTTAAAATAAAATTTTTATTGATTCAAGTTCAATTATTATTTATTCATACCATAAACATGTGACTTTACAAGTAATACATACAAAAACCTTCTCACCAGCACACATTTTTCTCATCCCCCAAGTCTGTGGTCTGGTGGAAGGAGTTCTTTGTTAGAAAAAAATAGACAGCTGTGACTTTAAGCTGGTCAATTAACCTTCCTGGTTTCCTCAATGCATAAAATGGGTACATTAATATCTGCCTACTGGCAAGGGTAGTAATAATTTCTGTAGGCTTAGGGTTTGGAGTCCTACAGACCAGATTCAAATCTGTATTCTATCTCATGATAGCTGTGTGCTCTTAGTCATTAGTCAATTTAATCTCTCTGTCTTGGTTTAAATGTAAAATGAGATTAAAAATAAAACCGACCGGGCTTCCCTGGTGGCACAGTGGTTGAGAGTCCGCCTGCCGATGCAGGGGACGCGGGTTCGTGCCCCGGTCCCGGAAGATCCCACATGCCGCGGAGCGGCTGGGCCCGTGAGCCAT
>NC_041231.1:24621745-24625212 GCF_002837175.3 Physeter macrocephalus
GACCGGGGCACGAACCCGTGTCCCCTGCATCGGCAGGCGGACTTCCAACCACTCCGCCACCAGGGAAGCCCTCCAAGAATTTTTTTTTTAAATGCTTACTTCTCAGTCTTACGGTCACAAAAGTCAGCCCTGGGTTTTTATGGACTGAGACTCAACCTGGGCCCAGGACAGGCATTATATTTTAAAATGTATAAAATCTATCATTTTCCCCATTGTTCTTAGAATTTTAAGAGACTGTTGCTTTAAATCTGGTGATTCTGTCCAGCATCTTTTCTGAGTTAGTTGGACTTTCACTGCACCAAAACTGAGGCAAACTAGAACTTCAGAGGCAAAGTCAAGTCAAGCAGAAATGCAGCTTCATGCTATGGAGTTCAATGTCCATTCAGCTCCATGCTGGTGAGACCCTGTTACACATCCTGTCAAATGGGCTGGGGGAACCGGGCTCCTGCACTCATCTCTCTTGCTATCCCTGTGCAGTGCCAGGCTCGACTACCTCTGTTTAGGTCTATACATCTGCCTTTCGTCATCCACTCTCTTAAGACTGCATGAAATTCAACTAAATTCAGAGGTTAGATGGCATTTTTCTCAAAAGGAAAAACAAATAAGGAGATATCTTGACTAATTCAGATCCAAAATCTTTTTTATATGGATATTCCATTCACTCAACCAATACTTTTCAAGGGAAATAGCACATAAAGGTCTGAGATTTCCCTTTCACTCTGGCTCTGAGGACCTGGATTTTGCTTGCCCTTGAACAAGATTTGACTCTCAAATTTCCCATCAATAAAGCAGAGATAATGACAGCATTTGCCCACTGCATGGGGGAATTGTAAAATTTAATTAATTAAAATCTTAGATGAAGTGTCCTAGCAACA
This sequence comes from Physeter macrocephalus, assembly GCF_002837175.3. Lineage (NCBI taxonomy): Eukaryota > Metazoa > Chordata > Mammalia > Artiodactyla > Physeteridae > Physeter > Physeter macrocephalus. The sequence goes on from NC_041231.1 coordinate 24,622,621, forward strand.
CCAACATTCTGCACTACTTCCTGACCTGGATGTGAATGAGTGTTAATTTCAAAAGACAAATTCTCCAATTTATAGCATGATTGTAGAGTGGAGTTTTACATACACACACACATACACACACACACACATGCTCATCCATATACATATGTATATGCATATGTATAGCTTGGCATTTATACGAATGTGTGATTTCAGCAGCAAATCAGCCAAAGGAAAAATTAGCTACAGTTTTTTCCAAGGGAAATAATTTTCTGTTCATGTTCTGTTATTTTCAAAAGACTCTAATGCTGTTATTTCAAAACTAAATGTCCTCAAACAAGGCAAAGACAATTCTTCGTTGAATTATGCTTGCAGATGCCAAAGTTTCAGTGTTGTGTTAAAGTCCTACAAGAATAATCCAAAATTTTTTAAATGTATACGGAAACATTCTTTTAAAGTGAATTAAAAATATTCCACCCCTTCAGGATCAAATAACCTTAAAAAGAAGATAAATAAACATTCCACAAGAGAGAAGGAAGGAAGGAGGGAAGATAGAAAAGAAGGGCATGAAGAAATTACTGTCATCGCTTCCCTTCCCCAAGAGAAAGTTACAAATCATCCATAAAGTTTATTCTGCATTTTTGCTTGACTAAAGTTGGGCAGGGTCATTTTGTGACAACAGAAGGGAAAGGAAGAGCTCTGATGTAATTGAGTAGGAGTATTAAGAAGCTATGTCTTTTTCTCTTGGCACTCATCTCTGGCTATCACATCCGTAAATTCCTGCCTGCCTTTTTTTGGGACACAAACAGATTAGCTATTTCTTGACAGATAAATGTTTTCTCTGGATGCAGCTACTTTCATAGCTGATTAGTTGACTAAAAGCCATAGTATTTTTAAACTAGCTCGTTTATATAGATAAGGCTTTTTTTTTTTTTTTTCAAGATAGCACCAGTTAACTTTGGCATCAAAATATGGCCTCCTGTCATAGGAAAAGTACATGTAACTGATAAGGACTGAACACGGCCTAATACTCACAGTGGGAAGAATATACGGCTTAGGGCTGTTTATATTCTAGCGTGAATGAGAATCTTTTGTTAATTTCAATAACACTCTATCTTAACACCTAAAGAAGTGTTAGATGTGAGATATAAACATTTTTATTGATATGCTATGAATTTTAATATTATTTAACTTTATTTTATTAAATTATTTTCTACCTAGGCAGTATATATCCATTAACATTTTTAATGAAGAGAAAGAGAGAGAGACCATATGTAAAACATCAAACAAGTCTTTAAAAAAAGGAAAAGAGGGAAGAGTTCTCTCTAAACATCCAGAAAGGAAACAAAAGTAGAAAATCTGAAAGGTATCATACTTGTTGATGAACAGATACAGCTTTTAAGAAGCTACCAGGGCTTCCCTGGTGGTGCAGTAGTTGAGAGTCCGCCTGCCGATGCAAGGGACAGGGGTTCGTGCCCCGGTCCGGGAAGATCCCACATGCCGCGGAGCGGCTGGGCCCGTGAGCCATGGCCACTGGACCTGCGCGTCCGGAGCCTGTGCTCTGCAACAGGAGAGGCCACAACAGTGAGAGGCCCGCGTACCGCAAAAAAAAAGAAAAAAAGAAGCTACCAGGGCTTCTTCCCATTGTGGAAACCCAGTTTTTATTCATCTCCCTCAGTAATTTAAGGCAGGGATTTTTGTCTGTTTTACTACTAGACCCTCACAGTCGAGAGCAGTGCCTGACATGTAGTAGGTGCTAGAAAAAATCTCTGCTAAATAAAGGAACAAAGGAAGAAATCTTGTCAAGGCAGGATATAAAACCTGAGATTGGTAAAAAGCAATAGGAATTCCAAGGAGCCTTTCATCTGTCACTTTGAGGTTTGCTAAGAAGAAGAAGAAGAAAGAAGAAGGATCAAAACTAACCAGTAAATGAGGCTGTGGATCAGTCTATATAGAAAATGAGAATAAGAAAACAGAAAGTACCCAAAGGATAATTGGAATATTATGCTCCTCTTTCACAAGAGTAAGACTACCTCACTTTCAGCAAAAAAAGAAGTGGAATTGAAGTAGCGAGAAGAAATAAGATGAAAAAATTGCCAAAGAGTAAGGGGCTCAATAAATATCTCTGAATAAATGAAAGGCTGTCCACCCACATGGGCATTGGCTCAGCACTGGGATGCGAACCATAATGGTCCTCAGAAAGCTCACGGTCCAAAGAGGGGGGAATAAACAGGCAGATTCCAATCCTGATAGAAAAGAAAATAAAAATAGGTAAGAAAGGTGACAAAATTAAAAGGAAAACTGACCCTCCTTTTTCCAACCTAGGACACATTTGGAACTTGGGCAAAATCACATGTGCCTTAGAAAAGACACAATGCACCACAAGAGGTAAGTTCCACGAAAATCCTCTGAAATGCTTGTTAATAAATTTGAGAACCTTCCCATGAGGAGAGAATAACAAAGAGCTAAAAGTCTTCTGGAATGATGAAAGCTCAAGGGAGTATGAGTGGAGGTTCAAAAATTTACGAAATAAATGAGATGAACAAGCACTTGTTCAAAGAAGTTCAAGAGGGCTTCCCTGGTGGCGCAGTGGTTGAGAGTCCGCCTGCCGAT
>NC_041231.1:24625712-24657711 GCF_002837175.3 Physeter macrocephalus
GGGGTGGGGGGAGGGGGGAGGGAGGTCCAAGAGGGAGGGGAGATATGTATACATACAGATGATTCACTTCACTGTACAGAAGAAACTGACACAACACTGTAAAGCGATTACACTCCAATAAAAAAAATATTTTTAAGGATATCAAGGGTAAATATCAACTTTTGTACCTAAAAGCTGTAAAGTACAAGAACGTAATGAATAATAAAATAAATATTAGCACTGGATATACTTGATACCAGCTGCAAAAATTCCTATTGCACGTATCACATTGCAAATCTTCCAAAATCAATACGCAACATTAGTGGATTAAAACGTGCTCTCTCACTAATTGGGTTAGATGGTCATTCCTTATACCCAGTCAGCAGAACTCCAAACTGCTCACCAAAAAGATATGCAGCAATCACTTGATTTTCATTTCTTCACTTCAAATATTTTCATTGGTCACATTCACCTGTAAATGTGTTCTTTCCAAAAAAAAAATGTGTTTTCCACTCAGATCATTTCATCCACTAGGAGAGGAAAGGAAAAAAGGATTGGAGCTGTGCCAAAGAAGAAAAAAAGTTAATTTTCTTGCCAGTGGAGGATCTTGTTAAAATGAAACATCTTTCCCATGAAATGGATGCTAACACAACACAACATAATACTAATAAAGCCTTTTCATAATATTTTTTCTAAAGATTACTTGCATTTTAAAAATTGCCTTTTCTATCGCCCCCAAGTGATGCTTAAAAAGACACATCACTTCTGAACAAGTGTTACTTTTTCCTTGCATTTCTGGTTAACTTACATATGCTTTTGTGAAGTTATCTTTAGTCAAAAAAACTTACCAAAAGAAAAGATCCTTTACAGCTAAAAGGAATAATTTGTATGATTTAAAAGAGGGCTAATAAAGCCCCACATTTTCCCAAGATAACACACATGCATGGCAGACCCATATTTGTGCTTAACAACTGGGGAAAAAAAGGACTTGTGTTTAACATTTCACAAACAATATATTCATTTTATGTGCATTTAATACCTGCAATTTTAAACGCAGGCTTCTAAGTATTCACAAGTCACTTCATAATGAAAACTGAATGCATCATGCTTTTGGATCTTGGGGGTGGAGGGATGTATAAATTTTTAAGGAAATATGTATCTGCTTTTTCCTCCCTCAAGAAAAAGGAGGGTGGATAAAGAGAGCGATGGTGTCAGGGTGTTGAACCGCTGGTGAGCAGGTGTGTGCTGTTGAAGAGGCCTCTGGTGAATTGAAAGCTTTTAAAAGAGATTGATTCTCTTGCTTAACTAGTTATTTCAAACATGCTTTTAAAGGTATTAATTACTTTACGGAAAAGAGCCTCCATTTGCTTCTAAATTGTTTCTTTGGGTGATTCTTTGCTGGCAAAAATGTCTGGGGTAGAAGTTAACAATCTGTCACCATAATTTTCAGTATAACATTTAAATGTTATACTTAAAATTATAGAAAATATATTTGTGTCATTCAAATTATATGTAAAATATATTTATAATATATTCAAAATCTATTTAAAATTTTATAAAATATTTAAAATTATTTGTTTTATATGTAAAACAATTACATGTATTATTCTATACATACATAAATGTATGTAAATGCTAGATGGAACATCTCTTAAAAGAACTTCAGTTTTTGTTTTATTCATACATGGATGCATATTCTACAGAAGTCTATGAAAACTTCTACTACTTAGTTTATCTTGCAGAATTCTTTAAATTAAAATAAGACATTAATTGGTGTCTTCACTACCTTCAGTACCTGTCCCAGTGCCACTAAGTTGTTTATGCAAGGATTTTTCAGTTTAATCTGCTGAAGGTATTTAAATCTGCATCAAAACAGCATCTTTGGCCCCAAATATTTTAAAATACATCAAATCTAGTACCACAAGTGTAGACACCACTGTAATTAAGTCCTCAGGAGGCTAAGCATGATTCCATACCTCCTTGTGACTTAACTCTTAGGTTTTAGCAGCCTGGAGCATCCAGGTTCGCATGAAAAATATTTTTGCAGCCCCTCAGGTGCATTATATTCTCCAAGTGCAAAAGGAACACTTCCCAGTGACAAGAGGCTATTTTGCCAATTTGCTGTCCAGAACACGGACTAATGAGTCACAGACAGCAGAAAAAAGAAATTTAACACTCCTGGCATTAATGAGTCAGGTAGGGATTAGTCATTGTAAACGATTCTTAGTAATGCCATAAAGTAACAAAATAATACCTTGAAAAAAAAAAAACCCACAGGCTCCTTGATGTTTGAGCAACTTTAACCCAGCACCTGCCAAAATTTGTAGAAGTATATTCCCTATGCCACGATTTCTATACCTTTTTCCACGCAAACATTTTGAAAGCAAAACAGAATACTAAAGAAAGTAACCCTATCAATTGTGTTCACTCCTCTTAGATTTTTAATAATACTAACAGAAATTCACCATCACCCATCCAGAGTCTGAAAAGCTTCACTGCTAATGTGAAATACATAGATAAGTGAAACACGGAAGGAAAAAAATCGACATCAAAAATGCATATTTCATTGGCCCAAAATACATTTCAAGACACTGAATGAATATCTAATTGTTAAAACCGACACAAAAGACTGAAGCCTTCCTCGCAATGTTCCCAACAGGATAATGTAGTGTAACAGTTTATAAACACAAGCCAGGAATTAAAATTTAAAACTACCCCAGGTCAGAAATGAGACCACTTTATAATTAGAGAAAAAACTACTGGTCCCCAGTGGAGATTAAGAAGGAGATGGTTTCTGAAAATGTACATAAGAACGACAAAAATAAACAACTTCCACAGTCTGGTGGCACAATTCTGTTCCCTTGTGATGGAAACACAAAAAGGAGTCTCTAACAAGCTCCAAAAATATGTGGATGTGTATTTTAAGGAAAATTTAGCTTTCCAGACAACTATGTTTTTCTGCTGGAAATAATGAACTAACATAAAAATGATATGAGGGTGTGTGTTAAAAGGACATTTAAGTGAAACAGGTTGAAGGGCTTCATAAATTTACCAAAGATTAAACTAAAGCTGGATGTGTAAGAGGTAGTGATAAAACAATTTGGGGCGGCTCCTTCTTGAAGCAAAGATGGTTTGGGCTTTAGCAGGAGCCAGGCTTGCATAGCTAATCAGTGGCATGACCAGCCCAGGCTCCAAAGCAGGAGTCCCGGTCAGCCCCTTGCAATCAGTATCCCCTCAAAACTCGTTACGTTGGATATGCCTTGTTCTTGACCTAAATGCAACAGAAATTCTTCCTTGGGGTGCATGATATACATGAAAAAGTACAACTTCTTTTTAAAACACCATTAGAATATTTCATTGTGTGTGGACATACACTCTTGTTACTCCTAAATGCTATTCTATTGAGTACAGTTTATATTCACTGGCAAAGCGAAATCTCCAGGGAAGCCAGAGAGGGGAATGCAATTTCTGGTAATAACAGCTCACAACAGTGAATACTATCCACTTATCCCCACAATTTCCAGCTATTTTGGACTCCTTTCTGAATTAACCTTTCATATCAAAAGGAGCAATTCTGCACACAAGAGACTCCGGTACAATTTCATGCATAATTTATTCACTCAGTTCAACATTAAACGCACAGTCCTTGACTTTGTCAAGGTGGATTCTGTTGGCAGACTTCACAAGCAGCAAAACAGGAGAAATGAGATCTACAACTCAACCTCTTCACCTATGCTGTCTGGTGAGAGATGGGGGGTGGGGACACGGGAAAGAGAAAAAGAAGGCAAGACTGCAACAGGACGCGTTGTCATCTGGAGAATCACTGGCAAGCACAGTATTTTCACATCAGTCAACTCTCAAAGGTTTTGTTGTTTTTCTTTAAGTCCAGAAAAACTGAAACAAGTTTGAATTCTATTTCACCCACAGAAGTCTAGGGCAATTTGTTACCTTCCTGACAATTCCACCATTCAAGGGAAACAATACTTTTATCCTGAGTTGCTTAGTAGGCCTGTTGGAAGAAATGACTCAAAGCTGTTATTCAAACAGACCCACACATTAGCTTGAGGTCATATTAGGAGGGCTCGTTTTAGAAATTTAAATAACACAGACTTTCCAATGAGATCCCAAATCCCAGATGTGCACGCCCAAACTGGCCTTCAAGAACGCAGACATTCGTTTTCTCTCTTAAACTACCCATTTGAACCCTCAAATGAGGGACGCGTGCAACCAGTTGTAAAAACCGAACCCTGATCCTCCATGAAACTGTTCCTTGGCCTTTGTAGTGTCAGCTGACGCTGAGTAGACAGAACATTCATTTGCTCTCCTTGAAAAGGCCCCTTCATTCAGAGCCATTCAAGCCACACACCTGAATCCAACTACTGTCCGGATTAAAACCCACAGATGGCTCTAGTTCCCAGTCTCACGGATGACAAACTATTTTGTTCATCCTGTAACAGAGGGTTTTTCCAATGTCAATGATTACTGTATTAGGACTTAACACATACCGGCAACTCTGCTATCATTATTGAATTTATTCCAACGAACATCACCAGGAGATGGTGTTATTAACATCCACGAGTTGCAGATACAGAAACTGAGGCTCAGAGATTCCGATCACTATGCGAGCCACCTCCCTTGCAGGCCTCCCTTTGCCTCGAAAGACAAACTGTGAAGCTAAAGCAATGATTAACTTTTAACACCGAAACAAACTAAGAGATTTCCCCAAGTCCACTAGACGAAGTGAACTGCTCCCTAACTTCAGCACTTGCCCTTTAAATTGTGACGTCCCAGCAGCCAAGGCCCACTTTCCAAACCTGTGGATAATACGAGGCCTAGGAGTACACAACGAGACGCCCTTGGAAACTCCACAGAACGCTGGAAATTTTCACGCAGGACACTTGGCAAAAGTCTTTAAATTTCATCGTTCTTAGCCAGCTTCCCCCACAGGCTACTTTGAAGAAGCGCAAAGCACATAAATTGGAGCCTTACCAAAACTGAGCCTTACTTTTCTAATTTGCCTTTAAGTTTATTGCGAGACCATGAAAATTAAATACCTCTGGTACTGTCAAAGCAGCTCGCTGAGAGTTTAGCCGTGTTTCTCGGTTACCATTCAGCAGCCTTTTTATTGCCTCGAGATAGTTTCTGGATTGGAACCAAATCACTGAAATCTGTAAAAATTCAGAGGTGCGGCAGGTTTTCTGTTTATGACCTTTTCCACCCCCGAGATGTTCGTGGATTCGCGTCCCGCTGAGACGCTTAGAAGCGCCATTTTGCCCCGGATTCCACTGACCCGCCTCCCCAAGCCACCCGTGCAATTTGAGATGATTGGCAGGTGGGTGGGAATAGGCGGAGCCACGCCCAACGCTTTCCACCCAACATGAAAACGCAGCGGGTGGAGTCCCGGGTATACCCACTGCTCCTCACCCTTGCTGCGCGTACCCAAGGGAATGTAATTTCCCTGTAATCTCAGATCCCTGGAACAGGACCTCATGCTTCCACGAGAGCCAAGCCTCAAAGCTTCTAGAATTCGATTTATTAGAAGCCACACAGAGCTTTATCTCCTGATAGACACTCAGAAGAATGTCCGCTCCTTTGCTTCCCAGCCTGGTGACCTGAGGCACGTGTCTTAACCCTTCTGCACCTCAGCTTCCACGTTAGGAAGCCAGTGGAATAATAGCTACTTTAGAGAACTGCTGTAGGAACTTAACCTGAAAATGATTTTAAGTTGCTTAACCCACTGCTTGGCACAAAGGTGTTCAGTGTTCATGGGTGAGATTTATTTGCTCTCCATGCATGATATAAATTTTAATTTTAACCTTCACAACACATCTGGGAGGTAGTTGTTGTAATATCTGTCATACGCCTGTGGAATCAAAAGCCAGGAGTTAAGTTACATGTGTCAGTCAGTGTTGCTCAGCGGGTAAGTGGGGAGCTGGAATGTGACCATGTAGCTCTTTGACTTCAAGACCCCCAAAGCTGAAATGACCATACTATGGTGCCACACTAATAAGTGTTGCTAAGAGGAGCTTTGCAAGACTGACAAAGTACCAAGGAGGGATTTATAAAGGGCCATAAATTTAACTTGCAACTAAATAAATGTAATTCACTACTCTTTATTCTTGCCTCATTTTTGGAAGCACCCCATAAAAGGGATGTCCAAAATCAGGCTCCTGGAAGGAGGCTGGTGCTTCACCAAGATCCCGTTTCTCAGCTGGTGCATGTGGCCATCAGCTGCTGGGAGGTCCACTGCAAAGGGCTACTTTGTGACCTCTGCAAAAGAATCGCCTTTGGCAGATGGAAGTCACTTCCCCCGAGACAGAGACTTCCAGGAGGTGTTTTAGTCAGGATTCTCTGGAGAAGTAGAACAAATAGAAAGTGTGTGTGGAAGAAATTTATCATAAGGCATTGGCTCACACTGTTATAGAGTTAGCAAGTCCAGCTCTGGAGTGGGAGCTGGAAGCCTGGAGACCCAGGAGAGCTGATGGTGCACAGGAAGTCAAAGGCAGTCTGCTAGAGAATTCCTTCTTGCTTGGGAGGCCTTCAACTGATTGGGCAAGCCCCACCCACAGTATGGAGGGCAATCTGCTTTACTCAAAATTCAGGGATTTAAATGTTAATCTCATCCAAAAACATTCTTGACTCATAAAATTAACCATTGCAGGAGGTTACCCCCAGGCCCTCCACTTTCAGATGGCCAGTGAGTGATGTAGGATTCAAAGAGCCCAGGTAGGACATCTTTATGGACCAGACTGAGGCTAGATTTTACATGAGATCATATTCTTGCTTGGACTTTCCCCTACCCTATTCAGCTTCCATCTCTCTCTCACAGGTTTGTCATAAGAAGATGTCCTTCAATAATCACATACAACATAACCAAATCCCTGTCTCAGGCTTTGCTTCTGGGGAAACCATCCCAAGACAATCCCTATTAGCCCCTGATTAGCTCCTGAATCACTCCACACTTTTTCAGTTTTACTCAACTCCTCTGCTTGTGTTTCTCTCACTCCACGTGTTCTCCTATTATGAATTGCACCATTCTGACTCCACCTTCACCTGTCTGTTTGACAAATTGCCCCTACTCACTCAACCCCTTCACAAAATCTTCATCTCACGGTGGGGCCCCAGGAATCCAAACTGAAAACCAGGGCTGTAAGGAAATTTCATTTACTTATAAATTTCCATCACAGGTTTTTGGCATTTATTGGAACTGCATTCATAATGAATGACAGTTACCTGGACCTTCGTTCTACACCTGTATTTGAGGTCCAGGATGCCAGAATGCCTTTTGGTATAAACTACCTTATGCTGAGATCCCTAAGAAGTTTTTAAACTCCCCGTGATGGAGGTTAACAAGAAATTACCACAGATAAGAAACTTACCGTATACCCATGATATACTGCCACTCAATAGCAAATTGGATTAGTATTTTAAACTGGCTAACTGATAACCTCTGACCTTTTTTCTCAACCGTAATAACCTTCAATACAGAGTGCCAGGTTAATAAAATCAAACATCTTAATATGATAGTCAAATTCCTCCACGCTTTGAGCTCCACAACTTTATTAACTTTACCTGACAAACCATCCTTCCACATCAAGATGGTGTCTTAGTCTCTTTGGGCTGCTATAACAAAAATAACATAGATTGGGTGGCTTAAACATCATTTATTTCTTGCAGTTCTGGAGCTGGGAATTCCGAGATCAAGGCACCAACTGACTCAGTGTCCGGTGAGGACCAGTTTCTGGTTCCTAGGCAGCCATCTCCTCACTGTGTCTTCACATGGTGGAGGGGCTAGAGAGCTCTCTGGGGCACTAATAAGGGTACTAATACCATTCACAAGAGCTCTACCCACATGACCTAATCATCTCCCAAAGACCCCACTTTCAAATACCATCACATTGGGGCTTCGTTTTCAACATATAGAAGCGTCATCATCCACCTGACCTAGCTAAAAAGCAGGGTGAAAACCTCAACTTCATCCTCTCCTTCAGCCTCCATGGAGTCACCAGGTCCCTTGAGTGAAATGCTCCCACATCCTTCCAATCTGTCCCCTCTTGCTCATTCACCTCAGAGTCTCCCTTATTCATCCTCTTTCATCTTGACAGTTACAAGCATCTCCTAGCTGGTCTCCCTGCCTCCTGCCTCTCACCTCTGATCACTGCATCCCTGGAGATCATGTTCTCTGAGGTCATTTACAAGACTGAATCCCTCCTATGTATCAGAAGGCGTTTCATGAGTGATCCCAGCATACCTCTCTAGCCTCTCCCCCTTCCCAGACCCCTCAGCCCCCATACTCTGACCTTCCCATCATTCCCACACATCCTGTCATCTTTAGGCCCTCCAAGAAACACTCCAGGTCCTTGGTGATTTTACACCAGCTGCTCAATGTGCCCGGAAGGTAACTTGCCTCTCGGCCCACACTCACCCTCAACAAACTTCTACTCACATCACTCAACTCCCAGTTTAAATGTCACATTCTGTCTTCATTTGGGTTCTAAAAGCAGAGCCTGAATTGAGGACTTGTGTGCAGGTGATTTACTTGGAAATTATTCACAGAAAGCAGGAGAGCAAAGAGGGAAGACTGAGGAAGCAAAGGAAGCAAAGTTAATAAAGCTGCAGTATCAAGGTGGTTGCTACTGGCAATCTCAGGACCATTGAAAACCGCAAGGAATCCTTCTTAGAATTGTTCCTTTATTAAAGGTGGGGAGACTGGGGCATTGATCTACTGGCTTTCCTTTCCCCATCAGTGGGAGGTGGCCACTGGGGGCATTAACTACCTGGGCACTTCTGCACTCTACTTCCAGGTCCTGATGCTTCAGGAAAAAAAACAAAGAAACAAAACCTCAGGCAGCAAAGCTGGCCGGCACAGCTCACACCCTCAACGTGTGGGAACTCTCCACTGCCTGAGCAACGAAATCAGAGGTGGACAGAGGGGATAAAAGGCCCCCAGAGCATCTGCTACATCTTTTTGACAAAGCTTTCCCCCGCTCCTCCAACGACAGGAATTCTTCAAAAGCCCTCTGTGTTTTGTCCTTACTGCAGCACTTCTGGAGTTTATTGTGACTGTTCACTTCTTACTCTCTTGCCCCCGTTAGGCTGTGAGCTCCCAGAGGGTATGTTCTCCTAGTAGAGAAGTTGCTGCATTCTAGAATCCCTCAAACATTTGTTAAATGAAACAATAACTAAAGCTTCTCCTAAGCCATTCCATGATCCTAAATGTCTAATTCTACATATTTTGAACACAGATAAAAAGATAAGCTACCAACTCATTAATAGGAAGTTTAAGATCTACAGCCCTGCTGTCAAACTATGACCAAATACTTTAGATTCAATTCAAAATGCTACAGTAAAGTTGTTTTCTTCCTGGCTTTTGTAATTTTAAAAGTAATAAGTAAAAGAGACAGAGAGCAAAATCCTCCAGGCTGAAGAAATTTAAAAATTTTATATAGATACTTTTTAAGTCACTAGTCAATACATCTTTATTATATTTTTAAATGTTGTTGTTATAAACTTAATCAATACAAAGTTGCCTTTAAAATAATTTAAGCAAGTAACTATATTTTTTTCTATTCCAGCCTCATTCAAATTAATTCGAATGACTTTTTTTTTCCATACCCTTCTCCTCCTGTTTGCTTGATGCGCCCTGACATAAATTCAATACAAATATGGGTGGTTGTTCAGAGGGGCAGCCTAGAAATGTTAATAGGCTGATCACAATAACAGTCTCATCCTAATTCTGGGCAGCTCTCATCCCTAAAAGAATCATGCTCTCAAATTCCTGTAAATTTAAAATAGAATTCCAGTGCCTTTGATCGAGCGTGCCAGTTTGCATTATTTTTCCATTTTATAAAACATATGGCTGGGGAAAATGTGCATTGCACCCAAAAATGTGCAATACACAACTCATAAATAATCCTTAAAAGTTGAATTATTATGTTGTTGTTGGCTTTTGGTAAAGTTAAATTTACCATTCAATACCTACTTGCTTAGCACATCCCATGCACTGGCACTGTGCTGGTAGATGTATTTATTATTAGGGACACAGAACCATTCTGCCATGTCAGGCTCCAAAAGTCCACAGTGTTTTAATAGCTCATCATCAAACTCTCTTGGAAAGTCAAGTAGGTTCCACTTAGCAAAGCTAACTGATATCCCACTAATAGTGTGGGATACATTACATAACTCATTAATAGGTAGTTTAAGATCTACAGCCCTGCTGTCAAACCATTACATAACTAATACACCTAAAATAAAGAATTTTTTTCCCTTCAAAAATGTTTACCATCTGTTAAACCTGATAGCCACTACAATTTTAACCAAACTCTATACTTAGATTTACATTTCAGTTCTCACCTAGTCTTTTTTTTTTTTTTTTTTTGCCCAGAAGTATTTTACCCACTTCTGCATATGTATATACATATATATGTGTATAGAATACATATACAATATATATGTATGTATAAAATATGCATAACATAAAATTTATAATTTTAGCAATTTTAAGTGCACACTTCAGTGGCATTACGTACATTCACAATGTTGAGAAGTCATCACCTCTATTTCCAGAACTTTTTCATCATCCCATACAGAAACTCTGTACCCATTAAACGATAACTGTGCATTCCTCTCTCCCCCCGGCCCCTGGTAACCTCTGTTCTATATACTTTCTGTGTCTGTGGGTTTGCCTATTCCAGGTACCTCAGATAAATGGAATCACACAGTATTTGTCCTTTTGTATCTGGCTTATTTCACTGAGCATAATGTTTCCAAGGTTTATCTATATTATAGTATGTACCAGAATTGCTTTTGGGGGCTGAATAATATTGCATTTATGCATATGCTATATTTTGTTTATCCATTCATGTGTTGACAGACACTTGGGATGCATCCACCTTTTGCCTATTGGGACTAACACTGCTATGAGCACTGGTGTGTAGGTACCTTTCTGAGTCCCTGCTTTCAAGTCCTTTAGGTATACACCTAGAAGTGTAATTGCTGGATCATATGGTACCTCTAGGCTAACCTTTTTGGAACTGCCAAATGTTTTCCATAGCAGCTGCACTATTTTACACTCTTACCATGAATGTTCTTGTTGTTGTTGTTGAGTTGTAGGAGTTCTTTATATAGTCAATATATTAATCCTTTATTAGATATATGATTTACATATATATTACATATATATTCTGTGGATTGTCTTTTCACTCTCTTGATAATGTCCTTTCATGTTGAAAAGTTTTTAATCATGAAGGCCAACATATCTGTTTTCTTTTGTTGTAAGTGCTTCTGGGGTCACGTCCAAGAAGTCATTGCCAAACCCAAAATCATGAAGACTTTCCCCTCTGTTTTCTTCTAAGAGTTTTATAGTTTTGGCTTTTAAATTTAGGTCTTTGATCCATTTTGAGTTAACTCTTGTATATGGTTTAAGGTAAGAGTCCAACTTCATTCTTTTGCATTTGGATATCATTTTCCCAGCACCATATGAGAAAAGACCATCCTTCGCCATTGGATAACTTCGTACCCTTGTCGAAAATCAATTAACCATATATGTGAGGGGGTCTCTTAAATGTAGTTTCAGTGAGTCAGTTGTGAACAATAACCACTGGAGAGCGATAATTCAATTAATTTCACACTCTGTAAAGAGCAATGATCTTCAACACTGCACAAAATGTGAGATTTTTAGTATAGTATTTTCCAACATTGCTTAGATTCCTTGTTTTGAAAAAGTCAGATACTATATACAAATACAATTATTATGTAGCTCCAGGTCTAAATATTTCATGCCACACACGAGCAAGAAAGGAGCATTTCCTCACACTTTCACTTCAAGGTCGGGACAGGTTTCACTGGATTCACCTGGTGCAGTGACTCAGGAATGACGGTCTCAGTAGGAAGGTCTTTTAACCATACTGGATAATTTCACTAATCAACAAACCTGTTCTAGAATCTGTGGCTAGAAGTTACACATGGCATTATCTTTCAAAATGATCGGTCCTCACTTCTGCATTTATTGATAGTTGACTCTATGGCCCAGATGAATCCAATCCATCACTAATTAGCCAAGGGATTCTGTAAACAGGCGCAGGTTCAGATTAAGTCATGCAATTCCCTGGACCCAGAACTAAAGTTAGAAAAGAAATGAAAGCATTTCAGCTATCTCAAATTTCATATTGAATAGGGTGTTTTCCTTTGATCACCGTATCTGGCAACAAATATATGAATGAACAAAAACCATAAAAAGAAAAATTGTTATGGAAAGCAAAGAAAATAATCAAAGTAGTTCATCGCCAGGATTTCCTTAAGTGAAGAGACTGTGAAGCCTGTGGCTCAAACAGGTACATGAAAAGATGCTCAGCATGACCAGTCATCAGGGAAATACAAATCAAAACCACAAGGAGATACCACCACACATCTATTAAAATGGCTATTACCAAAGAGACAAGAGATCTGCATTGGTAAGGATTAAAGAAAAGGGAATCCTTGTGCAGGGTTGGTGAGAACATAAATTGGTACCACCACTATGGAAAACAGTGTGGAGGTTCCCAAAAAACCAACAATAGAGCTACCAAAGGATCCAGCAATCCCACTTCTGGGTATACATTATAAGGAAATGAAATCACTACATCGAAAAGATAGCTGCACTCTCATGTTTATTGCAGCACTATTCACAATAGCCCGACGTGGAAAGAACCTAAGTGTCCATCAGCAGATGAGGGGATAAAGAAAATGAGATATATATATATAATATAAAAGAAGGAAATCCTGCCATTTGTGACAACAGGTACACACCTTGGGGGCATAATCCTACGTGAAATGAAAAAGCTGAACTCATGGAAACAGAAAGTAGAATGGTGGTTGCCAAGGCCTGGAGGTAGGGGAAATGGGCAAATGTTGGTCAAAGGAAACAAACTTCCAATGATAAGAGGAATGAGTTCTGGGAATCTAATGTAGCACATGATGAATACAGTCAATAATACTGTATTATATACTTGAAAGTTGCTAATAGAGTAGATTTAAATGTTCTCACCACATACAAAAAATAATGTGAGGTGATGGAGATAATAACTAACCTCATGGTGGTAATCATTTTGCAATATATTCCTGTATCAAATCATCAGGCTATACACCTTAAACTTACACAATGTAATATGTCAATGATATCCCAGCTATGCTGGGGTTGTGGGAGGGAGGGAGAGAGAGAGAGAGAGACAGAGAGAGAGAGAGAGAGAGAGAGAGAGGGAAACAGAACTTTAATAGTGCTTTGTGATTTGCTGGGGGAAGAGATACCAGGATGCCTAGTGTGGGTGGTAGGCGTAGAAAGCGTGAAGAAAAAGACTTTACTGTTTCTTTATAACATTTTTTTTGCACTACTCTTATATGACCAACATCAAAACATTAAAAAATTTTTAACTTTAATGCACTGACTGAAAACATTTTTATTAAACATTTAAAATGTTTTATTAATAAAATGTTTAAAACATCATAAACATAATAAAACATTTTTATTAAATGTGCATTGCAAAACATAATGCACTGACTGAAAACATTTTTATTAAACATTTAAAATGTTTTATTAATAAAATGTTTAAAACATAAACATAATAAAACATTTTTATTAAATGTGTATTGCAAAACAAAAGAAAAAATGAAAAGAGTTTGTGCCATTATCCTTAGCTGATGTTTCTGAAACATATCTAAGAAGTTGGTAATACTGAGAAATATCATCGAGGGTTTTGGCATTAGACAAACACATGTTTGCTAGTCTATGGAGCCTACATAAAATACCCAATTCTTAGTTTCCTTGTTTGTAAAATGAGGTTATTAATAACCACTTCATAGTAGTATTGTAACAGGTAAGTGAGGTAATAATGTAGAATCACTTAGAATGTGTAGCATGTGGTTAGAACTGAACAAATGTAGTTGCATTCTGAAAATATTAGTTATCTATCCTTAGGGAAATGGGGAGGCTATACATACATCTTCTCTGGTTATTTTGTAGAAAGTGTAGCAAATAATCACCCATCAGAACTAGTTGCTTTATACAGTCTCTGAAGGTGGCCAGCAGTATCCTTCCACCTTAAAGGAAATTGATAAAGACGGAACCTAAAGTTAGAGGCTGGTTCCCAGTCCCTCAATCACTTAAGCTCCAAAAAGGAAAATCTTATTAGGACAATAAATAAACAATGAATTAAATGGAAAAAAATAGTTTGTAAAACACTTGACTCAGTATCTAAAACTAAGCACTCATAAGTAGTAATTTTTTTGTCTTATTCACATCTGTTCAAATTTATTGGCAAAAATATCAAATAAAACTATATTGTCATCCCATATCCCCTCTTATTGGCACTCACACAAGATAAATATTCTGTAGAGTATGAACTAAAATTAAGCTCATTTTAAAAGATTACTAAAATTGGATTCTTTCCCTACAACTGAGGGATCTGGAATAAATATGGATTCAAGAAAACAATTCTAGAAGTGAGAAGCTATCAGGTAACAAACAGATAAAGAATCATTTGTATTATAATTCACAAACAGTAAAAAGCAAGGATTTCAACCAAATAATCCTATTATAAGAAGTTAAAATCACACTCCAAAGCACCTAACTCAACACATAACCATTTTCATCAGCAAATTAAGGCATAACTAATAGAAATATAATGCTTCCTTCTGGTTGAAAGGGAAGTTTAGAGCTACTATTCGAGCTCTTAACAGAGAGGAGAGACCTTTGCTGGGACAGTAGACTAAGGAAAGATTCCACACTGGTCTCATCCATTGTTGAAAGCCTGAAAGTGATAGCATTTTAAAACTCTCAGAATCTGGTATGGCATCCAGCTCAAGAGGAAAGAACTGACTCCTGTTGTGGATCTGTTTGGCTGGAAAGAAGAATGGATTAAACGAATTATCATCTGGTAAAAGTCAATGAACTGGGCAAGGAAATTATCCATTTTCAGATATAGTCTATGATTTGATCCTATCTCACATTGTGATGTGGGAAGGAGACATAGGATTAGTTTTAAAACACATCAGCCGGGCTTCCCTGGTGGCGCAGTGGTTGAGAATCCGCCTGCCGATGCAGGGGACACGGGTTCGTGCCCCGGTCCGGGAAGACCCCACATGCCGCGGAGCGGCTGGGCCCGTGAGCCATGGCCGCTGAGCCTGCGCGTCCGGAGCCTGTGCTCCTCAAGAGTTGGATGGTCCAAATGCCGGATCTACTATGAGCAAGCAATTTATATTCTCCAAGGCCAAATTGCTCTTCTGTCACACAGGCATAAAAATTGTGCCCACCTCAATTCAGTGGGACAATGTATGGAAGCACTGAGAGCAGCGGCTGGTCATGCCCAATACATTTTAGTGATGATTACTATTACTATTCAAGAAGGAAACTCTGTCGTGTGGATATTTGGACCTACATTTCTTTCCTTGGAAAAATATTAGATAACCTTATTTTGGATATTCCTAAAGAATGACAATGATACTATCTAGAGAGGTTTCACTTCCAAGTATTGAGAAATGATTTGGTCACAGTTTTTGCCGTCTTTAGTACAAACAAATAACACCACACTGACCAAAGGAATGACTTCTACCAAAACATTCCATTAAACTTTTCATCTTGCCTGCTCAAATTTAGGGTTGTTCCTTTCCCAACTAATGAATAACAAGACAATTTCTGGGCATGGGTGTGACACAACTCTGGGGCACACACAGGAATGTGTCACCCACCCACATATCTTTGGCCAGAACAGGAATCTGCCAGCCACAAATTCTGCCAGTTAAGTCCCTCCCTCTGGCTGCAATCATGGGAAAAACAGTCTTGGGAACATATCTCCTGCTCAAAATAAAGAGCTCAAAGTAAACACTACCTATACAAAAAGTACAAGACACATCATACCCACAAAGAGAGAGAGAGACAACTTCAGGTGAGAGATGTCAAAAAAAAATTTTTAATTAAAAAATAAAAAAGCTTAACTCCCATGAAGGAAAGCATTAAATGGGTTTTAACTGAAAATGCAGAGCCATTTACATTTGCTTTGATATTGCCTAACTGTCTGCTGCCAAGGCCTTGAAATACCATCTATTTCAATATTACCTCCAAGTAAAAACGGTTTTAAGATGTCCTCTGTATTCTTTGCTGGGGACTGAAAAGAAATCACTGCATTACCTTGCATTTGCTCGGATAGTCATTAGCCTTAGACAGCACCATCATTTAAGAAATTTATCATCAGTGCTGTCCTTCGCACAATGTATTAGTGCAATACATTATAAAAGCACCTCACTCTGATGATGTATGGCTCCAAAGATGGCAACATCTGGAGACGAATGGGTCTAAGAATAGATTTGGTCTAAGAGAATAAATGTGTAGATCCACCTTGGTAGTGTTAGTCTGAAATAAACCAGTATTTGTTGTTCCCAACCAACCCCTCAACCACTCATAACAATCTTTATAACTTGGCTGATTTTAAAAAAACAATTATTCATGACATTAAATTGATTTCTCATGACAAAGAAGGAAGGCTTCTAAAATTAGTGGGTTGGTACATTGAGGGATAACCTGGCCCAAGCTTGATGATAAATTTCAATCATGGCTTTCAGGAAAACTCGAATTTAGTCCACCTCTCGTTCACTTAAATTTTTCAGTAGATTCTCCAGAGGAGAGAGAGGAGATTAACGTCTGATGTCCTCAAGGGTATGAGAACAAAAATTGAGTCCCAGTTAATTCGTCTATGCCAAATTCTAGCTTTCTACATGGTTGATGATACATTTTTTCCAAAGCTCAATTCTCTCATTTCCATTCCTCAAAGTCCAGAATGCTGTCCCCTCCATTACTTTGCCTAAATAGGACGCAAACATTTTAGCTAACTACTGAAATAAATCATCATGAAGATTCAAACTCAAAGAAAATGATGGCAAATGAAAATACCTAAATGGCTCAATCCACGCCTGCTAGAGTAACCTGCAGGGCCACAGACTTCTTTGTTAAAATGTGTTCAGAGTGCCCACTTTAAAAACTTACCAGCACAGTTTGCAAACTGGTCCTATTTGCCCATTTGAAGCACTGTGCCTCCAGGAATCGGTGTTAAAGTGATGCCCCAATCCAACTTGCTACTGAATCCCATCATTCAATGATGCTTCCTTAACTGGAGTTCATCGATACTCCCTATGCTAAGAGAAAAAGAAAAGATCGAGAGGATAAAGTTCCATGTATGTGGGCTCCCTGGTGGTGCAGTGCTGAAGGATCCGCCTGCCAATGCAGGGGACACGGGTTCGATCCCTGGTCCGGGAAGATCGCACATGCCGTGGAGCAACTAAGCCCGTGAACCACAGCTACTGAGCCTGCGCTCTAGAGCCCGTGCGCCTCAACAAGAGAAGCCACGACAATGAGAAGCCCGCGCACCGCAACGAAGAGCAGACCCCGCTCACTGCAACTAGAGAAAGCCTGCGCGCAGCAATGAAGACCCAACGCAGCCAAAAATAAATAAACAAATTAATTAATTTTAAAAGAAGTTCCATGTATGCACCATCTCACCATTCTGTTCAATTAGTGTATTTCCTCCAACTATGTTAACATGCCAACCAGTTCGGAATCTTAGTGTGATGAACTTGCAAGAGTCCAGCTCCTTTGACTCCACGCCCAGCAGCATGAATCTCGAAAGAGACTTGGGTCTCTCCATGTCTCTCAGCCTGCTGTAAGACTGTCTTATTAACTGGCCTTAACAAGCAAACTATTTTCCTCCCACAGGAAGGTGTCGGGGGGAGAAAAAACCTTAGTGTAGACCACTTGCCTGTGGTGATCAGGGACTTGATAATGTTTTCAATGCTCCTGCAGTCTGTCATCTTTTGTCTCTGCCAAGGCAATACCCTATGTTATTTCTGACAGATTTACTAAACCACCAGGAAATCTTGATTTTGGTGGGAAAGAAAAAGGCAAAAAGAAATACAGACAATTCAGAGACACTAGAGAGACAGTGCCAGAAGGGAAGAAGAAATGAAAAAGAAATGGATAAAAGCAATAAATTGCTGTGCCTCAAATTGGTTTATATTTAATGAGCTAACACCTATCTTAAATCAGAAATCCTATTCTTAGAAGTTAAAAGAGAATCTATTCAATGCCTCGAGAGCAGCGCTGAATATCATCTTCCAGTGACATTATTTCCTTTCGTGAAAGAGAGAACCTTGGCAAAATAAAATATTTAATTAAGGAACATATCACTGTGTCACTGAATACTTTTCCAAAACTATTTCCTCCTTTTTCACTTTGATGAATTACTAAACTTTCACTGTTTGTCATTTCCATTATACTAGTTTGTTCTCCTCTCTGTTTCCTGTTTTCTAAGTTCTTTCTGAGAATAGGATTTCTGATTCAAGGTGGCTGTTAGCTTATTAAATACAAAAACAACTGAAGGCTCAGTGTTAACATAAAACTCCGTATTTATTCCAAGATCCCTTTCCTCCAGACCCTCTGAGGCAAGTATGCCTCAAAACCTTACCATGCCCACCAACCCTCAAAAACTATGGAGTTCAGCTGATTTCATTTTAAAATAACAATGTCTCCGGCACCTAAGTGTAGATATTAGTCCATGATGTCCTCTGTGGGAAGCCCAAGGCCGTTTCCAGCCCCTCCTTCATCCCCTTCACCAAGAATGGGACAAGTTCATGACCACAAAAGGCTTCAGGCCATCTTTCGCACAACTCTGCCCACAACTGATTCAGCAAACATGAGTCATCAGATGTTCTCGAATTTATTGCCTCCCTTGCTCCTTTTCCTCTGTATCTTTCTTTCTTTGCCATCAACGTTAAGATCCAAGATTTGCATGACATAGGGCAAAGCAGATGATTTGATTTAGGCTCTCATCTCTGGAAAACAAAACAGCCTGCCACTGGAACCAGCCTAAATGGCAAAGTTCTACACTGAGGTTAGGAGTCAAAGTCCCAGCCAACAAAAGAGCATTCTGATGCTTTCCTTCACCTCTTCCCCACATATATCTCTTGGGGACCTTGTGGAGAACAAGAGATTAGGACAAAGTAAAATTCAGCTGGGAGGCAGCAGAGTGTAATGGCTGAGTGGTCCTCTGGCATCTGAGGCTTTACTGCTTTCTAGCTCTGTGCCTTTGGGCTAACATCCTATTTTCTCCTTTTTCCATTTCATTTGGTGATATATGATAACTTGTGGATGAATATTTGCTAATTTTACTGTTATTCTTGGGATGCTAGCCTAATATTTTCTAGCTTCTATTCTAATCAGAAAGGATATGTCTGCCTCATTTTTTAAATTTTATTTATTTATTTTTTGTGTGGTACGCGGGCCTCTCCCTGCTGTGGCCTCTCCCGTTGCGGAGCACAGGCTCCGGACGCGCAGGCCCAGCGGCCATGGCTCACGGGCCCAGCCGCTCCGCGGCATGTGGGATCCTCCCGGACCGGGGCACGAACCCGTGTCCCCTGCATCGGCAGGCGGACTCTTAACCACTGCGTCACCAGGGAAGCCCTGCCACATTTTTAATTGGAGGCACATAGAGGTGACTTTGAAAAACAAAGAGGATAAATCATTAAAACAATACAGCAAACTATTGTGCTTTGACCATGGTATATCAGTGAAAGTTGGACAATCATTCATTGGTTCCCTTAATCAGATACTTGTTTAATATTAAGCACCTAGTACATGTCTAAACTTTGCCAGTCACTGTCGGAATACAAAAGAGGTATGGGACCTGGTTCGTTCAGTCAAAGAGCTGCAAATCTGGTGGAGGAAACAAGACAGACATAGAATAATGGAATTTGGACCTGTCAGTGATTGAAGCACATCTGAAACAAGGGACAGACTAGTGTGGGTGGCAATAATTGGGAAGAGGATAGAAAAAAGGAGTTTGAATCAAGCCTGAACGGGAAGGTCAGACTGAGACACAGGCAGAAGGAAAAAGTGTGGCATCCTAGAAGGAGGCCTCAGTGTGAGCGGAGAGACAGAGACAGAACTGAGCATGGTGACAGCTGGAAATGGGGAGCAGACCTTGCTTCAAAAGACTGGAAATTATTTGGTAGTTGGCACTGAAATTATTAACATTTAAGGAGCCAGTTTCAGGAGAGAGATTATGAAATGAGTTGAGATTTTGCAATTCTGATGTCATAGAAGATGTTTCAGATCCTAGTTGAATGCCACATTAAAAAGAGTTTGGATTCCTCCACTCATTTTCTTAATCCAAGGCAATCATATGAAGGTATCAAACCAGCTTTTTCTTCACAAGAAATGTATCCATGCAATCTTTCCTCCATCTCCAGAATAAAAAATAAATAAAGACTTTTTAAAAACGACAGAAGCTATTCCATTTGAAAATGATGGTAGCTACCATTATGTTTAAAGACGAGAAAGTTAAACCAAGTTGAACTTTAAAACTCTTATAAGTTCTTTTACAGTGCACCAGATCAATCAGCATCCGTGAATTCTTGAATGATATTATTGAGAAACACCCTGGGAAGACAAAGTGAAATGGTGAGATGCTGAAGTCCAAAGGGTACTTACTTCATCTGGTCAATTAGAATTCCCTTTGGAATTTATGCTGCAAGGCAGAGTACTACATAGATTTTGCAGTAAGAAATGAAATTGGTCTCAAATGTTCCCAACTGAAAGACCAAGAAAACAAAACAAAACAAAAAATGAAGACTATTGGAAATAACCAGTCGTCTATCTTCTGAGCTGGCTGTCTCACAACACAGTTCCTTATTGAAATCAAATTATGTACATTTGGGGGCCAGTGGGGGGACATCATGCTGTCACTTGAATCCTCTGAGTTTCTGTAGAGAATCGGTTTTGCAGAAAGCTTCATATATTCCAGTCTCAACTCAAGGACAACAGATGACTGGAGGAAAAGAATCTTTAAGGTGGGCAAAAACAAATGGCCCTTCTTGTTAATGTGTTGCTCTCCAGCAAGCACCACTTCTCAGTGGGTGACCTGAGACTCTGTCACCTACCATGATGGCTAAACAGGTTTAGATCTCAAAGTCTTTCTTCTCCTTGATAGGGACTTCTTCTTTAAAAATGTTGATGAAGATTTCACAGGTTTCTTTAAAACTAATTATTAAAAAAGGAATGCCTCCCAGGCTCTTACTATGCAGAGCAATAAGCCTCAGCTACAAGCAAGTGTTTCTAGGTCAAGATTTCTGCTTCCAAAAAAAACAGATTTGTAGAAATACATTTAAAAACCTTATTTATTGAAGCAGGCTACAGGCCAATTACTCCAGTGGCTTGAAAACAATTCCAAAATAATAAAATATACAATAATGCTGATTTTTCCCCTGTTAATATCACCACAACCTGAGAAATCCTTTGAGACATTGCACCAAAAATGATTTGGATCTTTAATG
Organism: Physeter macrocephalus; assembly: GCF_002837175.3. Taxonomy (NCBI): domain Eukaryota; kingdom Metazoa; phylum Chordata; class Mammalia; order Artiodactyla; family Physeteridae; genus Physeter; species Physeter macrocephalus. Next base: position 24,647,043 of record NC_041231.1, read on the forward strand.
ACAATTAATTACAGAAAATCAAAGGGAGGTTTTGAAAAGTAAAGAAAGTATAATCAGGTATAGTATATATTCATTTGGCATTATTTAAATAAGCTATGTTTTTCTTAACAGCTCTTTTTTTTCTGGTTCTTTTAGTATTTTGCCACCTCTTTATTTTGTCACAGATGTTTTATTTTTTAAGTGGATAAATTTCATAGTTTTCATAGACTACAGATTTTAAATATAAGATAAACAAAAAGGCTACCTACTAAATGGGAGGAGGTATTTGCAAATGATATATCTGATAAGGAGTTAATATCCAAAATATACAAGAACTCATACAATGTCAAAAAAAAAAAACCACTGGTTAGAAAACGGGCAGTGGATCTGAATAGACATTTTCCAAAGAAGACATACAGATGGCCAACAGGCACATGAAAAGATGCTCGGCATCACTAATCATCAGGGAAATGCAAATCAAAACCACAATGAGGTACCACCTCACACCTATCAGAATGGCTATCATCAAAAAGACCACACACACACACACAAAAAAGACAACAAATAACCAGTGTTGACGAGGATGTGCAGAAAAGGAAACCCTTGTGCATCCTTGGAGGGAATGTAAATCGGTGCAGCCACCATGGAAAACAGTATGGAGAGTCCTTAAAAAACTAAAAATAGAACTACCATATGACCCAGCAATCCCACTCCTGGGTATTTATCTGAAGAAAACAAAAACACTAATTCGAAATATGTACCTCTATGTTCATTGCAGCATTATTTACAATAGCCAAATTAAGGAAGCAACCCAAGTGCTTGTCAGTAGATGAATAGATTTTAAAATGTGATATATATATGTATACATTATATACACTACATATATTACATATATATAATGGAATATTACTCAAACACACACACACACAAAAGAAATCTTGCTGTTTGTAACAACATGGATGAACCTGGAGGGTATTACGCTAAGTGAACTACGTCAGACATAGGAAGACAAATACTGTATGATTTCACTTATATGTGGAATCTAAAAAACAAAAGAAATGAACAAACATAACAAAAGAGAAACATATTTATAGATACAGCGAATAAACAGGTGGGTGCCAGAGGGAAAGAGGGTGGAAGGAGGAAAGAAATAGGTGAAGGAGATTAAAAAGAGGTACAAACTTCCAGTTGCAAAATAAATTACGGGTATGAAATGTACAGTGTAGGGAATATAGTCAATAACTATATAATAGTTTTTATGGTGACATATCGCAAATGGACTTGTCGTGGTGATCATTTCAAAGCGTGTAGAAATTCCAAACCACTGTGTTGTGAAATAGCAACTAACATAGTGTTGTAAGTCAATTATACTTCAAAAAACAAACAAACAAACTTATAGAAAAAGAGATCAGATATGTGGTTACCAGAGCTGGGGGCTGAGTTGAGGGGAGAATGGGAAGAAGGCGGTCAAAAAGTACAGACTTCCAGTTACAAGATCAATAAGTACTAGGGATGTAATGTACAACATGATAAATATAATTAACACTTCTGTATATTATATATGAAAATTGTTAAGAGAGTAAATCCTGAGAGTTCTCACCACAAGAAAAGAAATTTTTTTTCCATTCCTTTTGTTTTGTACCTATATGAGACCATGATGTTCACTGAACTCATTGTGATAGTTTCATGATGTAGTAAGTCAAATCATTAGGCTATATACCTTAAACTTACACGGCGCAGTAGGTCAACTATATCTCAATAAAACTGAAAGAAAAAAATAAGGTAAACAATTATAAAAAGAGCAAAAGAGTCACAAGGCTGAAAGATAGAGGATATGCTAGCTTCCTTCTTGAAAAGTAAACATATCAAACAGAAGTAACTGAAAATTTAATACAAAAGATGCACATTTGGAACTGAAAACAAAAGCTCACTATACTAACTATAAAAGCAGGAAATGTGTTTAGGTAGCCTCTTACTGAGTAAAGATTCCTCACATCCTTCCTTCCCTTCCCATCACTCCCCCTCCCCCGCACACACCCCCCCCACACACACACAGGAAATTCTTTCCATGAACCGAAGATGCGGTGAAGAGAAAGGTCTCTAGTCATTTCCCACGAAAAACAAAATTCCCACTTTTAGCTCCCTCCTTGAAGCTAAGGCATCAGAATCTCCAGAATGCCCATGCTAAAATACAGATATTACAGCTGGGAGGGTAGAACACTTCACTCACCATTAACAACTCTTTCATAACTTGCTTCTGCCATTGTCTCCCTCTGTGGAACTGAGAAATTTGCATAAATGTTCTAAATCTGAATCCCTTCATTGGTAAACAATGGATATTTACACAACAATGCATGTTCCATATAGTCACCGGGGAGGTGATATGAAAGGCTGTCTGTAAAGGGTTTGCTTTGCATCGTGCGTCCTGAATTGTACAAGGGGCCCAATAAACAGAAGCTGCTACTTCTCTGACGGTTATGATTATTCCCATTAGCTAATGGGAAGGAGAGAGTCCCAGGTTGGCTCAGTCAGAGACATCGTTAGAAGGTGGAGAGAAATGCAAAGATGAAAGTAGTGGAAGAAGGGCAGTTTGAGGGCTCTCGGTTCCCCCACTACGGAGGGGGAGGGAAAAGGTCTAAGATAAACACCCCTTCCTGGTCAAGTCTGCCTGTAGACAGGCCTGACTGTTGACTCATTTGCCATCCCCACAGATGCCACAGTCTCCAGACCGGTGGGCAGGTGTCCTAGTCCGTTTGGGCTGCCGTAACAGAAATACGAGAGGCTGGGGGGCTTACAAGCAACCGAAATTTATTTTTCACAGTCCTGGAGTCTGGGAAGTCCAAGATCAAGGTGCTGGAAGATTCACTGACTGATGAAAACCCACTTCCTGGTTCATAGACCTCCTTCTAGTTGTATCTTCATATGGTGGGAAGGGCAAGGGCGCTCTCTGGGGTCTCTTTTGTAAGTGCACCAATCCCATTCATGAGGGCTCTACCCTCATGATCCAAGCACCTCCCAAAGGCCCTACCTCCTCATACCACCATCTTGAGAATTAGGTTTAAACATAGGGATTTGTGGGGCACATAAACATCTGTCTAGAGCAGTGGAGCTAGTAGAAGGAGACCTGTACAAATACAGAGCATTTGGATAATTTCAACTCTTTGGGCCATTTCCTGTGACATGTGAAAGTTGTACTCTTTCCCCCAGGGTGCTGTTGAATCATCCTATTCTTGTTGAATTTTGCTTGCCTCTTTAATCTTTTAGCTCTTGATGGGAAAAAGAGTTGAGGGGACAGAAAGAAAGAGAAGGATAAAAAAGAATAAAGGCAACTTTTTGACCCAAATGTTTTGTGCTTAGTGTTCACTATTTCAAGGTTCACCCAGGGATTCATCCCAGACTCACAGCTGGTGTTCAGCCCGGTACCTTGTGCTCCGCAGAAACACCAGCCTTTTGCTGTGACGGACAAAGTGCACTTTTGACTCTACCGTTACATAAAGTCTTTGGATACTCTTTGCTTTTAATCGAGGGGCCAAGTAAGAACATCATGACTTCCAGTTCCTGGACTTGAGGCAGCATTTCTTCACTGAGAGTGTTCCAAACTTTAATAATCATTACACAAGCTGTCAATCAGGGTAAGAAAGGCTACATCAAACAAAGCCAAACAGGTCCCTTATGGCAAGACTGCTTAGAGCCTTTAAAGTGCTCATAGGGAAGAGAAAATCCCCAGAGAGGTACTTCCTTGAACGTTCAACACTTTTTGCACAGAGCATTTCAGGGAATTAGCAGTCTCCTAAACATTTGGGGAAATGCTTGCAGAAGTCCCAAGATGGTTTTACATCCTGATTTGCTCTTTTTGTCTTAAATTACTTAGATTTGGTAACCCAAGTTCATATTAGCTACTTACGGGAGGAATTTAGAAACCCTAATATCATTCTTATATGATTAAGAATGATGGTATGATGTTTAGGACGCAGGGCTCCAGATCTTTAACTAAAGCCACAAGTCCTTGAGAGATACAGAGAGATGGGCAACTCACACAAAATCACACACTTCTGTGAAAAAGTCTTTTTCACAAACTCCACTGTAGACCCTTGAAGATTAAGGCCAGAAGTTACACTGGGACTTGGAAGAAAGTTAGGGTGATTGGTTCTGTCCCTAAACATATTCTCCCGAAGTGGTACCTTTCCAGACTCTGTGGAGAAGGTGATCACAGGTGGGTGCCACTTCTGTGTGTTCTCTCCCACCACTATCCCACAGAGCAGAAATGATACATCTAGATTTGGCTGGAAGGTGTGGGCTCAGGGAAAAGTTGTGGCTTTGCCTAGATTGCTGGCTAACATATCAAAGAATAGAATCAATTTATGTCCCGAGGAATCAGGGAGCATGGTCCCCAGATGCAAGCAATTTCTCCAAAGTCTCCTCATGGTGGACAAGGGTTGATTTTGCCCGCACTCCTCTCCTTCTTCAGTTATAAGAACGTGTTTTATTTTCCTTTTAGATACCTCCATATCTTCTTGGGGGACAAGACACTGTAACACTATTGGAAAGCAGGTTACTTTAGCCAATATAGATTTCCTCTGTCCTGTGGATAAAATCTGGGATCCCAGAAAACACGGGGACCTAAGAGTGGGAAGATCTCTCTCCCCTTTGGAAATAGTAGATGATATGGGCCATAAACCTGGGGAATGACCATCATCGCCATCAGAGCAGAGATGGCCTTCTTACAACTGAAGCGAACACAGAGGAAAACAGACTTGGAAGATGGAAAAGTAATGATTCCTGATGACAGTGTTAGGCCCCCTGGATGCAGCTATATCGCTGAAATATGGCCCACTAAAGTTTCAGATTACAGAAGCAATAATGTTTCTTCTGCTTAAGCTAGTTTGAGTTGAGTTTCTAAAGCTTCAATAAGAAAGTGACTGAGTAATCCACTCTTATTCTTAAAACTTCATGCAGAATTTGCATTCTCCTTCATAATACATGTTTATTTTAAAAGAAAAATACGTTAAATTATTTACCTTTGAGTAAAGTTGACTTTCCCAGAAGATGTGCCATGTTTATACAGTATCTTCTTACCCCCTGACTCACTGCTGAGGACCCCAGTTTTGGGTTGCCTGGTTGTGGAACAAGAATGCAGTAGTGCCTTCTTAGTTCTTTCAATCTTAACTATCCTGAAGGCAAAGAAAGGAAAAGTCAAAGAAGATGAAGAATTACATCCTAGGGAGGCTTAAGCATTGACTCCCAGCATCCTTTGCCTGAAACCCCACTGACTGCAATATGGCTGAAGTTTACTGAGCCCTTACTGTGTGCCACATGCTTTATATGTATTATCTTAGTTCTCATAACATTTGAGGTGGTTACAATTATTATCTCTAGTTTATAAATGAAAAAGTATTGAGATTCACTCAGGTTTAAAAACACTGTACAAGATTACAAACCTAAGAATAGAGCCAGAATCAAAACCCACACAAATCTTCATCACCATCATCATCATCATCATATTATGTTCCGGGCACTGTTCAAGTGTTTGACAAAAATAACTCATCATTTAGATACTATTATCCTTTAATTAAAAATGGAGAGATGAAAGTTAACTGATTTGCTTTAAAAGATACAGTGAATGTGTTCCAAAACCAGATGGTCTTGCTCCAGAGTCTGCAGTTTTGCCCAACGTACTACCTTCGTTACTTGGCCTGGATGAAAAGGAACAACAGTGCTTCCTTCCAAGGTAGAAGGCTCCAAGACCCTCATGCCATCTCACCCATGTAAGAAGCCAGAACTTCTAAGAAACCAAAACGATCATAACTTCCCACTGAAAACTAAAGGTGAGAAGCAGAAAACTTGCCTCGCAAATCGCCAGCTGTCCCTATATCACACTCAAAGTTGTACCTTCTAAACTGTGGCCTGATACATGCCTCTGAATTGACGGAGGCATAACAAGCTCCTCTTGTGGGTAGAGTGGAAAGGGGCAAGTAGGTGTACTTGTTCCCAATTGCTTCTGTAACAAATTATCACTAACTTAGTGGCTTAAAACAACTCACATTTATTATCTCATAGTTCTGGAAGTCAGACATCTAAAATGAGTCAGTAGGGCTGTGTTCCTTCTGGAGACTCTAGGCAAGAATCTATTTCCTTGCCTTTTCCAGCTTCTAGAGGCTGCCTGCATTCCTCGGCTTGAAAAGTCCCTTCCTCCATTTTCAAAGCCAGCGGTGTAGAATCTTCGAGTCTCTTTGATTCACCTGCCTCTCACTTTCACTTATAAAGACCCTTGTAATTACATTGGACCCACCTGGATAATCCAGGCTAACATCTCAAGGTTCTTCATCACATTTGCTATGTAAGGTATCATATCCACAGGTTCCAGGGATTAGGACCTGGACACCTTTGAGGAGCCATTACTCTGCTTACCACAGTAGGCAGAGGAGGTTTCAGTATCCCCAGAGGCCAACAGATACTGCTTCTAGAAAATAATTTCAACTTCATGATGTCAGTGTTCAATCCAATCTCTCTACTCCAACTCTGGATTTGGGGTAGAGCCAGCAGGCCCTGTGCTCAGTCTGGGAGGGAACTAAGACAAAGGGGTGGAGACAGTTCACACAATGATCCCTGTCTCTTCTAGGCCAAAAGTCACATTGCCTTTTAACCCAGAGCATTGCCACTTACGTTTGCCAGGATGCAATCACCTGCGGGAATTAATTTCATCTGCTACATCCAGAATAAGTTTCCACAGGTCCCCCTTTAATAACTGTGTTTTTAAAGCACTATATGAATAGTGATTATTTCCTTGTTTAGGTCTGAGATCACTGTGCTTTCCACGCTTCATAATAGTAAGTGATTTATTTGTTTGCTTGCTTTCTTGGATTCCCTCCCAGGTCATGTTGAAATGGGCATTATCAGATTTTCCCAGTCTTTGTTTTCTTTGCTATTAGAGGAATGGAACTGAAATACCCAGTTTTCTTTTCAGACACTTCTTAACCAATTGACTTCACTCCTATAATAAAAAAAAAAAAAAAATTAAATCTATGTTCATTTCAGTCTTGCATACAATTCTGAGATCTTTTCCCTCTCTTGAATTTTGGATTAAATGAAAGCATTCATGGGCCAATTTAGGCTTTTGTTAAGATTACAGACAAATTATACACATTCTGAATGACTAACAGGAAAAAAAACAAAACCCAAAAAACTCTCCCTACCAATACATTGGGCTGGGGAGAAGAAAAACCCTACATTTAAGAATGCCATTGGTTAGGGACTTCCCTGGTGGCACAGTGGTTAAGAATCCACCTGCCACTGCAGGGGACACTGGTTCGAGCCCTGCTCGGGGAAGATCCTACATGCCGCGGAACAACTAAGCCCGTGCGCTACAGCTACTGAGCCTCGCTCTAGAGCCCGCGAGCCACAACTACTGAAGCCCGAGTGCCTAGAGCCTGTGCTCCACAACAGGACAAGCCACCGCAAGTGAGAAGCCCACGCACCGCAACGAAGAGTAGCCCCCGCTCGCTGCAACTAGAGAAAGCCCACGAGCAGCAATGAAGACCCAACGCAGCCAAATAAATACATAAATAAATAAATTAATTAAATAATTTTTTTTAAAAAAAGGAATGCCGTTGGTTAGACCCTAACTGAAGGTACTTTTAAAACTTTAGCCAAATGCTTAGGTATTCAAAGGAAATCTGGAATGGAGTTTGCACGGAGAGCAAGGGAGAAGCAGGTTGCTCTTCCCATAAGAGAATGGGACACTTGTTGGTTTTATTTTTTACCTTCTCAGAAAGCAGCTGTAGACAAGACATAAACAAATGAAAATAATGGTCTTTAAAGAAACTTTACAAAAACATGTAATGGGCCCAAGTTAGCCTATGGGTCATAGTTTGCTAACCTCTGATCTAGTTCTTGAAGCCAATAAATTCACCCCCACTCCTGACATGTTTTTTTTCTTTTTCACTTGAGCTAACTCAAGTTGGGGTACTAAGTTAAACTGTATTTCAGTAAAATTGGTTTCCTTTGTATTGCAACTAGAAACATTAATGTGAGGTGTCTTCGTCACACCTCCAAGGGATCTGAAACACAGAAAAGGTTAAGAACCTCTGAGCAACACTCCAAAGTATAAAAACCAGTGCTCTGTATATACACCTCTCAGGAACCAATTATTCCTGAGAGATTATTTATGATGAAATTATAAATAGGTTATTAAAAATTGGGAAGGTTTAACAGAAACCATAAGGCATGAGAATGACATCAATGAGAATAGCATCCATCCTCTGGGCGCTATGGTGAGAACATCAGTAGAATTGGATGGGCCCAGGGCTGACCCCCAGTGGCACTTTTCATGATAAGGTACTATTTTATTCTAGTTGAGAGTCAGCATGGGAGCAGGAACTCATATGGACTTTGTGAAGCACTGAGTCCTGGGCTTGAATCCCACACCCATCTCTAGGTATCTCTGGGTCGTTGGACTACTTACTTGATCTCTGTGTCAGTTTCCATCTTTGTCAAACTTTATAGGGCTCGTAAGGATAACAAAAGAGAAAATGCAGTGAAGAAAGGGCAGGCACTCATTCGACATCCTCTTGCTCCTCCGTTTGCTGTGTTTATTGGTTTCCTGTGGGTGACTATTTAAAATGAGAGCCTGAAGCATTCCATGAATGGGTAAGAGCACGGCTGCTCATTTCGCACTTCAGGTTTTTATTAAGCAAACTGATAAGACATATTCCGTAATTGGTACGTGTTCTTCTTTTTGCCTAATGACACTAATCTGTTTTTATCTTAGTCATTTAACTGAGTTTCATGATTAGCACAGGCAAGGTTTTAGGGATTTAAATCATTTGTTTGATGTTTTCGCTTTTAGGCATGTTTGATTATTTATTAAAATCGATAAAATCAGCTGTGTCAACTAGTTATTAAAACTATAATTCTTTTATTGGCTAATACCAGGAGGGCTGAAGCAAATGAAAATCTAAAGCATTACATGAATTCTTTATTATAAAGCCATGCTTCTATAGGGGTGGCCTACATACTTTGCATTAACTGCAGCCTGTTTAGAACAAGTCTGTTCTATCTTTAGTCCATAAGGAAAGGACCAAGTGGGTAAGCATATGTGCAACTCATGTTCTAATTTATGCTTTAAAATAAATACAAGTTTGAAAGAAGCAATGTGTTCTGGTCTTCAGAAAAGAAATATGAAATACTTGCCAAGGGAGAGTGGTGAATAGTATCCAAAGATGGCTCCCATCAATTCCTTCTCCGCACATGCAGGCCATGTCACTCCAACCATCAAGAGGTGGATTCCATTTCCCTTCCCCTGTATCTGCACCTACCCTGTGATCTGCTTTGACCACTGGAATATGGTGGAAGTGACTCTTGGCAAGCTTTTTTCAAGGTCTTCAAGAGACCTTTAAGAGCCTCCACCCTTGATGTAGGAAGCCAGATGCCAAGCTCTAAACATGCTTAGGCCAGAATACTAAATGATGAGACACGACACGGAGAGAGAAAGGACACATGGAGAAGCACAGAGAGGCAATGCCAGACGAGGAGGCAGCATCTTCTTGTACCTTTTGGCCCAGTCCACCCCATATGGAAGAGAAGAATTGCTCAGATGAGCTCTACCAGAATTCCTGATGCAAATATTGCAAAAGATAATTAATCATAATTGTTTTAAGCCACTAAGTTCTGAGTTACTCAGATACCCAAAAATAGATAACTTAAATGAAGGCAGCAGGGATAAGGGAATGAATACAACTTTTGATGTAAGTGCTCAAAATAAAATATCTGGTTGAATGAGAGAGCTTCTGCTTACCTAGGATTATCTCAACCCTTGAAAGCTATTTCAAAAGGAAGAGCTCCTCTTCTGAAACATTGCTGGGAAGGGAGAGAAATGCCCAAAGTGTCACACAGTTGAGGAAAAGATGTTGGCCCAGGAGTTTGTTATCTGAAATCAGAGTGACTGGCAAGAATGGTTGGTGGTATTAATAATGTGCTTGTCCATATAAAGAGTTAATTTATTAGCCATAGGCAGCACTTAGATGGGTTTCTTTGTATGTGAATAAGAAGCAGATAAGTTACCCTAAGCATACGTCATACTTTAACCTCAGTTATGTGAATAATGCATCTCCTCATCTCCAGAAAAAAGAAAAAGGTGCTCTAAACCTTGTAAGAAATTAAGTACCTAAGAAAAGAAAGAGAAAGGTAGTAAATATATAAAATATATGCAAATTAAAGCAATGTAATACCGTTATTACCTGTCAAACTGGCAAATTAAAAAAAAGTAATTCCCGATGAAGGCAAAATAAAGGCATTTTTATTCTAAAAGACTAAAAGAATTTGTCACCAGCAGATATTCACTAAAGAATATATTAAGGAGGGTTCTTTAAACAGAAGAAAGATTTTCCCAGATGAAACAACAAGATGGAGAAAAGAGTGAAAAGCAACAAAAACAGTAAATCTGTGGATATGTTAAAATGGATATTAAATGTACAAAATAACACTAATGTTTCATTTGCTTTTGCAGCATATAAAATTAAAGCACACGATGTTACATTAGTCAGGAGTGGATAAATAGCAGTAAAGTAGCTAACATTAAAGTCCTCAGGGGCTTCCCTGGTGCGCAGTGGTTGAGAGTCCGCCTGCCGATGCAGGGGACACGCATTCGTGCCCCGGTCCGGGAAGATCCCACATGCCGCAGGGTGGCTGGGCC